>NC_083412.1:87777390-88094659 GCF_020745735.1 Hemiscyllium ocellatum
CATTAAACATTCACTCCCTCATCACGTTAAACATTCATTCTCATAACTGCGTTAAACTTTCACTCCCTCCACCATGTTAAACATTCATTCCATTTACCGTGTTATACATTCACTCCATCACCGCGAAAAACATTCACTCCCTTCACCGTATGAAACATTCACTCCCATCACCGTGTTAAACATTCACTCACTTCACCGTGTTAAACATTCTCTGCCTTCACCGTGTTAAACATTCACTCTCTTCACCGAGTTAAACATTCACTCCCTTCACCGTGTTAAACATTCTCTGCCTTCACCGTGTTAAACATTCACTCCCTTCACCGAGTTAAACATTCACTCCCTTCATTACGTTCAACATTCATTCTCTTAACTGCGTTAAACTTTCACTCCCTCCACCATGTTAAACATTCACTTACTTCACCGTATTAAACTTTCACTCCCTACCGTGTTAAACATTCACTCCCTTCTCCGCATTAAACATTCACTCCCTCATCACGTTAAACATTCATTCTCATAACTGCGTTAAACATTCACTCCCTCCACCGTGTTAAACATTCACTCCCTTCACCATGTTAAACATTCACTCACTTCTCCGTGTTAAACATTCTCTGCCTTTACTGCGTTAAATATTCACTCCCTTCACCATTTTGAATATTAACTCCGTTCATTATGTTACACATTCACTCCCTTCACCGCGTTAAAGAGTCACTCTCTTCACCGTGTTAAACATTCACTCCCTGCACCGTGATAAACATTCACTCCCTTCACCATGTTAAACATTCACTCACTTCACCGTGTTAAACATTCACTCCCCTCACCGTGTTAAATATTCACTCCCTTCGCCGTGTCAAACATTCACTGTCTTTACCGTATTAAACATTCACACCATTCACCATGTCAAACACTCACTGCCTTCACCACGTTAAACATTCTCTCCCATCACCGTGTTAAACATTTAGTTCCTTCACCGTGTTAAACATTCTCTCCCTACACCACGTTAACATTCAATCCCTTCATCACGTTAAACATTCTCTCCCTTCACCGTGTTAAACATTCACTCTCTTCACCGTATTAAAAATTCACTCCCTTCACCGTGTTAGACATTCACTCCCCTCACCGTGTTAAATATTCACTCCCTTCGCCGTGTTAAACATTCACTCCCTTCACCGTGTTGAACATTCACTCCCTTCACCGCGATAAACATTCACTCCCTTCACCATGTTGAACATTCACTCCCTTCACCATGTTAAACATTCACTCCCTTCACCATGTTGAACATTCACTCCCTTCACCATGTTAAATATTCACTCCTTTCACCGTGTTGAACATTCACTCACTTCACCATGTTAAACATTCACTCCCTTCACCATGTTGAACATTCACTCCCTTCACCATGTTAAACATTCACTCCCTTCACCATGTTAAACATTCACTCCCTTCACCATGTTGAACATTCACTCCCTTCACCATGTTGAACATTCACTCCCTTCACCATGTTAAACATTCACTCCCTTCACCACGTTATACATTCACTCCCTTCCCCGCGTTATACATTCACTCCCTTCCCCGCGTTAAACGTTCACTCCCTCCACCGTGTTAAACATTCACTCTATTCACCGTGTTAAATATTCACTCCCTTCGTCATGTTAAACATTCACTCTCCTCACCGTATTGAACATTCACACGATTCATCATTTCAAACACTCACTGCCTTCACCGCATTAAACATTCTCTCCCATCACCGTGTTAAACGTTTACTTCCTTCACCGTGTTAAACATTCACTCCCTTCACCATACTAAACATTCACTCCCTTCAACGTGTTAAACATTCACTTACTTCACCGAGTTAAACATTCACTTCCTTCATTACGTTCAACATTCATTCTCTTAACTGCGTTAAACGTTCACTCCCTCCACCATGTTAAACATTCTCTTACTTCACCGTATTAAACATTCACTCCCATCACCGTGTTTTATGTTCACTTCCTTCACCGTATTAAACTTTCACTCCCTACCGTTTTAAACATTCACTCCCTTCATCACGATAAGCATTCATTCTCTTAACTGCGTTAAACGTTCACTCCCTCCACAGTGTTAAACATTCACTCCCTTCACCGTGTTAAACATTCACTCCCATCACCGTGTTAAACATTCACTCCCTCCACCGTGTTAACCATTCACTCCCTTCACCGTGTTAAACATTCTCTGCCTTCACCGCGTTAAATATTCACTCCCTTCACCGTGTTAAACATTCTCTGCCTTCACCATGTTAAATATTCACTCCCTTCATTACGTTCAACATTCATTCTCTTAACTGCGTTAAACTTTCACTCCCTCCACCATGTTAAACATTCACTTACTTCACCGTATTAAACATTCACTCCCTATCGTGTTAAACATTCACTCCCTTCATCACGTTAAACATTCATTCTCTTAACTGCGTTAAACGTTCACTCCCTCCACCGTGTTAAACATTCACTCCCTTCACCGCGTTAAACATTCATTCCCTTTACCGTTTTAAACATTCACTCCCATCACCTCGTTAAGCATTCACTCCCTTCACCGCATTAAATATTCACTCCCATCACCGTGTTAAACATTCACTCCCTTCGCCGCGTTAAACAATCACTCACTTCACAGTGTTAAACATTCTCTCACTTCACCGTGTTAAACATTCACTCTCGTCTCCATATTAAACGTTCACTCCCTTCACCGTATTAAACATACACTCCCTTCACCATGTTAAATATTCACTCCCTTCACCATGTTAAATATTCACTCCCTTCACCATATTAAACATTCGCTCCGATCACCTCGTTAAACATTCACTCCCTTCACCTTGTTAAATATTCACTCCCTTCGTCGTGTTAAACATTCACTCTCTTCACCGTATTGAACATTCACACCATTCAACATTTCAAACACTCACTGCCTTCACCGCATTAAACATTCACTCCCTTCACCGTGTTAAACATTCACTCACTTCACCGTGTTAAACATTCACTCATTTCACCACGTTAAATATTCACTTCCTTCACCATGTTAAATATTCACTCCGTTCATTATGTTAAACAGTCACTCACTTCATCGTGTTAAACATTCTCTCCCTTCACCGCGTTAAATATTCACTCCCTTCACATTGTTAAATATTCACTCCGTTCATTATGTTACACGTTCATTCCCTACACGGCGTTAAACAGTCACTCACTCCACCGTGTTAAATATTCACTCCCTTCACCGTATTAAACATTCACTCCGATCACCTCGTTAAACATTCACTCCCTTCCCCGCGTTAAACATTCACTCCCTTCCCCGCGTTAAACATTCACTCACTTCACCGTGTTAAACATTCACTCACTTCACCGAGTTAAACATTCACTCACTTCATTACGTTCAACATTCATTCTCTTAACTGCGTTAAACTTTCACTCCCTCCACCATGTTAAACATTCACTCCCATCACCGTGTTTTATGTTCACTTCCTTCACCGTATTAAACTTTCACTCCCTACCATGTTAAACATTCACTCCCTTCATCACGTTAAGCATTCATTCTCTTAACTGCGTTAAACGTTCACTCCCTCCACCGTGTTAAACATTCACTCCCTTCACCGCGTTAAACATTCTCTCCCTTCACCGTGTTAAACATTCACTCACTTCACCATGTTAAACATTCTCTCCCTTCACCGCGTTAAATATTCACTTCCTTCACCGCGTTAAACAGTCACTCACTTCACCGTGTTAAACATTCACTCCCTTCACCGTGTTGAACATTCACTCCCTTCACCGTGCTATACATTCACTCTCGTCTCCGTATTAAACATTCACACCATTCAACATTTCAAACACTCACTGCCTTCACCGCATTAAACATTCTCTCCCATCACCGTGTTAAACATTTACTTCCTTCTCTGTGTTGAATATTCACTCCCTTCACCGTGTTAAACATTTACTCCCTTCCCCGCGTTAAACATTCTCTCCCATCACCGTGTTCAACATTCACTCAATTCACCGTGTTAAACATTGACTCCCTTCACCGTATCAATCGTTCACTCACTTCACCCAGTTTAGATTCATTTCCTTCTATGTCTTAAACACTCACTCCCTTCACCGCATTAAACATTCACTCCCACCACCGAGTTAAACATTCACTCCCTTCACCGTGTTAAACGTTCACTCCCTTCACCGTGTTAAACGTTCACTCCCTTCACCGTGTTAATCATACATTCCCTTCAGCATGTTAAATATTCACGCCCTTCACTGTGTTAAACATTCACTCCCATCACCTCGTTAAACACTCACCCCCTCCATCACGTTAAACACTCATTCTCTTCACTGCGTTAAACATTCACTCCCTCCACCATGTCAAACACTCACTCACTTCACCGTGTAAAATATTCACTCCCTTCACCTTATTAAACACTCTCTCCCATCACCATGTTAAACATTTACTTCCTTCACCACGTTGAACATTCACCACCTTCACCGTGATAAATATTCACTCACGTATCTGTGTTAAGCATTCACACACTTCACCATGTAAAACATTCACTCCCTTCGCCGTGTTAAACATTCACTCTCTTCACCGTGTTAAACATTCTCTCCCTTCACCATGTTAAAAATTCAATCCCTTCATCACGTTAAACATTCTCTCCCTACACCGTGTGAAACATTCATTCCCTTCATCATATTAAACATTCATTCCCTTCACCGTGTTTAACATTCACTCCCTTCACCATATTAAACATTCATTCCCTTCACCATATTAAACATTCACTCCCTTCACCATATTAAACACTCACTCTCTTCACCATTTTAAACAATCACACCATTCACCATTTCAAACACTCTCTGCCTTCACCGCGTTAAACATTCTCTCCCTTCACCGCGTTAAACAGTCACTCCCTTTACCGTGTTATACATTCACTCCTTCACCATATTAAACATTCACTCCCTTCACCATGTTAAACATTCTCTCCCTTCACCATGTTAAATATTCACTCCCTTCACCGTGTTAAACATACACTCTCTCCACCGTGTTAAAGTCACTCCCTTCACCGTGTTGAACATTCACTCTCTTCACCACGTTAAACATTCTCTCCCTTCCCCAGGTTAAATATTCACTCCCTTCGTCATGTTAAACATTCACTCTCCTCACCGTATTGAACATTCACACGATTCACCATGTCAAACACTCACTGCCTTCACTGCATTAAACATTCTCTCCCATCACCGTGTTAAACATTTACTTCCTTTACCGTGTTAACATTCTCTCCCTTCACCGTATTAAACATTCACTCCCTTCATCACGTTAAACATTGTCTCCCTTCACCATGTTAAATATTCCCTCCCTTCACAGTGTTAAACATTCACCAGCTCCACCGTGTTATAGTCACTCCCTCCACCGTGTTATAGTCACTCCCTTCACCGTGTTAAACATTCTCTCCCTTCACCATATTAAATATTCACTCCCTTCACCATATTAAACAGTCACTCCCTTCACCATGTTAAACAGTCACTCCCTTCATCGCGTTAAGCATTCACTCTCTTCACCGTATTGAACATTCACACGATTCACCATTTCAAACACTCACTCCCTTCACCGCGTTAAACATTTACTTCCTTCACCACGTTAAATATTCACTCCCTTCACCGTATTAAACATTCTCTCCCTTCACCGTGTTAAATATTCACTCCCTTCACATTGTTAAATATTCACTCCGTTCATTATGTTACACGTTCATTCCCTACACGGCGTTAAACAGTCACTCACTCCACTGTGTTAAACATTCACTCCCTTCACCGTATTAAACATTCACTCTTTTCACCGTATTGAACATTCACATCATTCACCATTTCAAACACTCACTGCCTTCACCGCATTAAACATTCTCTCCCATCACCGTGTAAAACATTTACTTCCTTCACCGTGTTATACATTCACTCCCTTCACCATTTTAAACATTCACTCACTTCACCGCATTAAACATTCACTCCCTCCACCGCGCTAAACATTCACTCCCTTCACCGTGTTAAACATTCACTCACTTCACCGTATTAAACATTCACTCCCATCACCGTGTTTTATGTTCACTTCCTTCACCGTATTAAACTTTCACTCCCTACCATGTTAAACATTCACTCCCTTCATCACGTTAAGCATTCATTCTCTTAACTGCGTTAAACGTTCACTCCCTCCACCGTGCTAAACATTCACTCCCTTCACCGCGTTAAACATACACTCCCTTCACCGTGTTAAACATTCACTCACTTCACCATGTTAAACATTCTCTCCCTTCACCGCGTTAAATATTCACTTCCTTCACCGCGTTAAACAGTCACTCACTTCACCGTGTTAAACATTCACTCCCTTCACCGTGTTGAACATTCACTCCCTTCACCGTGTTATACATTCACTCTCGTCTCCGTATTAAACATTCACACCATTCACCATTTCAAACACTCACTGCCTTCACCGCATTAAACATTCTCTCCCATCACCGTGTTAAACATTTACTTCCTTCTCTGTGTTGAATATTCACTCCCTTCACCGTGTTAAACATTTACTCCCTTCCCCGCGTTAAACATTCTCTCCCATCACCGTGTTCAACATTCACTCCCTTCACCGTGTTAAACATTGACTCCCTTCACCGTATCAATCGTTCACTCACTTCACCCAGTTTAGATTCATTTCCTTCTATGTCTTAAACACTCACTCCCTTCACCGCATTAAACATTCACTCCCACCACCGAGATAAACATTCACTCCCTTCACCGTGTTAAACGTTCACTCCCTTCACCGTGTTAAACGTTCACTCCCTTCACCGTGTTAATCATACATTCCCTTCAGCATGTTAAATATTCACGCCCTTCACTGTGTTAAACATTCACTCCCTTCACCGTGTTAAACATTCACTCCCATCACCTCGTTAAACACTCACCCCCTCCATCACGTTAAACATTCATTCTCTTCACTGCGTTAAACATTCACTCCCTCCACCATGTCAAACACTCACTCACTTCACCGTGTAAAATATTCACTCCCTTCACCTTATTAAACACTCTCTCCCATCACCATGTTAAACATTTACTTCCTTCACCACGTTGAACATTCACCACCTTCACCGTGATAAATATTCACTCACGTATCTGTGTTAAGCATTCACACACTTCACCATGTAAAACATTCACTCCCTTCGCCGTGTTAAACATTCACTCTCTTCACCGTGTTAAACATTCACTCTCTTCACCGTGTTAAACATTCTCTCCCTTCACCATGTAAAACATTCACTCCCTTCGCCGTGTTAAACATTCACTCTCTTCACCGTGTTAAACATTCACTCTCTTCACCGTGTTAAACATTCTCTCCCTTCACCATGTTAAAAATTCAATCCCTTCATCACGTTAAACATTCTCTCCCTACACCGTGTGAAACATTCACTCCCTTCACCATATTAAACATTCATTCCCTTCACCGTGTTTAACATTCACTCCCTTCACTATATTAAACATTCATTCCCTTCACCATATTAAACATTCACTCCCTTCACCATATTAAACTTTCACTCCCTCCACCACGTTAAACATTCACTCCCTTCACCGTGTTAAATATTTACTCCGTTCATTATGTTAAACATTCACTCTCTTCACGGTATTAAACATTCACTCCCTTCACCTTGTTATACATTCACTTCCTTCACCGTATTAAACTTTCACTCCCTTAACCGAGATAAACATTCACTCCCTTCAACGAGTTAAAAATTCACTCCCTTCGTTACGTTCAACATTCATTCTCTTAACTGCGTTAAATGTTCACTCCCTCCACCGTGTTAAACATTCTCTCCCTTTACCGTGTTAAACATTTACTTCCTTCAACGTGTTAAACATTCAATCCCTTCCCCACGTTAAACATTCACTCCCTTCACCATATTAAACATTCACTTCCTTCACCGTGTTAAACATTCACTCCCTTCACCGTGTTAAACATTCACTCCCTTCATTACGTTCAACATTCATTCTCTTAACTGCGTTAAACATTCACTCCCTCCACCATGTTAAACATTCACTCCCTTCACCGTGTTATATGTTCACTTCCTTCACCGTATTAAACTTTCACTCCCTTCACCGTGTTAAACATTCACTCCCTTGTCTGCATTAAACATTCACTCCCTTCATCACGTTAAACATTCATTCTCTTAACTGCGTTAAACATTCACTCCCTCCACCGTGTTATATGTTCACTTCCTTCACCGTATTAAACTTTCACTCCCTACCGTGTTAAACATTCACTCCCTTGTCTGCATTAAACATTCACTCCCTTCATCACGTTAAACATTCATTCTCTTAACTGTGTTAAACATTCACTCCCTCCACCGTGTTAAACATTCACTCCCTTCACCGTGTTAAACATTCATTCCCTTTACCGTGTTATACATTCACTCCTTCACCATATTAAACATTCACTCCCTTCACCGTGTTAAACATTCACTCCCTTCATCATGTTAAACATTCACTCCTTCACCATATTAAACATTCTCTCCCTTCACCATGTTAAATATTCACTCCCTTCACCGTGTTAAACATACACTCTCTCCACCGTGTTAAAGTCACTCCCTTCACCGTGTTGAACATTCACTCTCTTCACCACGTTAAACATTCTCTCCCTTCCCCGGGTTAAATATTCACTCCCTTCGTCATGTTAAACATTCACTCTCCTCACCGTATTGAACATTCACACGATTCACCATGTCAAACACTCACTGCCTTCACTGCATTAAACATTCTCTCCCATCACCGTGTTAAACATTTACTTCCTTTACCGTGTTAACATTCTCTCCCTTCACCGTATTAAACATTCACTCCCTTCATCACGTTAAACATTGTCTCCCTTCACCATGTTAAATATTCCCTCCCTTCACAGTGTTAAACATTCACCAGCTCCACCGTGTTATAGTCACTCCCTCCACCGTGTTATAGTCACTCCCTTCACCGTGTTAAACATTCTCTCCCTTCACCATATTAAATATTCACTCCCTTCACCATATTAAACAGTCACTCCCTTCACCATGTTAAACATTCACTCCCTTCATCGCGTTAAGCATTCACTCTCTTCACCGTATTGAACATTCACACGATTCACCATTTCAAACACTCACTCCCTTCACCGCGTTAAACATTTACTTCCTTCACCACGTTAAATATTCACTCCCTTCACCGTATTAAACATTCTCTCCCTTCACCGCGTTAAATATTCACTCCCTTCACATTGTTAAATATTCACTCCGTTCATTATGTTACACGTTCATTCCCTACACGGCGTTAAACAGTCATTCACTCCACCGTGTTAAACATTCACTCCCTTCACCGTATTAAACATTCACTCTTTTCACCGTATTGAACATTCACACCATTCACCATTTCAAACACTCACTGCCTTCACCGCATTAAACATTCTCTCCCATCACCGTGTAAAACATTTACTTCCTTCACCGTGTTATACATTCACTCCCTTCACCATTTTAAACATTCACTCACTTCACCGCATTAAACATTCACTCCCTCCACCGCGTTAAACATTCACTCCCTTCACCGTGTTAAACATTCACTCACTTCACCGTGTTAAACATTCACTCACTTCATTACGTTCAACATTCATTCTCTTAACTGCGTTAAACTTTCACTCCCTCCACCATGTTAAACATTCACTCCCATCACCGTGTTTTATGTTCACTTCCTTCACCGTATTAAACTTTCACTCCCTACCATGTTAAACATTCACTCCCTTCATCACGTTAAGCATTCATTCTCTTAACTGCGTTAAACGTTCACTCCCTCCACCGTGTTAAACATTCACTCCCTTCACCGCGTTAAACATTCTCTCCCTTCACCGTGTTAAACATTCACTCACTTCACCATGTTAAACATTCTCTCCCTTCACCGCGTTAAATATTCACTTCCTTCACCGCGTTAAACAGTCACTCACTTCACCGTGTTAAACATTCACTCCCTTCACCGTGTTGAACATTCACTCCCTTCACCGTGCTATACATTCACTCTCGTCTCCGTATTAAACATTCACACCATTCACCATTTCAAACACTCACTGCCTTCACCGCATTAAACATTCTCTCCCATCACCGTGTTAAACATTTACTTCCTTCTCTGTGTTGAATATTCACTCCCTTCACCGTGTTAAACATTTACTCCCTTCCCTGCGTTAAACATTCTCTCCCATCACCGTGTTCAACATTCACTCAATTCACCGTGTTAAACATTGACTTCCTTCACCGTATCAATCGTTCACTCACTTCACCCAGTTTAGATTCATTTCCTTCTATGTCTTAAACACTCGCTCCCTTCACCGCATTAAACATTCACTCCCACCACCGAGTTAAACATTCACTCCCTTCACCGTGTTAAACGTTCACTCCCTTCACCGTGTTAAACGTTCACTCCCTTCACCGTGTTAATCATACATTCCCTTCAGCATGTTAAATATTCACGCCCTTCACTGTGTTAAACATTCACTCCCTTCACCGTGTTAAACATTCACTCCCATCACCTCGTTAAACACTCACCCCCTCCATCACGTTAAACATTCATTCTCTTCACTGCGTTAAACATTCACTCCCTCCACCATGTCAAACACTCACTCACTTCACCGTGTAAAATATTCACTCCCTTCACCTTATTAAACACTCTCTCCCATCACCATGTTAAACATTTACTTCCTTCACCACGTTGAACATTCACCACCTTCACCGTGATAAATATTCACTCACGTATCTGTGTTAAGCATTCACACACTTCACCATGTAAAACATTCACTCCCTTCGCCGTGTTAAACATTCACTCTCTTCACCGTGTTAAACATTTACTCTCTTCACCGAGTTAAACATTCTCTCCCTTCACCATGTTAAAAATTCAATCCCTTCATCACGTTAAACATTCTCTCCCTACACCGTGTGAAACATTCATTCCCTTCACCATATTAAACATTCATTCCCTTCACCGTGTTTAACATTCACTCCCTTCACCATATTAAACATTCATTCCCTTCACCATATTAAACATTCACTCCCTTCACCATATTAAACTTTCACTCCCTCCACCACGTTAAACATTCACTCCCTTCACCGTGTTAAATATTCACTCCGTTCATTATGTTAAACATTCACTCCCTTCACCTTGTTATACATTCACTTCCTTCACCGTATTAAACTTTCACTCCCTTAACCGAGATAAACATTCACTCCCTTCAACGAGTTAAAAATTCACTCCCTTCGTTACGTTCAACATTCATTCTCTTAACTGCGTTAAATGTTCACTCCCTCCACCGTGTTAAACATTCTCTCCCTTTACCGTGTTAAACATTTACTTCCTTCAACGTGTTAAACATTCAATCCCTTCCCCACGTTAAACATTCACTCCCTTCACCGTATTAAACATTCACTTCCTTCACCGTATTAAACAGTCACTCCCTTAACTGTGTTAAACATTCACTCTCTTCACCGTGTTAAACATTCACTCCCTTCACTGAGTTAAACATTCACTCCCTTCATTACGTTCAACATTCATTCTCTTAACTGCGTTAAACATTCACTCCCTCCACCGTGTTATATGTTCACTTCCTTCACCGTATTAAACTTTCACTCCCTACCGTGTTAAACATTCACTCCCTTGTCTGCATTAAACATTCACTCCCTTCATCACGTTAAACATTCATTCTCTTAACTGTGTTAAACATTCACTCCCTCCACCGTGTTAAACATTCACTCCCTTCACCGTGTTAAACATTCATTCCCTTTACCGTGTTATACATTCACTCCTTCACCATATTAAACATTCACTCCCTTCACCGTGTTAAACATTCACTCCCTTCATCATGTTAAACATTCACTCCTTCACCATATTAAACATTCACTCCCTTCACCATGTTAAACATTCTCTCCCTTCACCATGTTAAATATTCACTCCCTTCACCGTGTTAAACATACACTCTCTCCACCGTGTTAAAGTCACTCCCTTCACCGTGTTGAACATTCACTCTCTTCACCACGTTAAACATTCTCTCCCTTCCCCGGTTAAATATTCACTCCCTTCGTCATGTTAAACATTCACTCTCCTCACCGTATTGAACATTCACACGATTCACCATGTCAAACACTCACTCCCTTCACTGCATTAAACATTCTCTCCCATCACCGTGTTAAACATTTACTTCCTTTACCGTGTTAACATTCTCTCCCTTCACCGTATTAAACATTCACTCCCTTCATCACGTTAAACATTGTCTCCCTTCACCATGTTAAATATTCCCTCCCTTCACAGTGTTAAACATTCACCAGCTCCACCGTGTTATAGTCACTCCCTCCACCGTGTTATAGTCACTCCCTTCACCGTGTTAAACATTCTCTCCCTTCACTATATTAAATATTCACTCCCTTCACCATATTAAACAGTCACTCCCTTCATCGCGTTAAGCATTCACTCTCTTCACCGTATTGAACATTCACACGATTCACCATTTCAAACACTCACTCCCTTCACCGCGTTAAACATTTACTTCCTTCCCCGGGTTAAACATTCACTACCTTCACTGCGTTAAACACTCACTCCCTTCACCGCGTTAAACATTTACTTCCTTCACCACGTTAAACATTCACTCCCTTCCCCGGGTTAAACATTCACTACCTTCACCGTTTTAAACATTCACTACCTTCACCATGTTAAACATTCACTACCTTCACCGTGTTAAACTTTCTCTCCCTTCACCGAGTTAAACGTTCTCTCCTTTCTCTGTATTAAACATTCACTCCCTTCCCCAACAATGGCTGTATCATCCATAAATTGCATTGTAGGAACTTATCCAGGCCCTTTCGACATCACTTTGAAATCCACAGCATTTCCCGTCTGGAAAGATAAAATCCGCAGATACACTGGAACACCACTTCAAGCCACAGACCATCTTGACTTGGAAATATATTGCCCAAATCCCTGCTGCCAAGTCAATATCTGGGAAATCCCTCCCCAACAGCATTTGACCATAAGACCATAAGAAATAGGAGTGGAAGTAAGGCCATTCAGCCCATCGAGTCCACTCTGCCTTTCAATATGGCCAATGCCACCTACCCGCACTCTCCCTGTAGGCATTAATTCCTTGCGAGATGAAGAATTTATCAATCTGTGCCTTGAAGACATTTAATGTCCCGGCCTCCACTGCGCTCCGTGGCAATGAATTCCACAGGCCCACCACCATCATGCACCACACGTGACATCACTTCTGCCCCCACATCATCGCTGATGTCACACGCTCAGTGACTTCCACAACCTCACTCCCATGTTCACCACCACTTTCGCCCCCACCAACACCACTCACCTGCATTCTGCTGACACGCCCCCCCCCCCCCCGCCACAGGTTCCACTGTCACTATCCCCACCCCCCAGATTCCTGAGGGGAACACCACCCCTGCTCATGACTCCACTCCCATTCCCCCTAACACCACACCCACTCCAGTTACAGGCTCTGCACCCACTCCCAGATCCCAGCTCCCAGCTCCCAGCTCCCAGCCTTGCCAAGTTTTCACCATCCCTCAGACCTCCCCCTCACTGAGGATGAACGATCAGTCCTCAGCAAAGGACTCACCTTCATCCCCCTCCGCTCACACATCAATGAATTTAATACACGCCGTGACGTCAAACACTTTTTTCCACCTCCGTGCTTAGTTTTACAATCAGGAATCCCCCGGAAACCTTCCGAGGACCTCTTTGCCCACCTCCAACACACTCCATCCACCTGGACACCCCGCGCTGGCCAATTGCCTGCCCTCAATCTCTTCCTTTCCAACTGCGGCCGAGACATGAACCGTCTCAACCTGTCTACCCCCCTCCCCCACTCCAACCTCTCACCCTCACAACGCGCAGCCCTCCAATCCCTTTGCTCCAATCCCAACCTCACCTTCAAAATAGCAGATAAAGGTGGTGCAGTGGCAGTCTGGCGCACTGACCTCTACACCGCTGAAGCCAGACGCCAACTCGAAGATACCTCCTCCTACCGCCCCCTTGACCATGACCCCCCCCCCCCCCCCCCCATCACCAAACCATCATAAGACCATAAGACCATAAGACATAGGAGTGGAAGTAAAGCCATTTGGCCCATTGAGTCCACTCCGCCATTCAATCATGGCTGATGAGCATTTCAACTCCACTTACCAGCGTTCTCCCCGTAGCCTTTAATTCCTCGATACAACAAGAATCTATCAATCTCGGCCATGAAGACATTTAGCGTCCCGGCCTCCACTGCACTCTGTGGCAATGAATTCCACAGGCCCACCACCCTCTGGCTGAAGAAATGTCTCTGCATTTCTGTTCTGAATTGACCCCCTCTAATTCTAAGGCTGTGTCCACGGGTCCTAGTCTCCTCGCCTAACGGAAACAATTTCCTAGCGTCCACCCTTTCCAAGCCATGTATTATCTTGTACGTCTCTATTAAGTCTCCCCTCAATCTTCTAAACTCCAACGAATACAATCCCAGGATCCTCAGCCGTTCCTCATATGTTAGACCTGCCATTCCAGGGATCATCCGTGTGAATCTCTGCTGGACACGTTCCAGTGCCAGTATGTCCTTCCTGAGGTGTGGGGACCAAAACTGGACACAGTACTCCAAATGGGGCCTAACCAGAGCTTTATAAAGTCTCAGTAGCACATCTCTGTTTTTATATTCCAACCCTCTTGAGATAAGAGACAACATTGCATTCGCTTTCTTAATCACGGACTCAACCTGCATGTTTACCTTTAGAGAATCCTCGACTAGCACTCCCAGATCCCTTTGTACTTTGGCTTTACTAATTTTCTCACCATTTAGCAAGTAGTCTATGCTTTTATTCTTTTTGCCAAAGTGCAAGACCTCGCACTTGCTCACGTTAAATTCCATCAGCCATTTCCTGGACCACTCTCCCAAACTGTCTAGATCCTTCTGTAGCCTCCCCACTTCCTCAGTACTACCTGCCTGTCCACCTAACTTCGTATCATCGGCAAACTTCGCTAGAATGCCCCCAGTCCCCTCATCCAAATCATTAATTAATAATGCGAATAGCTGTGGCCCCAACACTGAACCCTGCGGGTCACCGTTCGTCACCGGCTGCCATTCTGAAAAAGAACCTTTTATCCCAACTCTCTGCCTTCTGTTAGACAGCCAATCCTCAATCCATCCCAGCAGCTCACCTCGAACACCATGGGCCCTCACCTTGCTCAGCAGCCTCCCGTGTGGCACCTTATCAAAGGCCTTTTGAAAGTCTAGATAGACCACATCCACTCGGTTTCCCTGGTCTAACCTACTTCAAAAAAATTCCAACAGGTTTGTCAGGCATGTTAAAACTATGTTGACATACTAAAACCATGTTGACTTGTTCTAATCAGACTCTGCTCTTCCAAGAATTTAGAAACCTCATCCATAATGATGGATTCTAGAATTTTACCAACAACCGAGGTTAAGCTGATTGGCCTATAATTTTCCATCTTTTGTCCAGACCATACAGAACCTCATCACCTCAGGAGATCTCGCACCCACAGCTTCCAACTTCATTGTCCGGGAACCCCGCACTGCCTGGTTCTACCTCCTTCCCAAGATCCACAAGCCTGACCACCCTGGGCCGACCCATTGTCTCAGCATGCTCCTGCTCTATTGAACTCATTTCTACCTACCTTGACACTGTCCTATCCTCCCTGGTCCAGGAATTCCCCACATACGTTCGAGACACCACTCACGTCCTCCACCTACTCCAAGACTTCCGTTTCCCCGACCCAATGCCTTATCTCCACCATGGATATACAAGCCCTCTACACCTCCATCCGCCATGACCAGGGCCTCCAAGCCCTCCATTTCTTCCTCTCCCGACGTCCCCAACAGTACCCTTCCACCGACACTTTCATTCGTTTGGCCGAACTGGTCCTCACCCTTAACAATTTTTCTTTTGAATCCTCCCACTTCCTCCAGACCAAAGGGATAGCTATGGGCACCCGTATGGTCCCCAGCTATGCCTGTCTCTTTGTTAGCTACGTAGAACAGTCCATCTTCCACAGTTATACTGGCACCACTCCCCACCTCTTCCTCCGCCACATTGATGACTGCATCGGCGCCACCTTGTGCTCCAGCGAGGAGGTTGAGCAATTCATCAACTTCACCAACACATTCCACCCTGACCTTAAATTCACTTTGACCATCTCTGACACCTCCCTCCCCTTCCTGGACCTCTCCATCTCCATTAATGACGATCGACTTGACACTGACATTTTTTACAAACCCACTGACTCCCACAGGTACCTGGATTACACCACTTCCCACCCTACTTCCTGCAAAAATACCATCCCATATTCCCAATTCCTCCACCTCTGCAATATCAGATCCCAGG
The DNA here is from genome assembly GCF_020745735.1 of Hemiscyllium ocellatum. NCBI lineage: Eukaryota > Metazoa > Chordata > Chondrichthyes > Orectolobiformes > Hemiscylliidae > Hemiscyllium > Hemiscyllium ocellatum. The sequence goes on from NC_083412.1 coordinate 87,793,799, forward strand.
AGGACCAGTTTCTCCACAGAACACACCAGATGGCCTCCTTCTTTAGAGACCGCAATTTCCCTTCCCAAGTGGTTAAGGACGCCCTCCAACGCATCTCGTCCACATTCCGCACCTCCGCCCTCAGACCCCTCCCCTCCAACCGTAACAAGGACAGAACCCCCCCTGGTGCTCACCTTCCACCCTGCCAACCTTCACATAAACTGCATTATCCACCAACATTTCCACCACCTCCAAACGGACCCCACCACCAGGGATATATTTCCCTCCCCACCTTGTTCCGTTTTCAGCATAGACCGTTCCTCCATGACTACCTGGTCAGGTCCACGCCCCAACAACCCACCCTCCCCTCCTGGCACCTTCCCCTGCCACCGCAGGAATTGCAAACCCTGCGCCCACACCTCCTCCCTCACCTCCATCCAAGGCCCGAAAGGAGCCTTCCACATCCATCAACCTTTCACCTGCACATCCACCAGTATCATTTATTGTATCCATTGCTCCTGATGCAGTCTCCTCTACATTGGGGAGACTGGGTGCCTCCTTGCAGAGCGCTTTAGGGAACATCTCTGGGACACCCGCACCAATCAACCCCACCATCCTATTTCAACTCTCCCTCCCACTCTGCCGAGGACATGTAGGTCCTGGGCCTCCTCCACTGCTGCTCTCTCACTACCCGACGCCTGGAGGAAGAACGCCTCATCTTTCACCTCGAAACACTTCAACCCCAGGGCATCAATGTGGATTTCACCAGTTTCCTCATTTCCCCTTTCCCCACCTCACCCTAGTTCCAACCTTCCAGCTCAGCACTGCCCTCATGACCTGTCCTACCTGCCTATCTTCCTTCCCACCCATCCACTCCACCCTCCAATCTGACCTATCACCTCCATCCCCACCCCCATTTACCTATTGTACTCTATGCTATTTTCTCCCCATCCTCACCCCCCTCTCATTTATCTCTCTGCTCTGCAGGCACCCTGCCTCTATTCCTGATGAAGGGCTTTTGCCCGAAACGTCGATTTTCCTGCTCTAGGATGCTGCCTGACCTGCTGTGCTTTTCTAGCACCACTCTAACCTAAATCTGTCTGCAGCCTAACCACCTCCTCAGTGCTACCTGCCTGTCCACCTAACTTCGTATCATCAGCGAACTTCACTAGAATGTCCCCAGTCTCTTCGTCTAGATCATTTATATATAAAGTGAACAGCTGCAGCCCCAACACTGAACCCTGCGCGACACCACTTTGTCAACATCTGCCATTCCAAAAAAGAACCATTTATCCCAACTCTCTGCCTTCTGTCAGACAGCCAATCCTCGATCCATGCCAGTAGCTCATCTTGAACAGCATGGGCCCTCACCTTACTCAGCAGCCTCCTGTGAGGCACCTTATCAAAGGCCTTTTGGAAGTCTGGGTAGATAACATAGAAAGCATTGCTAATCAACCTATGGCACATGAAAGGTTCCAGAGAAGGCAAGTCTCCTCCACTTTCTCATGAGCAAGCAGGAATGGACAATAACTTTTTAAGGGGCAGCACGGTGGCTCACTGGTTAGCACTGCTGCCACACAGCACCAGGGATCCAGGTCCGATTCCAGCCTCGGACCACTGTCAATGTGGAGTTAGCACATTCTCCCGGTGTCTGAGTGGTTTTCCTTTGAGTGCTGCATTTTTCTCTCATAATCAAAAGATGTGCAGGTTAGGTGAATTGGCCATGTTAAATTGCCCACAGTGTTCTGGGATGGGTAGGCTAGGCGCATTAATCAGAGGTAAACATCAGACAATAGGGGAGGGGGGTGGGTTTTGGTAGGTTACTCTTTGGAGGGTCGGTGTGGACTTGTTGGCCCAAATGGCCTGTTTCCATATTGTAGGCATTCCATGAAATTACAATCTGATGAATGAACAAAGATCAAAGGTAAATACTTGAAGGAGTAAAATTTTTAGAACTACAAGACAGTGCTAATTGCATGGTCTAGCACAGAAACAATAGGCTAAGTGACTACTTTCTGTGCTCAGTCTCTTGCAGTTTGGCTTATTCTATTTAATGACGTGATGTAATGTTCGCTCAGTTTGGTGCAGTGGAAGACTATTGCTTGAAAACATAGGACAAGGAGCAGTAGAGATGTGTTCATCAATACTTTCGGTTCCAGTCCAAACAAAGCCAAACCATGAGAGTTAGCCTCAGGGAGACTTTGGAATCAGACTAGTACTTTCTTCTTGTCAATGGAGGCATGAGAGACCAGTCAAAGGTAAGGATAGACTTGGGGAAAATTTGGAAAAGTAAGGATCGAGTGAATAACTAAGATCTTTTTCCCAGGGTAGGGGAGTCCAAAACTATAGGATACAGGTTTAAGGACAGAGGGGAAAAATTTGAAAGGGACCTAAGGGGCAACTTTCTCATGCAGAGGGTGGTGTGTGTATGGAATGAGCTGCCAGAGGAAGTGGTGAGGCTGGTACAATTACAGCATTTAAAAGATATCTGGATGGGTACATGAATATAAAAGGTTTAAAGGGAAGTGGGCCAAATGCTGGCAAATGGGACTAGATTAATTTAGGATATCTGGTCAGCATGAACGAGTTGGAACTGATTCTGTGCGGTACATCTCTATGACTCTGTGCTTTCACAGAATGAATAAAACTTCCCTCTCTGATGAGTGATAACCAGCCGTATTAGAATTAGTGGCAAAAGATCTGGAGAGCAGATGAAGAGTAACTTCTTCTGAGAACGATGAGGCTCTTAAATGGTCAACTTGAAAAAGTGATGGGAGACAGCACCATAGGTGAATCTAAAACTGGTTTGGACACATATTTCGCACTAAAAGGATAGGAAAAGTACAGGCATCTGGACAAACAGTGGGGTGTAGGACACCTGACTTTTCAAAGTGCAGCACAGGTGTGACGTGTAGAATGGCCTTTTTCTGTGCTGCAAATATCTATGATTCCATGTTCAAACGTGCAGAAAGCAGAACTACTTAAAAAATAATTGCCATGGGTAAAATAACATGTTTCGAGGCTGGATATTTGGCAAGAGAGCTGAAGGATTATATATTAAAGCCTTGGCATTTATCCAGGGAGCCACATTTTTATTACTTGTGTGCTACCTCATGTTAAAATAAAACCAGTTGGAGCAGAACATAACAGCTGTCAATACGGTCCAGGCATTTTCAAGTGATTTCGTAAAAAGCAAACTGAAATGGGCACATTCTGGACACACAACATTCTCTTCAAAAGCAGAGGTGTGTGAATTTCACACTAACTTGCCTCCATTTGGCCCATACCCTCTAAACCTTCCATATTCATGTACCTGTCCAAATGTCTTTTAAACGTTGTAACTGTATCTGCATCTATCAGTTCCTCTAGCAGTTCATGGTAGGATTCTTGGGAGTGCGGATGAGCAGAGATATCTTGGTGTCCATGTCCACAGATCCCTGAAAGTTGCCACCCAGATTGATAGGGTTGTTACAGTGTTTTAGTTTTTATTAATAGAGGGATCGAGTTCCGGAACCATGAGGCTACGCTGCAGCTGTACAAAACTCTGGTACGGCCACACTTGGCGTATTGTGTACAGTTCTGATCACCACATTATAAGAAGGATGTGGAAGCTTTGGAAAGGGTGCAGAGGGGATTTACTAGGATGTTGCCTGGTATGGAAGGAATGTCTTACGGGGAAAGGCTGAGGGTCTTGAGGCTGTTCTCGTTAGAGAGAAGAAGGTTGAGAGGTGACTTAATACAAGATAATCAGAGGGTTAGATAGGGGTGGACAGGGGGAGCCTTTTTCCAAGTATGGCGGCGGCAAACATGAGGGAACACAACTTTAAAGTGAGGGGAGATAGGTATAAGAAGATGTCAGAGGTAGTTTCTTTACTCAGAAAGTAGTAAGGGTATGGAATGCTTTGCCTGTAACGGTAGTTGGTTCAACTAGGAGAAAGTGAGGACTGCAGATGCTGGAGACCAGAGTTGAAAAATGTGGTGCTGGAAAAAACACAGCAGGCCAGGCAGCATCCGAGGAGCAGGAGAATCGACATTTCAGGCATAAGCCCTTCTTCAGGAATTCCTGATCCTTGCTAGTGTGGGGTCACTCCATGTCTCCCACGCCTCCTCCCTTTTACAGCTATCAAGCCATTCTTCTGGCGATATGGAAATTAAGGTCTTGATGAGCTTCATGTTTATGGGTCATCAGGACAAGGCACACATTGCACCCATTTCCCTATCTCTAAGTGAAAGGAATGATCAGCCATTTCGCTCAGTAGGCGTTAGCTTCCCTCAAAACGTGGTACTTTTAGTTTATAGTCAGTGGGTTACAAACATATGAGCAAGGTACAAAAGTGGGCTGCTCAGCCCATAAGTCCTGCTCAGCTATTAGATCACCTACAGTGTGGACACAGGCTAATTGGCCCAACAAGTCCACACCCACCCTCTGAACAGCAACTCACCCAGAGCCATTTTCCTACCCTACATTTACCCCTGACTAACACACCTAACTTTATGGGCAATTTAGCATAGCCAATTCACCCAACTTGCAGAGCTTTGGACTGTGGAAGGAAACTGGCGCACCCAGAGAAAACGCATGCAGACCCGGGGAGAATGTGCAAAATTGACACAGACAATTGCCCAAGGCTGGGATCGAACCCACGTCCCTGGTACTGTGAGGCAGCAGTGCTAACCACTGAGCTATCGTGCCGCCACATGGCTGCTCTGATTATAACCTCCCCACTACACTCCTGTATTTCCAAATAATATTTCGCCCTATTTGTAACCAAGAATCTATCCACCTCTAGCTTTAAAATATTTAAAGATTCTGCATCCTCTCCCTCTTGAGGAAGAGAATTCCAAAGACCCATGACCCTCTGATAGAGAAAAAAAACTCTCTTGCCACAACACTTCATCACATAACCCAGTTTGATCCACACCGTGCCACTAACTGGAAGACACAGTCTCGCTCAATTCGAATCCAAGTGTTGATCACCCCTTGGATTAATAGAGTGTTTCCTCGCCATACCCAGGGCAGCCCATGTGAAAAACATGGCTGCAACAACAGCTCAAAGGCTGGAGCCAATGGCTCACCACCCAACTTCTTATAGCCTCGTCATCGCCCAGACGTTACAAGCCAGGATTGTGTTATAAGGCCCTGGACTTGCACAGATGGCAGCAGCTGCAGTATATTCAAGGATCATGATACCATCCAAGACAAAACAACATCTCATTCAATTTGAATCCAAAGACTCCTCTTTGGAACTTCCAATGTGGACTCTTTGGACTCGAATGTTTGCTCTTCACAGATGATGCCTGCAGAGTTTCTCCACTAGTTTCCATTTTTGTTTCATATTTCCAACATCTTTTGCTGTTATCCCAGTTTAGTTTCCTTCCTGCACAGATTCACTATTGCTGCAGTATGTATACAGCGTTTTCATGGAAATCACAAAGTTTCTTTGCAGATCATTGAGACACAGAAATAGGAACAATAGTAGGCCATTCAGCCCTTTGAATCAGCAAAGCCATTCAATAAAATAATGGATGATCAGAAAATTCCAGGTGTTTGATCCAACATCAGTGAAGGAACAGTGAGATACTTCCATGTCAAGATGGTGAGTGGTTTGGAGGAAGTTGCAGGTGTTGGCATTCCCATATATGTGCTGTCCCTGTCATTCTAGATGGAAAGGGTCATGGGTTTGAAAGGTGCTGTCTAAGGATCTTTGGAGATAGTGTACACCATTGCTACAGAGCATTGGTGGACTAGGGCATAAATGCTTGTGAATGTGGTGCCAATGAAATGGGCTGCTTTGTCCTAGATGGTGCCAAGCTTCTTGAATATTGTTGAACCTGTATCCATGCAGACAAATGGGGAGCAATCCATCACACTCCTGATTTGTGCCTTGTAGATGGTGGACAGGGTTTGAGGACTCATGAGTAACTCACCACAGTATTCCTAGCCTCTGACCTTCTCTTGCAACCACTGTGGGTTTTTTTGTGGTGTGTCCAGTTGAGTTTCTAATCAATTGTAATCCCCTGGATTTCGGTAGTGGGGGATTCGGTGATTGTAACACAATGTTAAGTGATGGTGTTTAGGTTGTCTCTTTTTGGTGATGGACATAGCCTTAGCTTTTCGTGGCTTAAGTGTGCCACTTGTCAGCCCAAGCCTAGGTACTGTCCAGATCTTGTTGCAATTGAACATGGACTGCTTCAGTATCTGTGAAGTTGTGAATGGTGCTCAACACTGTACAATTATCAGTGAACAAACACAAATCTAACCTTATGATGGAGGGAAAGTCATTAATGAAGCAGCAGAGGATAGTTGAACATAAATTGTTACTATTCCTTTGTCGTTGGTGGATCAAAATCCTGGAATTCCCTACTAAGATATACCTACCATGTAAATCCTGAGCTTGTGAAGAAGGCCTAGCATATCCTGAAGGTAATGAAAGATGGGGATAAATGCCAGCCTTTCACATCATGCCCTATCCCTTGAATGATTGGAAAAAACCGGGTCTAATAACTTGAAAGACTCTTTAAGTGACCTTTGCACATAGCTTTGCACACTCAGGACACTGATAGGAACTCAGGCAGACACTGAGTTAAAATGATCAGTGATTTCTGCTTCTTAAACAAAAAACACATTTTGCAAAGAGTTTGGAATTCAGCAGGGTGATTTGAGACTTTTTTCCCCACTAAAATAGACTATTGGAAGCATTTGGCAATTGCTACCAACTTAATGTCATAAAGCAAAACAGATCCTTTATGTAACTGTTGATGATATATAATGAAAAACAATGGGTCCTGGTTAGCTCAGATGATCTGAGCATGGACATAATACCACTGAGGTTAGGGGTGTGATCTCCAAACCACAGATTCCTCTTTCCTGCCATGTGAGATTGATTCATTGAGTTTTGCCTACTCTCTCGCCCTACCTCCCCCTCATTTTTGATGGTCCCTTAGTGGGACATGTTTGTAAACAGCAGATGGCTACACTTGTGATTGCTGACAGTTAAAAAAGGAAAAAAAAAATGCAAAGCAAAATTCACAGTGATTTTGGTGGTGCGAAAGTTCTGTTTGATCACACTTCTGAGTACGAAAAGAAGGAAATATAAAACAAAGCAGGGTTCTTATGGTGCAGCGGTAGTTGGCCTGGACTAGGAGGCCCAGATTCAAGACCCACCTGCACCAGAGGTGTGTGATGTCATTAATGGACAAGTTGGTCAGAAAATAAAAAAAAAGACCAAAAAAAGGGCTCAGCATATTACAAGACTGAAGCAGTAGCCTCTGCCCATAATGCAATGGTGTTTCGTCAGCTGGATCTGTGGTCAGGTGAGTGAGGTAGGAGTCTAAGGCCATGAGGGATTTGGACCTCAAGCTTGTCCTATTGGAGGGTGCGAGCAAACCAGTCATGCTGTAAAGCCTTTAGCAGACACAGTAGAGTAAAGTAGCTTTTCATCATTTCTACCATATACAACTAATATAGTAAAATTGAGACAGCGTTCCTCCAGGACCAAGGATGCGACGTGGACAGCACAAACTTCACACTCGTACACAGCATAAAGTGCATAAAAAGTACAAAACATGCGCTAATAAAAGAATGAGAAATAATAAACATTTTTCTAACAACAATTCGAAATCGTGCAAAGAATTTTAGATGGGTAAGAGACCGATCACACAGTGTTAAGGACCCTGATGGCTTGGAGGAAGAAACTGTTGCACAGTCTGGCTGTGAGAGATCGAATGCTCCGGTATCTTCTGCCAGATGGCAGGAGGGAGAAGGGTTTGAGTGAGGACTGTGTGGGGTCTTCCACAATGCTCTTAGTCTTTTGGATGCAGTGTGTGGTGAAAATGTCTGTAATGGAGGGAAGAGAGACCCCAATGATCCTCTCAGCTGTCGTCACTATCCAAAACAGTGCAATTCCAAAATCTGGCAGTGAGGTAGCAGCTGAGGGTACACTCAATGAACCCTCAGTAGAATGTGGTGAGGATAGGGCTGTGGGAGATGGGCTTTCCTCAGCCTGCACAGAAACTGGAGATGCTGCTGGGCTTTCTTGGCTATGGAGCTGGTGTTGAGGGTCCAGGTGAGATTCTCCGCCAGGTGTACACCAATAAATTTGGTGCTCTTCACGATCTCCATGGAGGGAGCCATCGATGTCCAGCGGAGAGTGGCCACTCCGTGTCCTCTTAAAGTCAACACCCACCTCTTTGTCTTGTCCACGTTCAGAGACAAGTTGTTGGCTCTGCACAAGCCCGTTAGCCGCTGCACCTTCTCCCTGCATGCTGACTCGTCGTTCCTGCTGATGAGACCTCCTACAGTCATATCATCAGTGAACCTGAAGATGTGATTCGAGCTGTGCATCATTGCACAGTCATGGGTCAGCAGGGTGAATATCAGCGGACTGAGCACACAGCCCTGGGGAGCTATGCATTTGCATTTAGAACATTATAATCCAGCTGTTTAGGGATATTTTGCCACAAATCTCTGGATCAAGTGGGATTTGAATCCTGCTCTCCTGGCTGAGAGGTATCGCCACGAGTACCCTCTCAATTCCCATCTAATTGCTAAGCCTCCCTTGAACACTAGTGACAGCAGGGATAATGGGTGTTATCTGGCCCAACAATCAACCTAATTGACATCCTGACATGTGAGGGCAAATTTCTCCCATTGGTCCCTTCCTGCCTCTGACTTACTTGCTATAGGATTTTCCCACTTTAGAAAGACAAATGTTAATCCTCTTACCATAAGATATTATAGCAGAATTAGGACATTTGGCCCACTGAGTCTGCTACACAATTCAATCTCCTTCCCACCAACCAGGTAAATTGACTCCATCGTTACATTTTCCAGCAGGACAGCTCAGATTAGATCCTGGCCTTCCTATTCCCTTCTACCCCCATGGACTCATCTGGCTGGATAAAGCTTCCTCTTAAATAGATTCATACTCTCTACCTGTGATAAAGTTTTTAAAAATTCTCTATTATTTCTTCAGAACTTTGAAAACATCTCTGTTTTATTCATTCACAGGGTATGAGTTAGGCCAGCATTTATTGCTTATCTTTAATTGTTAAGGGGTCAACCACATTGCTGTGGGTCCTTAACTAGGCCAGACCAAGTAAGGATGGCATGGCAGATTTCCTACCCAAAAGGTCATTAATGAACCAGATTGTTTTTTTCCCCAACAATCTGCTATGGTTTCATGGTCAAACTTAGATTCTTATTTCTAGATTTTTACTTAAATTGAATTCAAATTCCACTATCTGCCATGGAGAAACATGAATCCAGTTCCCCGGACCTTTACCTGGATTTCGGGATTAATTGGGTGGTGTTGGTCCTAGGAGAAAGTGAGGACTGCAGATGCTGGAGATCAGAGCTGAAAATGTGTTGCTGGAAAAGCGCAGCAGGTCAGGCAGCATCCAAGGAGCAGGAGAGTCGACGTTTCAGGCATGAGCCCTTCTTCAGGAGTGAGGAAAGTGTATTGGCATTGGTACTATTCAGCCATTGCCTACCCATTTCAGATGGTTATCTAATTCCTTTTTGAAAGTCTGGTCTCCCTCCTATCAGAAAGATGTTGTGACATTTGAAAGGGTTGAGAAAAGATTTACAAGGATGTTGCCGGGGTTGGAGGGTTTGAGCTATAGGGAGAGGCTGAGGCTATTTTTCCTGGAGCATTGGAGTCTGAGGAGTGACCTTATAGAGGTTTATAAAATCATGAGGGGCATGGATAGTGTAAATAGGCAAGATCTTTTCCCTGAGGTATGGGAGTCCAGAACTAGAGGGCACAGGTTTAGGTGAAAAGGGAAAGATTTAAAAGAGACCTAAGGGACAACGTTTTCACGCAGAGGGTGATATGTATATAGAATGAGTTGCCAGAGGAAATGGTGGATGCTGGTACAATTCCAGCATTTAAAAGACATTTGGATGGGTATATGAATTGGAAGCCATTGGTACCCATGGGAATGGCCTCAATCAGGACCTTGAGTTCATGTCACACTACAGGTGATCCTACTGCATGATATACTCTCTCTCTCTCTCTCTCACACACACACACACACACACTCACTTACATACTCACACCCACGCAGATCCTCCCTCACACACAAGCTCTCTTGCATACGCACACACATACACCCCCGCACTCACACCAACACACACCCCCTCTCAAACACACACATACATGAACTCACACCCACACGCACACACTCACACTCAATCTGTTGCTCCAACATGCGCTGACATATAAGCTTATGGGGTGAATTTAATTTGGCAGAATTATATTTTATTTTGCTGAATCCATGTGTAAAACTCTGTAAAACTATACACAGGGTTTATCAGTCTGACATAGCATTGGGACACAGACAGACCTCACACCCATTGTTTAAAAACTGAGCTTTCTTGAGAATGTAATTTAAAAGAAATTCTGGGATTTAGATCTCAAAGAATAGAAACCAGCAAATCCCATTATAAAAGATGAAAGATTTAATCTGAGATTGTTTACTGCGTCACATCTCCATAACACTGAACTCCTTCGGCTATAAATTCTGTGAGCATGATCTTAAGCTCCACAACCACCTGATGAAGGAACGGCACACCGAAACCTAGTGGTTCCAAATAAACCTGTTGGACTATAACCTGGTGTTGTGTGATTTTTAATCATGAATAAGAAGGGTTTAGATGGATATGGGCTAAATGCTGGCAAATGGGACTAGGTTAGGTTAGAATATCTGGTCGGCATGGACGAATTGGACTGAAGGGTCTTTTTCTGTGTCGTACATCTCTATGACTCTATGATTGTAATTCCCGTCCATCGCCATTTCAAGCAGCTCTATTTATTATAAAAATATTTGCCTTAGCTTTACTCTTCACCAGTCAGTCTAGCAGTCATCTCAGCCATCTACACTCTCTGATGTGTGAGTCATAGAGTCATAGAGATGTACAGAACAGAAACAGACCCTTCAGTCCAAATCGTCCATGCTAATTAGATATCCTAACCTAATCTAGTCCCATTTGCTAGCACTTGGTCCACATCCCTCTTCCTATTCATATACCCATCCAGATGCCTTTTGTAATGTGTCATTGTAACAGCCTCCAGCACTTCCTTTGGCGACTTATTTCGTACACACACCACCCTCTGTGTGAAAACGTTGCGTCTTGGGTCCTTTTAAATCTTTATCCTCTCATCTTAAACCTATGTCCTCCAGTTCTGGACTCCCTACTCCACGGAAAAGACCTTGTCTATTTACTCTATCCATGCCCCTCATGATTTTATAAACCCCTATTACGTCACCCCTCAGCCTCCGCTACTCCAGGGAAAACAGCCCCAGCCTATGCAGCCTCTCCCTCTAGCTCAACATCCTTGGCAACATCCTTGTAAATCTTTTCTGAACCTTCTTCCAATTTCTTTTGGTTTTGTATCTAAGTAAAAAGGACGAAGAGATCGATAGGAAAAGAAAGCTTTCATCTTTCGGAAGTTGTTTTGTTGTTTTGGATAAGCTCCTTTTCTCCCTCAGCGACTGCGGGACACAGTTCAACTGTGACGGCTGATCCTCCATGGCCACATCCTCAGTCACTGATAAGAAGACTCCCCGTGGCTTAAACCTTTCAGCCAACTGCAGGGCCCTGCTATTCCAGCAGCAGAATGGGGCCCCCTTTCTGTGAGGGAAAGGCTGCAGAGTCAGTGAAAGAGCAAGTTGCTGGTGTTTAACTTACAAAAAATTATATGTGTGTGTGTGTGTGTGTGTGTGTGGACTTAGGCAAGAGAAACAACAGAGGCATTAAACTCACTGCTAGTAAAAATATAGCTACGCACTTTCACTTCTCCCGATATAATGTCAGTGTGTCTTTCCTGAGAAGTGAGTGGAAAAAGGACGACACAGGGCTTTCTTTTCGAATAAAAAGAGCTCTTTTTTTTCTCTTCTCTGGGCAGGCGTGAGGCTTGAGAACTACCTCTTGCCAGAACGGGTGGTTCTAAATAACTTCTGCAATCTGTCTGGCTCCAGCACATTAGGACGAAGAAGGCTCTACCAAGTTTGTTTATTCTGTGACTTTGAGCAAACATTTTCTGTTCTCACCTTTCTCTGGAAAACGAAGTACTTGATCAGCATTTGAATCCAGGCAAATATATGTACCTGCTACAAAGGAAAGCTCTGTGTTCTAAAGTATGATTTCTCTTGATTGGAAAAGAAAATTTGCTTGAACTTTTTATCATGACAATGTTTTTTTCAACCATTTACTTAAATATATACACTGTGTACATGGGTAACAAGCTATTAAATTGAATGTGGTGCCTCAGCGACTGATATAGTGTCAATAATACTGAAAGATAATTATTTCTTCAGATTTCCAGTTGCTAACCATGATAACCCAGGATTGCTGGCTACGAAAATATACAATGAGGAACCTACATTAAAGATCCTCAAGGATTCCATCACTTTTGTTAATCCAGAATGGCATGACCATGGTATGAGGAAAAAAGACCCAGGTACCCTCTCCTGGAAGATATTTTCAATCTGCTTTATTCATGGGATGTGGGTGCCAACATTTATTGTCAATCTCTACTTGCCCTTAAACTGAGTGGTTGGCAAAGGCCATTTCAGAGGGTAGTTTAAGAGCCAATGACATTACTGGCACTCCGAAGTTACATACAGGTCAGACCAGTTAAAGCTAACAGATTTCCTTCCTTCGAGGCAATTAATGAACTGGATCGATATTTACAATCGTCGATGATCATTTTACGGTCACCGTTGTCAAGGCTAATTTTCTATTCCATACGTGTTCAATTGAATTTAAATTCCTCTAGCTGTGCCATTGTCACTATTTCCTTCTACCTTGTGGTCAGCACCACACCTTGAGCCCAGCAGATTTTGGGTCAAAACAGATCTGAGTTTATGTGATTGGAAGGCCTTACCAACTTACATTTGTATAGCCTTCAAAGTAGCAGAACAATGCTAGGCAATTCATGGACATGACAGAATCCCAAAAGTGTGGAAACAGGTCATTTGGCCCAACAAGTCCACACCGACTGTCCAAAGATCATCTCACCCAGACACACTCCACTAGCCTGTAACCTTGTATTCCCCATGGCTAATCTACCTAAGCTACACATCCCCAGACACTATGAGCAATTTAGCATGGCCAATCCTCCTAACCATGCATATTTTTGCACTGTGGGACGAAGCCAGAACACCTGGAGAAAACGCACACAGACACAGGGAGAATGTGCAAACTCCACACAGTCACCTCAGGCTGGAATCGAACCCAGGTCCCTGACGCTGTGAGGCAGCAATGCTAGCCAGTGAGCCACTATGTCACAAAATCATAGAATCATAAAGATGTACAGCACAGAAACAACCTTTTGGTCCAACTTGTCCATGTCGACCAGATATCCTAAATTAATCTAGTCCCATATACCAGTACTTGACCCATATGCCTCTAAACCTTTTGTTTTCATATAGCCATCCAGATGCCTTTTAAATGTTGTAATTGTACCAGCCTCCATCACTTCCTCTGGCAGCTCATTCCATGCATGCACCACCCTCTGCGTGAAAAAGTTGCCCCTTAGGTCTCTTTTAAATCTTTCCCCTCTCATCCTTCACTTGTGCCCTCTAGTTCTGGACTCCCCCAACCCAGGGAAATGATCTTGTCTATTCACCCTGTCCATGCCCCTCATGATTTTATTAACCTCTATACTGTCACCCCTCAGCCTCCGAAGCTCCGGGGAAAACAGCCCCAGCCTGTTCAGCTTCTCCCTGTAGCTCCAACCCTGGCAACATTCATGTAAGTCTTTTCTGAACCCTTTCATGTTTCTCAACAACCTTCAAACAAAATCAGATAGCAACCCCCATAAGATTCTTAGTCCATGGGGCTAATAGCTGGGTCAAAGATTTTGAAGCAAGGAAGAGAGAGAGAGAGAGAGTTTAGAGGTGGATAAGATTGACAAAGAATTCCGGAACTTTAGGGCTAAGTTGAAGGCATGGCCATCAACGGTGAAAGGAGAGATGGCACAAGAGGCCAGAATTGGAAGTATGTAGATATCCCAGATAGATGTAGGGTTGGAGGAGGTTTCAGACATAGGGGAAGCTGAGGACATCCAGAGAGTTGAAGACCAAGGTGAGCTTTAACAAGCTAAGAGATCCACTGGTTCACTGTCGGGGCATCTGCTTGAAGAGTGGCTGTCAGCATGGGGTGTTTGAAAGGCTGGGGGCTCCTATAGAACCAACGCCCAGCAAGGATCAACCCCTTCAGTAAAGGGGACAATCAGCTGAAAGCACCGACCTCTAACTGAACTCTATTACATCGACTGGGTAGATCACTGTTTGGTTAGGGATTGTTTCTGGCAGACTCAAGCAGAGAATTAGTTAAAAATGCCTTTGTGCTTCTTTTAGAAAAAACAGTTTATACCCACCAAGATTGTTGAACAGCAGGGTTGGTTAAATTTTTTATTACCACAATATTCCTTCTTGACTATGTCTGCTATAGATCTTCTTTTTAAAATCAACTTGTTCGGACACATTATGAGACACCTCTAAACGTCAGTGGGACTTGAACCTAGAAATAGAAACACCACAGTGACGACAGAGGAGTCCTTCATATGGTATACATTTTGAATCAACCTGTTTAAGCATGTTATTATTTCATTCCAGCGCAGTTAGGAATTGAATCTAGAGCATACTGTATCACAAGAATCCTCTATAGTGGCTGCCACATTCTGGTATTCTGTCCCTTATAAAAACGTAAGGACATAAAAACTAGGAGCAGGAGTAGGCCATCTGGCCCTTCAAGCCTGCTCCACCATTCAATAAGATCATGGCTGCTCTTTTCGTGGACTCAGCTCCACTTACCCACCCATTCACCATAGCCACTAATTCCTTCACTATTCAAAAATCTATCTGTCTTTGCCTTAAAAACATTCAATGAGGTAGCCTCAACTGCTTCACTGGGCAGGGAATTCCACAGATTCACAACCCTCTGGATGAGGAGATTCCTCCTCAGCTCATTCCTAAATCTGCTCCCCCTTTATTTCCAGTTTCATTGACCAGTGGAAACAACCTCCCTGTTTCTATCTTATCTATTCCCTTCATCATTTTACGTTTCTATAAGATCACCCTGCCCCCACCATTCTTCAAAATTACAATGAGTATAATCCCAGTCAATTCAGTCTACTCACTGAGCAGTTCTGGAAGCTGGAAAAGATGCAGTTAGATTTGCTTGAGTTGCCGCTTTATGGGAATGGGTTGTGCTACTTGACTCCTGACCTTCTCAACAACTCTACACATACATATATCCATCAAAGTTGCCACCCAAGTTGATAGGGCTGTTAAGAAGGCATGTGTGTTTTGGCTTTCATTAATAGGGGGATTGAGTTTAAGAACCGCGAGGTTTTGCTGCAGCTGTATAAAACCTTGGTTACACCACACTTGGAATATTGTGTCCAGTTCTCGTCGCCTCTTTATAGGAAGGATGTAGATGCTTTAGAGAGGGTGCAGAGGAGATTTACCAGGATGCTGCCTGAAGTGGAGGGCTTGTCTTATGAAGAGAGGTTGAGTGAGCTTGGACTTTTCACTTTGGAGAGAAGAAGGAAGAGAGGTGACAGGATAGTGATGTAGAGTAGATAGCCAGGGCAGAAATGGCTGTCACGAGGGGTCATAATTTTAAGATGATTGGAGGAAAGTATGGGGAGATGTCAGAGGTAGATTCTTTACACAGAGAGTGGTGGGTGGGTGGAATGCACTGCCAGTGGTGATGATAGAGTCAGATAAATTAGGGACATTCAAGTGACTGCTGGACAAGCACATTGATGGCAGTAAATTGAGGGCTGTATAGATTAGGTTGACCTTAGATCAAGATAAATCCTCGGCACAACATTGTGGGCCAAAGGGCCTGAACTGTGCTGTACTGTTCTGTGTTTTAACATTCTGTACCTTCCATCCTGTTCTTGCTGCTTCGTTTGAGTCTACCCTGGATTATCAACACCCCATCCACTGGTAAGTTATTAAACTGCTGTAGCACCCTATCATATCAGCACTATAATGGGAGCCAATCGGTTAGATTAACATTGAATGAAAATGCTCAACTCAATCTAATTTTAGCCTAGCCTGATCAGCGCCTCATTTTTACCTCTCAGGGGACATAAGGTAGAGGTCTCCGATTTAGGGAGGAACAAGTCTGTGGAGGGATTTGAAAGCAATGATGATGTTGCACAATCATGAGTATTTATAGTTCAATGAGTACAAAGGGTAATGGGTGAACAGGGCTGGTTAGCACTGAGGGCTTCGCCAGTGGAATGTCGTCTGATCCCAATTTATGAAGGATGTGAAATGGACCGACTATCTCCTACTTGACATCTTACATAAACCCTGCCATAATAGCCAGTAGCATTTTTATGGAAATAAAAGATTTATTTATGGGCCTTGTTCACTTGAGATGCTAATTTGAAGATCTTATGAATCTAAGACCTTATACATGATGTAGAGGTGCTGGTGTTAGATTGGGGTGGACAAAGTCAGAAGTCACATGACACCAGATTATAGTCCAAGAGTAATTTGCAATCACAACTTTTGGAGATGTTTTTTCCTCTCACAATGTCCCATCAGTAGCAAAGGTGGAATCAGCATCTATGGTGTGACTTGTAATTAAAAAGGTACATAGGTACAAAATTTGAACATTAAGAATTTGATGAAGGTTCAAGAGGAGTGAAAGTAAATAATGTCTCTCTCAAAGTTATCAGAGGGACGTTGGGCTGAATGGACTGCTTCAGCATAGAAGCATTCAATAATTTACTGCAATTGACTGGGAGGCTAAATGGGGACTGAGACCTCCACTTACTCCCAAACCTGCTGTTCTTGTCCAGCTAATCAAACATCAACTATCATGATAAGGTACAGGTGCAGTGACATTATCACTGAGCTAGGGGAATCTAGAGACCCAGGTAATGTTCTGGGTTCAAATTCCATGACAGCAAATGGCTAAAATTCTGGAATTAAACGCCTATAAAGCCAGTGTTGATTGTCATGAAAAGCTATCTAACTCACTAGTGTCGTTTAGGGTTTGAAAATGCTGTCTTTATCCAATTTGGCCTGCATGTGACTACAGACCCACAGCAATGGTTGACTCTGACTTGGCCTATCGAACCATTCAGTTGTACCAAGTGCAACAAAGTCTCAATGAAGGAATTAAATGGACAGGCAACCTGTCACCAAGTAAAGCATTGGAAACGATGTTAGTAAACTCAACAAAGTCCTCCTTATGAGCATCTGGAAGCTAGTGCGAAAATTAGCACACAGGCAGGACTTTGTCCCAAATGGTATTGTTGGTCTGCACATGGATTGGAGCGGTTCAAGAAGGCAACTCACCTCAACCTTCTGAAGGGCAAATAGGGACAAGAAACTATCCACATTCCATGAACAAATAAAAACAATCTAGCAAACTGGAGGCAAATTGCAGGAGCACATGGAAGGGGAGTGTCCATGCCCAATCAGCACTAGAGCCTGGGACATCATGCAGTAGTTATGTCCATTATGCTGTGAATCAGACTTGCTGGGTAGTCAGAGATGGGATTTCAAAAGTACGGTGCTCTCAAAATCAGTGTTCACTTGTTATTGAAAGCGTAAATAATATGTTAAAAATGTCATTAAAGAACATTGAGATTCTAACACTTACCCCTAGAGTTTGTGCTGGTAGATTCCAGCAAGGCCCATATGCCTCCTCTGTCCTTGTGCCACCTTTTTGGAGCTGCTGTAAGCACTCCCAGACTTTCCAATGTCCTGTGTCAGTGGCGACAAACAATTGCTGGCAATTGGGGTCATTATTCGTGATTTCAAAATGGTAGGTGGGCTCTGATTTCCACACCAGCCTGCCATCTTCCATTTTGAGGACTGGCGTGATGACATTATATTACATTTCCATCACAATGTAATCACGACCTATTTTATATTCCCCCAGAGTATCGGTGGACTGGTGAAAATGAAAATCTTGACTACAGTTTGTACTTTCCTGACAGACCTTTGAAGTGGAGTGTTATTAACCCATCTGAATGACACAAGCAAATATATCATTTCACAACAACTGAAAGGTTTGATTATATAACCTCCTTTCCAGCCCAACCCGACCAGAGAATATTTTTGAAAAATGTGTAACAAAATAACAGTAAACCTAAGAATAACTGAACACTACAGGATGCTGGTTCTCTGTGTTCAGCACTAACAGTAGATCTCATTTTTTGTCCAGACATTAAGCTAATAATTCACATTGCACATTATGACCCCACCTCCTCACTCACCAAGCCCATATTGCTGAATGATTCAAGAAACCCAGATACTTTGTCAAAAGAATTGACCATTTCATGTTAAAGCAGTTAGCTCCTCCCAATGTTTTATTGTCCTCAGTGAGTGCTGGAATTGTTGGCCTATGCTGGGATTTGCTACCACAGAGATAAAGCATCAGATTTTGCCCAAGTAACTACTCTACTTCTCTGAACAATCCACATGTCTTTCAAGAAAGCGTCAAAACTATGTTCAATCGAGGAAAGACATTGGCTGCAGATTCATGGAAACACTAATACCTGAAAGTTCCCCTCCAAGCCTCACACAATGCTGATTTGGATTCGATCAACAGTCTTTCACTGTTTTGAGTCAAAATCCTAGACCTACCTTCCTAATAGCACTGTGTGCCCCCTACAACCACAAGGACAACAGTGATTGATAGATCCCTCTATTTTCTCAATAGAAATTGGGGCTAGAGAGTTAATGCTGGCCAGTGGCTTACTCAATATTCACCCATGGATTGTACCCTACACTGAGTAGGTATCTTATAGATGTGAATAGCTCTGTCTTTACTAGTAACCCTTGCACTCCTCTGGGAACATATCATTGCTGAGTTTAATCTTTATTCACTGCACACCCTTCTGGTGACTGGGAGATCAAAAAGGCTGTGGTTTCTAGGATTGGGAAATGCAGAAGAATTGTGGCTGTTTTCTGGGAACTCTCACAAAGTGGGAGGATCTGCTTTTGTTGTTTCTAAATCAGTTTGACATTGTTGTGGTGACAGCTCTTCCTGTTGATGAAAGGCCGCTGCTTAATCCAGGGAACATTAAAGGTCATATGCCTGTAGTTGATCACACCATGAACTGCGGGGCTCCAAGCTGATGGACCTTTCTGTTTCATTGGTCAGGCAAGTACTAATACTCACATAATAACTTCAATATGGCATTGGACAGCTACTTCATGTACAGATTGGAAGGGCTGAATGGTCTACTCCTGTTTCTGTGTTCACTTGTCCATCTTGGATGGATAGCCCTTAATGTCATTTCCTGACAAAAATCTGTCAATTTCAGTTTTGAAATGTTTAATTCACCACAAATCTCCAAAACCATTATAGAAGAACGGGGTTTTAGATTTTCACTCTTCCACGTTGTGCAACATTTTCTGGAATAACACTTGAACTGCCACATTCCACTGTTAAAGTCACGCTAGGCTTTCAGACTTTCACTAAAATGAAACCATTTCTATCTCACTGTCCACAACAGAGATCTTCTATCTTCCAAAGTTACACCACTCCCCACTTTTTCCTCCGCTATATTGATGACTACATCGGCACCAGCTCGTCCTCGCACAAGGAAGTTTAACAGTTCACTAACACATTCCACTTCAATTTCATCAAGTTCGCCAACACATTCCATCCCAAACTTAAATTTACCTGGACCATCTCTGGCACCTCCCTCCCCTTCCTGAACCTCTCCAACTCAATCAACGATGACCGACTCAACACTGACATTTTATAAAAACCCACTGACCCTCATAGCTACCTGGATTACAACTCACAGCTACCTGGATTACAACTCCTACCACCCAACCACCTGCAAAATGCTTTCTCACACTCCCAATTCCTCCATCTCTGCCACATCTGCTCCCAGGAGGAACCATTCCACCACAGAACATACCAGATGGACTCCTTCTTTAAAGACTGCCATTTCCCCTCCCTCGTGGTTGAAGATGCCCTTCAACACATCTCATCCATGTCCCGCACCTCTGCCCGCAAACCCCACCCCTCCAACTGCAACAAGGACAGAACGCTCCAGTCCTCACCTTCCACCCCACCAACCTCCGCATAAATTGCATCATTTGCCGACATTTTCGCCATCTTCAAACGGACCCCACCACCAGGGATATATTTCCCTCCCCACCCATTTCCACTTTCCGCAAAGATCGTTCTCTCCGTGACTACCTGGTCAGGTCCACACCCCCCAACAACCCACCATCCCTTCCTGGCACCCTCCCCTGCCACGGCAAGAATTGCAAAACCTGCACCCACACCTCCTGTCTCACCTCCATCCAAGGCCCCAAAGGAGCCTTCCTCATCCATCAAAGTTCCACCTGCATTTCTACACATCATTTACTGTATCCGTTGCTCCCAATGCAGTCTCCTCCACATTGGGAGACCGGACACCTTCTCACAGAGCACATCTCTGGGACACCCACATCAATCAACCCCATCACCTCATAGCCAAACATTTCAACACCCCTTCCCACTCTGCCAAGGACACACAGGTCCTGGACCTTCTCCATCACCACTCCATCACCACCCGATGCCTGGAGGAAGAACGCCTCACTTCCACCACGGGACTCTTCAACCCCCTGGCATGAATGTGGATTCACCAGTTTCCTCATTTCCCCTCGCCCCCACCTCCCCCCAGTTCAAACCTTCCAGCTCAGCACCATCCTCATGACCTTTCCCACTTGTCAAACTTCCTTCCAACCTATCTGCTCCACCCTCCTCGCCGACCTATCCCCTTTACCCACCCCCCATCCAGTTATTGCACTCACAGCTACCTTCTCCCCAGCCCCACCCTCCTCCACCCCCGAGGCTACCAGCCTCTTTCCTGATGAAGAGCTTTTGCACGAAATGTTGATTTTCCTGCTCCTCGGATGCTGCCTGACCAGCTGTGCTTTTCCAGCACCACTCTAATCTCGATTCTAATCTCCAGCATCTGCAGCACCCACCTCCACCTAATAAGTGCTGGCCAGTTTGTGACACCCACAACCCCATCCCATGAGTGGATATAAAAACAGATGCTACATCACCATCCAAAGATGAATGTCTTCCTCTTCTATCTCAACTTTGTAAGTCCGAATACTATCCCCTCTTCCATCACTGTACTCAGAATTCTACCCACTGTTGCAACATGTATCATCTAAATGCTACTCTTTTTTTCTAAGATATATCTCCTATGTACTGTTGCCTTTCCCATCAAGTATTCTTTAGATGTAAATTGAATGACCCTGAAGTTCCAATCCTGGCCCAAGGACAATATGGACAGTCAGGCTACACCACTAGAGCAACATGGAGGGAGAGCAAGCTAACGTTACAAAACCTGACTCTTCATCATAGATTCTTCATCTAGACTAGAAACAGTAGCTTGCTGTCTCTCCATGGATGCTACCTGACCCACTGTGATCTCCAGCCTTGTCGTTTTCAGTACAGATTCAAACATTTGCCGTAATTTGCTCCAGCTCTTTCTTTGAGCACATTATTCCAGATTAATCAATGAACTGAACTTAAAATAATTCAGGTGCTGTGGTTGAATTATGAACTCTCTGGTGCATCAGTCAGGAGCCTTGGATTACTAATTCCAAAAGACCATGATACTACCAGCCCCACTACAGCCCAGCTCTTTATTTATTCCTTCCTTTTGCATATTGGATGTGCTATCACTCAAAAACGCATGATTTTTCCACTCCCAGATAGCCTCTATTTTCATCTTTAACCAACCACCATCAAATTACCTGTGTTTCCTATTGTGCAACTTTTATTCAGAGCTGGTTAGGGCAATCCAATATCAGCAAAGGTGAGGGAGAGGTAGGGAGAGGGGGAGAGCTACCTCTTAAATACAAAGTCAATGAGCATCATTTGCTCTCCATCATCCCCAAGGCTGATCTATTTGACTCTTGAAGGGACTTTTGTATTTCTCACGCTGACAATCCCTGACAATCCGGAAACTAGAAGACCCAGCCGACGGTGCTTTTGTTAAGAACAAGGTGGAAGGATAGACTGTTGAGGCAGAGTTCTTCAGCTCTTAAAAAGAATTATACTTGACTCAAAATATTAACCCAATTTCTCTCTCCACAGATTCTGCCAGACCTGCTAAGTTTCACTAGCACTTTTTATTTCAGTCGTGCTAGTCGTGTTGATCAATCATTAGCTAACATCTTCACTTCTGACCCTATGATGAAAGGAAAATCATTGATGAAAATGGTTGAGCCTAGGGCACTACCTTGATGAACTGATGAACCCCTGTCATGATGTCTTGGCGCAGAGTTAACTGTCCTCTGACAACAATCATTTTCCTTTGTGCTCGACCAGTGTAGCTTTTCCTCCTCATTCCCACTTACTCTACTTTTGCTTGGACCCTTTGAAACCAAGGGAGAAAGTGAGGACTGCAGATGCTGGAGCTCAGAGTCGAGAGTGTGGTGCTGGGAAAGCACAGCAGGTCAGGCAGTATCTGAGGAGCAGGAAAATCAATGTTTCGGGGATAAGCCCTTCATCAGGAATGAGGCTTGTGGGTCAGGGCTAAGAGATAAATGGGAGGGGGTGGGGGGAAGGTAGCTGAGAAAGTGATAGGTGGATGAAGGTGGGGGAAAAGGTGATAGGTCGGGGGGGGGAGTGACGGACGGGTCCGGTGGTGGTGCCAAGTTGGAGGCTTGGGACTGAGATGGTGGATGATCTACTGCATCCGTTGCACTTGGTGTGGTCCCCTCTACATCGGGGAGACAGGATGCCTTCTTGCAGATCATTTCAGAGAACATCTCTGGGACACCCACAGCCTCCAACCTCACTGCCCCATGGCTGAACACTTCAACACCTCCTCCCACTCTGTCAAGGACATGCAAATCCTGGACCTCCTTCACTGCTAAACCATTACCACCCGACGCCTGGAAGAGGAACACTTCATTGAATAATCTGGAATAATCTGCTCAAAGAAAGAGCTGGAGCAAATTAAGGCAAATGTTTTGGGACCCTGCAACCGTAGTGGATAAATATGGATTTCAACATCTTCTTCATTTCCCCTCTCCCCACATTATCCCAGTCCCAAGCCTCCAACTGGGCACCACCCTCCGGATCCACCCATCAGTCCCCCCTCTGACCTATCACCTTCGCCCTCACCTTCATCCATCTATCACATTCCCAGCTACCTTCCCCCAACCGTCCTCCCATTTATCTCTCAGCCCCAACCCACAAGCCTCATTCCTGATGAAGGGCTTATGCCTGAAATGTCAATTCTCCTGCTCCTCGGATGCTGCCTGACCTTCTCTGCTTTTCCAGCACCACATTCTCGAACGGTTGAAAACAAACTTGGTCAAATGTGGTCAAGGTCAAAACGTGTGGCGCTGGGAAAGCACAGCCGGACAGGCAGCATCCGAGGAGCAGGAAAGTCGACATTTCGAGCACTAAATTCTTCATCACTCATTTCCTCCCAAATGCGGTCAAGGGCAGTCACTCTCACCTCACCTCTGTTCAGCTGTTTTGTTCATGTTTTGGAACAAGTCTGAGAGGAAGTCAGAATCTGATTGACTCTGACTGAAGACAAATTAAGTGCAAGTGAGCAGGTTATTACTAAATAAGTGCTGCTTGATAGTATTATTAATGACATCTTGCATCACTTTACCGATGATCAAAAGTAAACTGGTCAGTCAGTATTGAACATTTTGGATTAATCCTGCTTTTTGTGTACATGACTTAATTGAGCAATGTTCCATATTGTGGGACGATAATAGTGTTGTAACTGTACTGGAAGAGCTTGGCAAAGGGAGGGGCAAGTTCTGGATCACCAAGACTCCAGTACTATTGGAATGTTGTCAGGGCCAATAGCCTTAGTTTTATTTTTCCAGCTTTCTTGATATCACAAGGAATGAATAAGGATGTAGATAATGCTTGGACTAAGTGGTTTCCCAGTAGGCATTCAAGAGTATCTTACTGGGAGTGGTGGGATAATTGGAGAGGTTTAGAGAAGACTTCCAGAGCTTAAATCTTAGCAGAACCCCCCAAGAGCAGGGCAGCGAAGGCAGAAAATCAATGACAATGCGCTCAGAGTCTGGCCAAAGCTCCCTGCTTCCATTTTGGTGAAAGCTGTATCTGAGAGGTTCCCTACTCCTTTCTCTTCGATCTGCCACATCCTAGCGGAATTTTCTATTTTTATGTCAGATTTGAAATGTACTTGTCTTGTTTTCTTTTTGTTTTGACTGAAATCTACAAATTGGCTGATTCTGAGAAGTTAAAAAGAGCATGGAGCTGTTGTGAAAGATTTAGCAGGAACACTGTGAGCTAGCGAGAGGGATAAACAGCATACCTTCCAGATGACATAACATGAGCTCTTCCATCGTATTTTTTTTCTCTTTCCCTTTGTTATTGACCAACAATTTTAAAGAAGAAATCCAGAAAAAAAAGCAACAGAGCACTCAACGCAAATGACACCTTTTTTCGTGAGACAAAGCAACAATACAGTATATTAAATTATTGTAAGGCACAGGAATGTCTGGGCCACTCAATAGTACTGTACGAACTGGTAGCTTTTCCTTTAAGCTAAAAGATCTCCAACACTTTGAGAAGCTCTTAACAATGTTTGCCCTTTCGCACAATGAGTTTCCACGTTCATTAACACTTCCAGTGTGCTTGTCATTCCAACATATCTTTCGCACCATGCCTTCTCCACATACTTTGAGGTGGGTGTAAATTGATTTCCTCCAGGGTTATCTTCAAGCACTGGTGATCTGACAGTTTATTGCTGAGATATTGCAGAGCCTATCTCTTGCTTAAATGCAGTGATGATATGTAGGCGGCATGCATATTTATCAAATAGCCCGTACTCACACATAGAGAAAAGCCACTTATAGCAATAGTTTGCACTCCTGTGACATTTTGAATGTTGCAAACTATCTTACACAGAACAGCAGCATAATCAGAGCATATTAACACAGTCACGGAAGGAGACTGGGTTCTTGGTCAAAAAGGTTGGTTGAGGTTGAATAGAGAATTGGAGAGGAAGAGATTTTAGGGGAGATTTCAGAACTTGGAGATTCTCCAGAGGTGTGAGGTGATTCACTTTGATCAGAAGAACTCAAAAAGACAATGTAAAATAAAGTGTATAATTCTAAAGGGAATGCAGGAGCTGAGGGATCTAGGTGTACATGTGTACAGATAATTGAACTTTGCAGAATGAGAGGTTAGACCAGCAAGAAAAACATATTTTTCTCAGCTTTATTAACAGGCCTTGAGAATTCAGGAGCAAGAATGCTGAACTTATACGAGACACTTGTGAGATCTCAGTGGCAGTATTGTGTATGATTGAGTGCCATAAGAAAGATGTGAATGCATTGGGGTACGGAAACAATTTACAAGAATGGTTCCAGGTTTGAGAAACTTCAGCTGTTAGGATAGACTGAAGAAATTGGAACCATTCTGGAGAAAATGCAGCAAAGAAGAACTCTGATTCAGGGTTTTCAAAATCATGAGTAGACTTGATAGAGTAAACAGTTGAAGTTGTATCCACTGATAATAGCAAAAAGAAAGAGGCCATATATTTGAAATGGTGTGCAAATAAAGCAAAGATAACGTGTAAAAAGTCCTTTTTCACACAGCAAGTGATTAGGATAGGGAATGTACTGCCTAATGGAGACAGTTCAACAAAGGTATTCTAGAGGGGCATTGGATGATTATTTGGATAACAGTAGTGAGCAGGGATACAGCAGGCAGACAGGGATAAGGCAGGAGATTGGCACATGGTAATAGAATCAGGGCAAGCATGATGCAACTTAATAATTCTGTGATTTTGTGATTGGATAGTGAGGACTAGGTGAGTATTGTGTTGCTCAGATAGGATAATGAAGGAAAGGAAGAAGCCATCTTAAAAGTCGTTGATTCAGTCAAAAGGTAGAGGCAATATCGGGTTAGCATCATGAGATTTTGATAAAGGCTATGCAAATGCTGTGGCAGCAGTAAAAACCGGATTGGAACAGTTCAAATGTGAAGTTGCAGGAAAGTGAGATATCAGAAATGGCCAGGTGTTAGGATGTAGCTTTCAGAACAGAACCTCATTAAGCTAACATTTTCAAGAGAGAAAGGGAAAAGACAAGAGAAGATGGCGTGGTCCAAAACAAAGATTGTATTTTGTTCTGACCCTTAGAAAGGAAATGTTCACCATTGTGTATGTGTTTCTAGGAGAGGAATGGTTGTGTGTAGCTAGTGAACAAACCATTCTATAATAAAACAGTGGTACTAGCCTTTCTGGGGCTATTGATAGGCAGCACCGGAGACACACCAGGAGTGATTTTAGCACCTGCCGGCAAATGTTACATGAGACTTGAGTTATGTTCTCAACAGAGTAATTCTTTGGCAAATAATTATTTCAACAAATGGGAAAACTGAAGCAAGAATCCTGAAGTCTGGAATACATAGACCTTAAGCCAGCTCAATATTGGGCCTTGAACATTATTATATCACACACTTGCTGGGAATCTCAAGTGAGTCAGTGGTAAAGAGAATTTGATTTACGGGCAGCACGGTGGCTCGGTGGTTAGCCCTGCTGCCTCACAGCATAAGGGATTTAGATTTAGTTGGTTTTTGTTTTTTTAAGGAAAGCTTACTTTTAGAGGGATGGCAGTGCAGAGAGGGCAATGTTCCTCTTGCAACATGTATGAGGTGAGGGACGCCATCAGCGTCCCTGCTGAGTACACTTGCAAGAAGTGCAACCATCTCCAGCTCCTCCAAACCCGTGTTAGGGAACTGGAGCTGGAGTTGGATGAACTGCGGATCATTCGGGAGGCAGAGGAGGTCATAGATCGGAGCTATAGGCAAGTAGTTACTCCGAAAGTTCAAGATAGATGGGTGACAGTGAGGGGGAGTGGGAGGAGGAAGCCAGTGCAGGGACCCCCTGCGGTCATTCCCCTCAAGAACAAGTATACCGTTTTGGATACTTGTGGGGGGGATGACTTACCAGGGGCAAGCAACGAGGTTCAGGCCTCTGGCACGGAGCCTGGCCCCGTTGCTCAGAAGGGAAGGGTGGAGAAAGGTAGAGCGATTGTTCTTGGGGACTCGATAGTGAGGGGTACAGACAGACGGTTTTGTGGGGGCGACAGGGACTCACGTTTGGTATGTTGCCTCCCAGGTGCAAGGGTACGTGATGTCGCTGATCGTGTTTTCCGGGTCCTTAAGGGGGAGGGGGAGCAGCCCCAGATCGTGGTCCACGTTGGCACCAACGATATAGGTAGGAAGAAGGGTGAGGATGTAAGGCAGGCTTTCAGGGAGCTAGGTTGGAAGCTCAGAGTTAGAACAAACAGAGTTGTAGTCTCTGGTTTGTTACCCGTGCCACGTGATAGAGAGTCGAGGAACAGGGAGAGAGAGCAGTTAAATGCGTGGCTACAGGGATGGTGCAGGAGGGAGGGATTCCGGTTTCTGGATAACTGGGGTCCTTTCTGGGGAAGGTGGGACCTCTATAAAAAGGATGGTCTACACTTGAACCTGAGGGGCACCAGTATCCTTGGGGGGAGGTTTGCTAGTGCTCTTTGGGAGGGTTTAAACTAACTCCGCGGGGGCATGGGAACCAGGACTGTAGCTTTAGGGTACAGGACCTTGAGTGTAGGGAGGTTAGGAATAATGCAGCGATCTCTAAGGAGGGTGACTGTAACCAGAAAGGTGGATTGAAGTGTGTATACTTCAATGCCAGAAGTATAAGGAATAAGGTAGGTGAACTTGCAGCGTGGGTTGGTACCTGGGACTTCGATGTTGTGGCCATTACAGAGACGTGGGTAGAACAGGGACAAGAATGGCTGTTGCACGTTCCAGGGTTCAAATGTTTTAGTAGGATCAGACATGGGGGTAAAAAAGGGGGAGGCGTGGCATTACTTGTCAAAGACAGTATCACAGCAGTGGAATGGACGATGGAAGAGGACTTGCCATCTGAGGTAGTTTGGGCTGAGGTTAGAAATAGGAAAGGTGAGGTCACCCTGTTAGGTGTTTTCTACAGGCCTCCTAATAGTCCTAGAGAAGTAGAGGATAATATTGCGAGGATGATTCAGGAAAAGAGTGAAGGTAGCAGGGTGGTTGTTATGGGGGACTTTAACTTCCCAGATATTGACTGGGAGAGCTATAGCTCGAGTTCATTAGATGGGTCGGTGTTTGTACAATGTGTGCAGGAGGGTTTCCTGACACAATATGTCGACAGGCCAACAAGAGGGGAGGCTATATTGGATTTGGTTCTAGGTAATGAACCAGGCCAGGTGTTGGACTTGGAGGTAGGTGAGCACTTCGGGGACAGTGACCACAACTCGGTGACTTTTACTTTAGTGATGGAGAGGGATAATCGTGTGCCGCAGGGCAAGAGCTATAGCTGGGGGCAGGGAAATTATGATGCAGTGAGGCATGACTTAGGAGGTGTGGATTGGAAAAACAGGCTTCAAGAGAAGAACACTAATGAGATGTGGGGAGTGTTCAAGGAGCAGCTACTGCGTGTCCTCGATAGGTATGTACCAGTCAGGCATGGTGTAAAGGGCCTTGTGAGGCAGCCGTGGTTTAGTAAGGAATTGGAGTCCCTTGTGAAAGGGAAGAAGGCGGCATATGTAAAGATGAGGCGTGAAGGTTCAGTAGGGGCGATTGAGAGTTATAAGGTAGCCAGGAAGGAGCTAAAGAGGGAGTTAAGAAAAGCGAGAAGGGGACATGAAAAGTCTTTAGCTGGTAGGATTAGGGAAAACCCAAAGGCTTTCTATAGGTATGTCAAGAATAAAAGGATGACTAGGGTAGGTATCGGTCCAGTCAAGGATAGTAGTGGGAAGTTGTGTGTGGAGGCGGAGGAGATTGGAGAGACATTAAATCAGTACTTTTCATCAGTATTCACTCAGGAACAGGACACTGTTGCTGATGTGAATATGGAATCACAAATAATTAGAATGGATGCCCTGGAAATATGCAGGGAAGAGGTTTTGGGAATATTGGAAAGGATGAATATAGATAAGTCTCCTGGGCCTGATGGCATTTACCCCAGGATCCTATGGGAAGCTAGGGAGGAGATAGCAGAGCCATTGGCCTGGATTTTTATGTCATCGTTGTCAACAGGAATAGTACCAGAGGACTGGAGGATAGCGAATGTGGTCCCATTGTTCAAGAAAGGGAGTAGGGATAGCCCTAGCAACTATAGGCCAGTGAGTCTGACTTCAGTGGTGGGCAAAGTCTTAGAGAGAATGGTAAGGGATAAGATTTATGAACATCTGGGTAGGAATAACGTGATCAGGGATAGCCAGCATGGTTTTGTGAAGGGCAGGTCGTGCCTCACAAACCTTATTGAGTTCTTTGAGAAGGTGACCAAGGAAGTGGATGAGGGTAAAGCAGTAGATGTTGTGTATATGGATTTTAGTAAGGCGTTCGATAGGGTTCCCCATGGTAGGCTAATGCTAAAACTTCGGAGGTATGGCATTGAGGATACATTAGAGGTTTGGATTAGGAATTGGCTGGCTGGAAGGAGACAGAGGGTAGTAGTTGATGGATTATGTTCATCTTGGAGCGCAGTTACTAGCGGTGTACCACAAGGATCTGTTTTGGGACCATTGCTTTTTGTTATCTTTATAAATGATCTAGAGGAAGGACTTGAAAGCTGGGTAAGCAAGTTTGCGGATGACACAAAAGTCGGTGGAGTTGTGGATAGTGAGGAAGGAAGTGGTAGGTTACAGCGGGATATAGATAAGTTGCAGAGCTGGGCGGAAATGTGGCAAATGGAATTCAATGTAGCTAAGTGCGAAGTCGTTCACTTTGGTAGGAATAACAAGATGATGGATTACTGGGCTAATGGTAGGCTACTTGGTAGTGTGGATGAGCAGAGGGATCTTGGTGTCCATGTACACAGATCTCTGAAAGTTGCCACCCAGGTAAATAGTGCTGTGAGGAAGGCATATGGTGTACTGGGCTTTATTGGCAGAGGAATTGAGTTCCGGAGTCCTGAGGTCATGTTGCAGTTGTATAAGACTCTGGTGCGGCCTCATCTGGAGTATTGTGTGCAGTTTTGGTCGCCATACTATAGGAAGGATGTGGAAGCTTTAGAACGAGTGCAGAGGAGGTTTACCAGGATGTTGCCTGGAATGGTAGGAAAATCTTATGAGGAAAGGCTGAGGCACTTGGGGCTGTTCTCATTGGAGAAGAGAAGGTTTAGGGGAGATCTGATAGAAGTGTATAAGATGATTAGGGGTTTAGATAGGGTAGATACTAAGAACCTTTTACCGCTAATGGAGTCAGGTGTTACTAGGGGACATAGCTTTAAATTAAGGGGTGGTAGGTATAGGACAGATGTTAGGGGTAGATTCTTCACACAGCGGGTTGTGAGTTCATGGAATGCCCTGCCCGTATCAGTGGTGAACTCTCCTTCTTTATGGTCATTTAAGCGGGCATTGGATAGGCATTTGGAAGTTATTGGGCTAGTATAGGTTAGGTAGGATTCGGTCGGCGCAACATCGAGGGCCGAAGGGCCTGTACTGCGCTGTATCCTTCTATGTTCTATGTTCTATGTTCTATGTTCTATGGACCCGGGTTCGATTCCCACCTTGGACTACTATCTGTGTGGAGTTTGCACATTCTCCCTGTGTCTGCATGGGTTTCTTCCGGGTGCTCTGGTTTCCTCCCACAGTCCAAAGATGCGCAAGTCAGGTGAATTGACGATAGTGTTGGTATATCACAGGGGTGAATGTAGAGGAATGGGTCTGGGTGGGTTACCCTTCAGAGGGTTGGTGTGGACTTGTTGGGCCAAAGAGCCTGTTTCCATACTGTAGGGAATCTAATCTCAGTCCTCTATGGCTCCAGTAAGGAATTGGGGGTGAGAAGAGGAATAGTCAGAGAGGGAAGGAGAACTGAGACAGAAGGGTTTAACAATCAGGAGGGAGCACATGGTTACGACTGGGAAGGGTGGTTGAGGTGGCAACGAGGCCATGGCTAGAAGTGTTACCTCCAACAAAAGAAAATCTAAGCACCTCTACTTTTAAATCAATGGGATTACCATGAGTGAATCCCCCACTACCAAGATCCTGCACATTCCTATTGACTAGGAATTAAATGGGGCCAACCATATAAATACAGTGGTTCCAAAAGCACATCTAGTTTTAGACCTCTGGAATGAGAAACCTATCTCCTGATTCAAAAACCTGTCTATCATTTGCAAGGCTGAAGTCTGGTGTGGGATGAAAACTGTCCACTTGCTTGAATGAGCACCCTCCTACAACACAGAACCTTGACACCTTCCAAGGAACAGCAGCCTATTTGATTGCAATCTGATCCACCACTTTCAATATTAACTTGCTTCACCACCCCGGACAGTGACAGCAATGTCTACCCTTTCTACAAGATGCACTGCAGCCATTCAAGGCTCCACTGTCAGCAACTTCTGAAGAGGTGGTCTCTGACATCTGGAAGGCACACTGTAGCAGATACAGGGGGACACTATCATCTGTAAACTTCCTTGTAGGACAGACACCACACTGACTTAGAATTATGTTCCTTTAGAGTCAAAAGGTCTAAATCCTGGAACTTCCTCCCAAATAACATTGTGGGTGTATGTGTAGTATATGGACTGCAAGTTCAAGAAGGCAGCTACATCACCACCTACTCAAGAGCAATTACAGATGGGCAACACCTTTTGATATGGTGCTTTCCCCACATGAAATAAACTTAATAAGTATTAGTTGTTCTGAAGCCAAATAATAATTAACACTATCATCACAGACCTCCATAAAATAACAAGGTTTATCTGAATTTAAGCAGAGAGGAGTCTGAGCTAGCTTCCCAGTAGGAGAATGCAGGAAATTAGAAACAAATTCAGGGATTATCTGACCTCCTGGCTGTTTATGATTCATTGAAATATTTTTACCAATGTCCTAGATGCATTATTCAGTATGAGTAGAAAAATACTATGTTTTAAGTTTGACCAAGATAGTGAATATTTCTACTGTGTTCAGGGAGGATTCTTGATCCCTTCAACTAATAATTTGGAGTCCGTGAGTAATATGCAAATACTTTAATTTATAAGGAAGACTCAAATTTCTGAAGGACCTCTTCATTCTCTGTGTTATGTCATTTTGAAATATATTCTTATCTATTTCTTTTGAAAAAGTAAATTTTTTAAAAATTGCCAGCTCAGAGAAATGTTCAGAGCAGTCACAGGGGCTGCTGGAATGAGGCAGGCTGTCCCAGTGCAAGGTCCTCCAGATTTCATCCTTCCCCCCAACTCATTCCACCACACAATGACCATGTCTCATCCTTGCCACTTGCTGGTGCCCACTCATGGCTTCTCATGACTGGCTGTGCCCCTCCACCCACTATCCCATGGCTCTACATTGCCTCTATGCCAGACCATGTCACTTCCATCACACTCGTATTCACTCAGTATACACTGTATTGAAGCAGTGAACATTTTACTGAATGAAGGAATAAATGATTGAAATGAATCATTGATTTTTTTTGTTACATGCATCTTGGAGATAGAGTGAAAAGTGTTTCGTTGCCACAATCCAGTACAACTTAAAGGTAACATAGGATAAAAATAAATTACCTGAATATAAGCCCATCTCAACCACAACAGCAGCGCTTCTGCAAGGTCTCTGGAAATGTTCCCATCCTCAAGGGAACAGCAATGCCAACACTGATGCCTCAGGAGAACCAGATTGTGCTGCTGCCACTGCCTTTATGTGACCACCAAGAGTCCAGGCTCTGGCCCTACCACTGCCAGGAGTCCCCGCGCCAGGCACTACTGCCGCCATGAGTCCAGGTTTCTGGCCTAATATCATGAGAAGTCTAGTCTCCAGCCAACCACTGCCAAGAGTCCCTATCCGGGTACCAGTGCCACCAAGAGTCCATGCTCCGGGCCTATCACCACCAGGAGTCCAGGCTGCAGGCACCATCACTGCAGCCAGGAGTCCCAATCCACGCTGCCAGTGCTGCAGCCACCACCCCACTGACACCATTCCAGCCTTGCAGATGAAGAAGAAAGAAAGAAAGAAAGAAGGAAGAGAAAATAAAAGTATGTGGAGGAAGCAATGCTATCAACCTGGAGTGGACAGGCTCCAATGAGTCCAAACACTATCTATGGTGTCGATGCCAGCATGACACTTCAAAAACAAACTTTAGAAAAACCCGTTTCTCATTGATAATGATCCACAATGTTAAAAATCCACTTTGTTATTTCTACACCACATCATTCTGATCTTTTAAATTATGAATAGTTGAAATTGTAAGTACTTGAAACATCTTCTCCTTTGCCAATGAACATTACACATTTGACAGCAGAGATATGAGAGCCAAAGATGTTAATTAACCAGGGGCTTAAGTATTTCAATAGAGTAATGGGCATCAAGACTCTCTGACAATTCTCATTGTTTATGCTTGAACACAAACAATTCCTGGTTACCAGTTGAGCAGAAGGCAATGACAAACCACTTCTGTACTTACCCCATAAGCATAGACCATTCCAATGGAAGTTCATGGCCCAAACCTTGGGAATGAGGAAAGACAAGCAGACAGACTGTCGCCACACTGTTCTCCATTGCAACTAGATCCTCAACTTCCTGACCTACAGGCCACGTAAAATAGGCAAAAGACTCCATAACACCTTCTCCATCATAATCTTCAACACCTGCACTCGAAAAGGCTGGATACTCAGCCCCTTACTATACCTGTTATACAGTCATGACTCATTGTGGCCAAATTCTGCTCTAACTTTATTGACAAGGTTGCTGATGACACCATTGCAATGGGTCGGATCTTAAACAATGATAAGGCAGAGTACAGGAAAGAGAGAGCTTAGTGGCATAGTGTAAAGACAATAATCCCTCCCTCAATGTCAGCAAAATGGAGGAGCTGGTTATTGGTGTCAGGAAGTGGAATGGAGGGCATGGCAGTGTCTGCGTCAGTAATGCTGAGGTGGAGATGGTCACGACCTTCAAGTTCCTAAAAATAAGTATCACCACTGATCAATCCTGGCCCATCCATGTCGACACTACAGTCAAGAAGCACACCAACACCTCAACTTTCTCAGAAGGTGGAGGAAATTTGGCATATCCACAATAACTCTGATCAATTGTTATAGTTGCATCATAAAAAGCACCCTGTCTGGATGTATCACAGAATGACAACTGCTCTGCCTAAGGTGGCAAAAAATTACAGAGAGTTGTGAACACAGCCAATGCATCACAAAAACCAGCCTTCCTCCATTGACTCTGTCTATACTTCGCACCGCCCCGGGAAAGCAGCCAACATAATGAAAGACCCCCTTCCCACCCTGGTTATATTCTCTTCCACCCTCTTCCAACGGGCAGAAGGAAAAGTTTGAAAACATGTACCAACAGAATTAAGAACAGCTTCTTCCCCACTGTTATCAGACTTTTGAACGGACCTCTCATTTATTAAAGTTGATCTTTCTCTGCACCTTCTCTGCCACTGTAACACTATGTTCTGCATTCTGTTCTACGACCCTGATGTACTTATGTCAGGTATGATTTGCCTGGACAGAACACAAAACAATGCTTTTCATTGTATCTCAGTTTATGTGACTATAATGAATCAAAGGAGAAAGTGAGGTCTGCAGATGCTGGAGATCAGAGCTGAAAATGTGTTGCTGGAAAAGCGCAGCAGGTCAGGCAGCATCCAAAGAACTGGAAATTCGACGTTTCGGGCATAAGCCCTTCATCAGGAATCTGATGAAGGGCTTATGCCCGAAACGTCGAATTTCCTGTTCCTTGGATGCTGCCTGACCTGCTGCGCTTTTCCAGCAACACATTTTCAGCTATAATGAATCAAATCAAATCAAATTAAAATCAATACTTCCACTCTCTATAGAGTGGGCAAATGTGCTTAAAATTGACATAGCATGGTATGGGAGTTACTGTGGGCATGAGGGTCCATAGAGAATGAGTGGAGGGGCACGGCCAGACTTGGATGCATGTTCAGCCATGGGCGAGTATGATTAATGGGACATGTGGACATGAGGATGATTGAACCTTATCTTTGACAAGGTTCCTTCATGAAAACTATAGTTTACAATACCTCTGAGATGTCAAGACTCTAAAAAGTTGGCCTGACTCCAGGAAAATGGCAGAGGAGTAGGAATTCACACACTATCCCCACAATGGAGCTGGCCAGCTCAGGGCTATCAGTTACAAACTCACAACAGAAGGCAGCAGTAACCCTTTAGAGTATTCCTAAAAATTGGAATCTTGGAAATGGGGCAGGAAATCCCAAAATTGGAACCAACCTTAAAGGACTTCTCATTCAACCCTGCACAGTGAGTCTCCACGCCCCCATGGTTTATGAAGGTGACGATATACACAGCCTTTATTAATAATCTGATGTTCATAATTTTGGACCATAATAGCGAAACAAACAATTGCAGATCCTGGAAAGCTGAAACAAAAGCAGAACTGCTGGAGACACTCAGCAGAGTTAACATTTCAAGTCCAGTGACTCCTCTTCAGAACTACCATATGGTAGTTGAATATAAATCACAACCTGTGAAACATAATAAAAGCACTTCTCCTGCTCTTACCATAGAATAGTAAGGTTCCCTTTAAAGATTGCTTCCTAGTTCTTAACAAAGCCAAGATTCTGCTGCCAATTTTTTATTTAAACAATTGGAGACACTGGCCCTTTTATTTTTACATCTGTATGCTGTTGTTCCCTTCCATTATAGTCTATTTTCCACATAATAAATTTACTTGAATAATTCCATTTTCATTATTTGAATAATGGAACTGGCACATGCTCCTGGAAGATCCCCTGACCCGCGCAGTGAAACAGACCTGAGATCTCCAGGCTATTTCCAATGCTCCATAACTACAGAAATGAAACTGACTAATTGCAAAGCTCTGTGCTCAGCAGTAAAACTGGTTTCTTCTCCTGTGTTAGTTCCAACCCATTAACTTTAGCACTGAAGCCAAAGCAGTGTGATTGCCAATTCTATATGACCCCACCCTATCTCTGTCATCCCATCCATCCCCACACTCCTCTAGATGTCGAAGCTTCTCTATTTCTGATTTCT
Organism: Hemiscyllium ocellatum; assembly: GCF_020745735.1. Classification (NCBI taxonomy): domain Eukaryota; kingdom Metazoa; phylum Chordata; class Chondrichthyes; order Orectolobiformes; family Hemiscylliidae; genus Hemiscyllium; species Hemiscyllium ocellatum. Next base: position 87,829,807 of record NC_083412.1, read on the forward strand.
TGACCACCCCAGATTTGAATTGTTCCAGCATTGACAGTCATGCTTCAAGGCCCTAAGCTCTGGAATTCTCTTCCTTGACTTCTCTAACTCTATATCTCTCACATTTCCTGAAGGAAACTTCTTGGATTCTACTTCCTTATTGAAGCTTTTTGAGGTCGGCTGTCCAAATATTCCTTCAAAAGAGGTATCCAGGGCCTCGAGCTGAAGCTGGCAATAAATCTTTAGCATATGTAAATAAGATGGTTGTCAAATGCTTCCTTTACTAAATTAGTTTTCCATGAATGTAATTGATGCCAGGCCCAATGGCTTGAAGAAATACTTGCCTCCAGTCTGCCGATAAAAACCATGAGTGCTTCTGATCACTGCGTGTTTCCATGTGTACAATCACAGCCTACAGCTCCAGAAGATAACCCATTTATTTGCCCAAGCCTTTACACGGTCCAGATCATACTGTAAATAGACATAGAACACTGCAGTATCTGAGCGATGTGAATGGTGCTGAACATTATGCAATTATTAGTGATTATCTCAATATCTGTCTTGAACCTGTTAATAGAAGGAAGGTCATTGATGAGGGAGTTGAGGATGATTTGGCCTAAGAGCTGGAGGCACTGAAACAATATTCTGGGACAATCCTTATTTCTTGAACTCCAACAATTGCAACCATCTTTTTTTGTGCTGCATATAACTCCAACCAGTGGAGAATGTTCCCCTTATTCCAATACACTTCCTGATCAATAGTGATACCTAGAATGTTGATTGTAGAGGATTCAATAAAATAATGCCATTGTATGTCAAGGGGCAGGAGTTGGATTTTCTTTTGTTGGAGATCATCATCACCCAGCATTTGTTCATTTGTCAGCCCAAGCCTGGATATTGTTCAGGTCTTTCTGCATTTCGACATAGACTCTTCAGTATCTAAAGAATTGAGATTGGTGCTGAACATTGTGCAATCATCAGCGAACATCCCACTTCTGACATGATGATAGAGATAAGGTCATTAATGGAGCAGCTGAAGATGGTTAGGCCAAGGACATTACCTTGACAAGTTCCTGTTCTCCTGGAGTTTGGATGACCTACCTATAACAACCACAACTGTCTTCCTTTGTGCCAGATGCAGTTCCAATCAATGGAGAGATTTCCCCTGATTTCCATTGACTCCAGGTTTTCCGAAGTTCCTTGAAGCTACACTTGGTTCAATGTGGCCTTGAGGTTAATGGCAGTCACCAGTACAGTTCACCTCTTTCATTCATATTTGGACCAAGGCTGTAATGAGGTCAGGTGCTCATTGACCCTGGCAGAACCAAAACAACACGTTAGTGAGCATGTCAATGCTGAGTAGGAGCTGCTTGATAGCGCTGGTAATATTCACTTTACTGATGATTGAGATTAGACTCGTCAGCTCAAGTTGGAATTATCCTGCTTGCTATGTGTGAGACTTAACTAGCTTATTCAAGCTTGGGATGAGAGGTGGCCACCACGCAAGCATCAGGTAATGGCCATATTCAACAAAAGTGAATTAATCCCTCTCCCCCAGACGTTCAACAGCATTAGCATTGTTGAATACCACATTGTCAATATCCTGGCTGTCACCAACCAGAAACTGAACTGGATAACCCATATTAATACAGTGACTACAAGAACAGGTTCAGAGGCGAGAAAATCTGCTGGGTATCTCTTCTCCTGGCTCCTCAGAGCCTGTTCACTATATACAAGATATCAGTTAGGTGCGAAATAGAATACTCTCCTCTTGTTGTCACACTCTCAGGCAATGCATTCCAGATTCTAACCACTCACTGGGTGAATGAGATTTCCCTCATGACTTCATGTAACAGGAAGGGATAGGAAATATAATTCTAAGACCAGATCAATGGGATAATGCTCAAGATTACTCAAACAATGTAAGACAAAACAAAAGGCTCTGGATCTGAATGTACATATTATTCAAAACAAAAAAGATGATTTGATAGTGTAAATGTAATTACAATCTGATAGCGAGAACACAGTCAGGAATCCAATGGGACAGTGTTTTGCATTGAACTATACATTACATTTAGGCAAGACAAGAAACAAGGAAAGTAGGGAGGAGTGGCTCCGTTAATAATGGTATTAGCACAAAAGGGAAGGTTCATCATGAAACTAGGATGCAGTAGCAATTTTCGTGGAGATGTCTCTAGTGAGAGTGGTGTACAGGCCTTGTAATAGTAACTACACATGATTCAACAGAGCATAAAATAAGAAATAATATCAAGAAAGAAATGTTTTGTTAATTTATGACCTGATATTGTGGTACTGTAAGGTAGTAACAACCACAAGGTGATTGGATTTTACATTCAGTTTGAGGCAGGAAGAGTGGGTCCAAGAACAGTATATTGAATTTAAATTAAAAAGTTGTGCAGCATAAAAAACAAGGTCAGCTACATTGTTAGTTGAATGATTGGTTTTGAGACTTTTGAAACTTGATTGAAACTATCTTGTCCTAGTTCCTTTGTTATAGAATTTATAGGATCCCTACAGTGTGGAAAGAGGCCATTTGGCCCAACAAGTCCACACCAACCCTCCAAAGAGCATCCCATTCAAACACATTCCCCTATCCTTCATTTCCTCTGACTAATACAAATAGCCTACACATCCATGAACACTACGGGCAATTTAGCATTGCCAATTCATCTAACTGGCACATCTTTGGACTGTGGGAGGAAACCGGAGCACCCAGAGGAAACCCACGCAGACACAGGCCAAATGTGCAAACTCCAAACAGACAGTCGCCTGAGGCTGGAATCAAAACAGGGCCCTGGTGCTGAAAGGCAACAGTGCTAACCTCTGAGCCACTATGCCACCCCAGTAAATGATTGTATTAGCACAAACAAGAAGGTTAATCAAAACTAATGGAACCAAGGTGCAGTAGCAATTTGTGGAAGCAATCGCAGAAGCAATTTCCCCTTTTGCAGAAGTGGAATGACACCATTCAGAATGAGAGATATATTTTCCCTTTTCTTTATCTGCAGTACAGGGATGTTGAAATGGTACTAGCAGAGCTGTGATGCTTATAGCACATTAGTCCACACAGGAGGAATATAAATCCATGAAATCTCCAGACTAGGTTTGAATCACATTTTTAACCTCTGTCACTGGATATTCTGGTGAAGGGGGAAAATGCAAATATCTCTCTTATTTAGACTGATTTTATTATTACTGTCAAATTCACAGCCTGAGATACTCACAAGAGAGTATAAATTCAGATTGTCATGCATTTTCTCCCTCTGAAGCTTCATTGACGCTCATCAAGTAACATTTCTGTCTGAGACTCTCTGTCTGAAGGCAGCCACTAAATTGACAACAGCAGTCAACCTTTGGCTCCTTGCCCCTTTGTTTCAAAACAGTTATCATTAAAGTTTGATATATCCATAGGGGATTGATGGTTATGATTCTTGGGCATGATTGTGGGCAAAGATCTGGCAAATGTGAAATGTGTGGGAAAATGTCACATTCTCACTTTTGTCAGGAAGAATAAAAGAGAAGCATATTATCTAACTTCTGAGAGATTCCAGCACTCTGAGATGCAGGAAGATCTGGATGCCTTAATGGGTGAATTGTGAAAGATTAGAACATAGAACATAGAACATAGAAAAATACAGCGCAGTACAGGCCCTTCGGCCCTCGATGTTGCACCGACCAAAGTCTACCTAACCTACACTAGCCCAATAACCTCCATATGCTTATCCAATGCCCGCTTAAATGACTATAAAGAGGGAGATTTCACCACTGCTACTGGCAGGGCATTCCATGAGTGTGCAGGTGTAGCCAGGAAAGCTAATAGGTTGGTTTAATTTCTTGCAGATGAAATTGAATACAAACATATAGCGATTATGTTTCAATAGTACACAATACACAAATGCACACAATAGTAGTCTCTGTATTTAAGGGGTAAGGATGTCAGTGGACTGAGAGCAGTTCAGAAAATATTTACCAGACTGGTACCTGGAATAATCAGACTGCTTTTGGAAAAAAAGGGTCAGACAGGTTAAATGCATATTCATTGGAGTGTTTGAAGAGTAAGTGGCATATTGGTTAAATCTCCTCCAGTCCTGTATGATTGCATGATAAGTTTAACTTGAAAAGGGCTCCTCTCTTTTTCCTCGAAGGGCTGATTAAACATCAGGCAAATTGTTTAACTCAAGTGAAGACTGTGAGTATCCGGTGTGAGGGCCAGAGGGGACACATTAACATGTGAAGATTATTAGCTAGGAGGGATGTCAGATAGAACCTATTACACCAGGTTTGTTGACTGGAGGAAACAGTTATTGACGAAGGCAGTCAAAGTACATATTGGATTTCAGAGAAACCATCAGCAATTTTTAAGAACAGAGAAGAGATTGAGGGGTTTGGTGAGAGAATGGTTCATTGTGAAAGGGATAGAAATGATTGCCTTTCTCTGTTCCTGCTGAATTCATATGTCAACAAGTTGACACTTTGGGAACTAATAATCTCACGATGCATGGGATTTGCTACTTACATGCTTCAGATAGTTGCTTTACTTCTGTAACAAATGTGTTGACTGATGCCATCACTCCATACATCATGCACAATGCACTTATGTGCAAATAACATTTCATCCTGTCCTGGCTGGGCACAATGTATTTTTAGGCATCTGGGTGGGACATTGAGAGCTGTGAGCATTAACACAATCAGCAGGCAGAGGTGTTGGCCAGTTATTTGTCACAGGCTTCCTCTCGCATTGAATGTCGATGAAAGCTTTGTGTGTTCAGGAGGTTGAGTCAATGGCAGGTACTATTCCAAGTTCTAATGAGCTAGGGTTGGAAGGAAGGAAAACTTTCTGGAATCTGGGTGGGAAATCTTCAAAAACTGACTGGAGCACAATTACCAAACAAGGCTAATAAACTGATCAACTGAGCAAACACTGGGTGATAGCTGTAAAAATAATTGAATAATTTAACATATTCAGTCACTATCAGTGCAAATACTGATCAACTACTGTGTAACTAGGATTTGGAGATGCCGGTGTTGGACTGGGGTGTACAAAGTTGAAAATCATACAAACACCAGGTTATAGTCCAACAGGTTTAATTGGAAGCACTAGCTTTCAGAGCACTGCACCCTTCACCACCTGATGAAGGAGCAGTGCTTTGAAAGCTAGTGCTTCCAATTAAACCTGTTGGACTATAGCCTGGTGTTCTGTGATTTTAAACACTGTATAACTACACTGAGTGGATCACCAACAAGGCTAATATGCTTTGTAAGTGACAGTTTAAATCGTCTGTGTAATTGTCTATACATATTCAGTATATGGGGCAACATAATTGGAAATGCAACATTGATGGCTCACTGTCAGCTGTAGGATAATGCTTGAGGGTTTGAATACAAATGCAGTTTTTACACCTCTGTATACATTGGAGCTTAACAAACTGTGTGTGCTAGTGTATGGCAGCAAGTCATCAATCTATCTGGGAGACTGAGAGGCTGATTTCTGCCCCAATTTCTGGTTTCTTATTTCATATCTCTCCCTCAGGACTGTAAAGTTGGACACTTTCTTTATTTCTTCATTTTTCTGCCTTTATATTCTGTGTTTTGATTTATTTTTCTGTGTTTTAAGATGGCACTGGAAAGTGGCAACTAGCGTGAGAATTAGAATTAGCCTTTATTGTCACATGTACTCAATGAGTACAGTGAAAGGTTTATATGTCCGCCACTTACAGCACCAACTTAGCTAGAAAGCCACCTAGGTATAGCTTCTTTAGTTATAAGCTCTTAGAAAATAGAGAAAATAATGTCTGATATTGCAGAAATAGAAGTTCAGAACCACGGCCTTTCAACACAACCACGCTGGCATCTAGCCTCCAATCTGCACTGGACTCTGGCACCAGACCATGTTCGGCTTAACCTTAAGGATCATGAAGCTGGAATATTGTTTCAGGCCACCACACTGGGCCAGACGGACACCAGGCTACCCAGAGAGGCCTCCATGCCAGGCTAGTAGGTCGTGGCACCACGCTGGGAAGCCACTAGGCAAAAGTGAGGACTGCAGCTGCTGGAAACCAGAGTTTAGATCAGAGTGGTGCTAGAAAAGCACAGCAGGTCAGGCAGCAGCCGAGGAGCAGGAAAATCAACATTTCGGGCAAAAGCCCTTCAGCAGGAATAGAGGCAGGGTGGAGACATAAATTTGTGGGGGGAGGGCTGGGGAGAAGGTAGCAAAGAAGGTAGGTGAATGGGGGTGGGAATGGAGGTGATAGGTCAGAGAGAAGGGTGGAGTGGATAGCTGTGAAGAGAGATAGGCAGGTAGGACAGGTCATGAGGATGGTGCTGAGCTGGAAGGTTGGAACTGGGGTAAAGTGAGGGGAGGGAAAATGAGGAAACTGGTGAAGTCCACATAGATGCCCTGGGGTTGAAGTGTTCCAAGGTGGAAAGTGAGATGTTCTTCCTCCAGGCATCTGGTGGTGAGGGAGCAGCGGTGAAGGAGGCCCAGGACCTGCATGTCCTCGGCAGAGTTGGAGAGGGAGTTGAAATGTTGGGCCACAGGGCGGTGTGGTTGATTGGTGCGGGTGTCCCAGAAATGTTCCCTAAAGCACTCTGCGAGGAGATGTCCAGTCTCCCCAATGTGGAGGAGACCGCATCGGGAGCAATGGATACAATAAATGACATTGGTCGATGTAAAGGTGAAACGTTGATGGATGTGGAAGGCTCCTTTGGGGCTTTGGATGGTGGTGAGGGAGGAGATGTGGGTGCAGGTTTTGCAATTCCTGCGGTGGCAGGGGACGGTGCCAGGATGGGAAAGCCACTACAAGAGACTGCTGCGCCAGGCCAGTAGTTCAGAGGCCTGGAATCATAGTCAGATGTCAGGAGAGAAGAAGGGAAAAAAACTAAGCAGAAATAAAAGAGAAGAAAACAAGAGGAAGAACGGGTGGAGCAGACAAGCTCTGACTGGAGCATCCTACTCCACTGCCATCTTGGATCGGAAGGTGAGGGGACAGAGGGGACTATACAATACTTCATAATGTACCTTGTAACAAGTACACATTACAGTGAGTCAAATCAATTCTAATCTATTTCACTTCCTTTCATCTGTTTTTCAAGGGCTTATGTCCGAAACGTCGATTCTCCAGCTCCTTGGATGCTCCCTGACCTGCTGCGTTTTTCCGGCAACACATTTTTCAGCTCTGATCTCCAGCATCTGCAGTCCTCAATTTCTCCATATATGACACATAGTCAAGAAGTTATATTGAGACAATGTTTGGATCAAATTAGCGTCAATAATGTTGGGCGGCACGGTGGCACAGTGGTTAGCACTGCTGCCTCACAGCGCCAGGGACCTGGGTTCAATTCCCACCTCAGGCGACTGACTGTGTGGAGTTTGCACGTTCTCCCCGTGTCTGCTTGGGTTTCCTCCGGGTGCTCCGGTTTCCTCCCACAGTCCAAAGATGCGCGGGTCAGGTGAATTGGCCATGCTAAATTGCCCATAGTGTTAGGTAAGGGGTATATGTAGGGGTATGGGTGGGTTGCGCTTCGGCGGGTCGGTGTGGACTTGTTGGGCCGAAGGGCCTGTTTCCACACTGTAAGTAATCTAATCTAAAAAGTAGTCTAATCTAATAAATTATAAAATGAATGGATCCGTCTCAAAATACATACATTGTATGTACCCACAGACATAGTGGACAGAACCTTCTAAGAGCTTGAATGATGTGGGCTATGGTGGGATTTATGGTAGAATCATGGGGGAGGCAGATGGGATTAGTTTAGAATTGCATCATGGTCAGCAGAGACAGAGTAGGCTGAATGGTGTGTTCCTGTGCTGTACTGTTCTATGTTCTATTAGTCCTATGAAGCCTGTTTTGACATCAGGATCAACGCGCTGTACCTCTGATTCAAATGCCAATTGCTGAAGTGAGATTCTTGTTGCCCTAGTGCCGAGTTGCCTATTAAAGGAGATTGTTGCTTGTTAATAACTTTATTCATTGCACATCTTGCTTCATGTCAATCCAAACCCACCCAGCAAACTTGTCCTAACCCTATTCTTGCAGCATCTGTGCCATGCTTTGCCTTGTCTTGCTGTGCTTGTTAGCACACTGGCATTTCTGTCAGATCCTGAAGTCTAGCAATATTGCAGTGTTGACATCTCCTGCTGCTCAGACTCACAGACAGGCAGCTTGGCCTGCTCACTCAGGCTGTGAACAGCCTCTGGACTAGTCAGCACCAGACAGGGTATGATCCATTTACCCATCCTCCACGGACATTTCCCAATTCCTCAGTAACCCCATGGCACCTCTCCCATCCTCTTACAGGATGCTGGGGAAGCACAGGCCTGCATTGCAGGGAAGACCCAACAACTAGCATTGGCACTTTAAATGCAAGGCTGAAAAGTGTGTCACTGGAATAGCACAGCAGGTCAGGCAGCATCCAAGGAGGAGGAGAGTCGATGTTTCAGGCATAAGACCTTCATCAAGAATGAGCAGGCAGCCACCACGTGTCCATCAAGGTCAGTGGATCTGTTCCCGCACAGTCCTGTAGATCCCACATCATCATGGACATTAGAGTTTATCAGGTCAGGAGCTGAAAACGTAACAGTCAGGGATCTGGTGAATCGAGTTGAGGGGTGTTCATCAAAATTGTTCAATGATCTGGAATTTCTGAAAGTCTGTGTGTTGATTGTTGTGGAGGATGCAGGTGGACCGCAAAAGAGAATATGGCAGTCAAGGGGGAGGCAGAGGCTTGTGGTGAGGTGGGGACAAGCATGGTGATGCAGTATGAAAACTCAAGATATAAGGGTGGTGCAGAACAGCACCAGACGGCATGGTAGACCACAACAGGGGGAGGGGTACGATTACTGGCAGTGACCACCACATTGTCTCCACTGGATAAACATAGAGGATCGAAGTGGGCATCAATAATCATCTCCCTCAGGGGAAATGGAGGACAGTTAGAGACAACGTTCAATGTGGTGGGTCTCCACATGGGAGTATGAGTGGGAATGGTGATGGTGTTCACCACAAGCTACATTCTCTGCGATCATGTACCATTCTGTCGATGCAAGACAGAATTGAAGAGTGGCTGGGGCCATACGCAGGGTAGGCAAAATCAGTGCCTGTTTGATGGGCGGGATCCATGTCTGCTCGATGTTCAAACATTGAAGGCACAAATACATGAAGCGTGGCTTTGCAAACCCCAGCTACATTTCCATTCCAATCATTTCTTCACCCGCTCACAATGCAAGCAGAATGAAAACACTACAGGTTCAAATACTGGCTGCCAAAATGAACATGAGCATCTCTATGATGCAGAAGCGAACGGCAATGATTTAAAAAGAGGTAGATGCTGGCCAATAGTGTCCCATCACTTGTGAACTTCCAAGGGTGCTGTGGGAGGAGGGGAACATTGATTTATCATATATTGTGTCAGTTTGATAATGAACTCGAATCAATGTAATGACAAGCTGACCGATTGATGTGAATCAGGATCTTATATGTTTCAGTTAAGTGACCTCTTGCTCTTCCAAACTCAAGCAGTTACAAGACTAGTCCTGTCCAACCTTTCCTTATAAGACAGCCTGTTCAGTACAGATCATTTTCAACTCGTGCTAAGATCAGGGCTGGTCACCCTGTCACTAGGACAGTTGAAATATGAGGCAACTTTCTTGGGAAGTGCTTGGAGGCAGCCTGGAAAATAAAATGGCATTAGAGTGATGGGAGGAGGAGAGATTCCAGAGAGAAGCTGGGTTGCTATAGCGGCGGGCAACAGCAGGCCTGGGAATTTGATGGTAAGGTGACTGTGACAGAGGGAGGAGGATTAGGGTGCCATGAGAGGGACAGGGTAGTGTGCCTTCCCATGTGTAATTGATAGTTCCAACGGGCAGTAGGTTTCAGGGTGCTGAGAAGATTTTTTTCTGCATATTGACGTGTGCAAATGAATTGCCTGGCATACCATGTTTGACCTTCTAATTGGCTACAGGTAGTGGACATATTCTTGAACGAGGGTTAATATATGTTTCCAGAAATTTTGTCTTTGACCTGTTAAAGGTGCTATAAAAATGTTACTGATAAACTTCGCCTATCACCTGAGAGTGAGCCTTTTGATAGTTATATGGGGAAAACGTTTCTATGCTTCAGAGTATATATTCCACAGAATAAAATTTTGATGGTCTTTCTTTAGTTTACTTCGTTCAGTAAAAGTCTTAAAGCTGGGCTTTGTCTTTGGATCCTTCCAATTAGTCTTTGGAAATTCAAATTTACTTTTAAAGTTGTCAGACTTGATGGAGGAGATAAACACAGGTGCTGCTCAATCTGCTGAATATTGTCAATATTATCTGATTTTTTTAATTATTATTCATTCACCGGATGAGGACGTTGCTGGCTAAGGCTGCAGTTACTGCCCATCCCTCATTGCCCAGAGGGTAGTTAAGAGACAACCATATTGCTGTGGGTCTAGAATCACATAAAGGCCAGGCCAGGTAAGGATGGCAGTTCCTTCCCCAAAGGACATTGGTGAATTAGGTGAGTTTTTCTAACAATTGACAGTGGGTTCATGGCCATCAGTAGGCACTTGATTCCCAATTACTCATTGAATCCACAATCCATCATCTGCCATGGCAGGATTCAAACCAGAACATTTGCTGGGTCTTTGGATGAACAGCCCAGTGATAATATCATGAGGCCATTGTTTCCCCTAATTTCTTCCATAGTTAACCTGACTTCCACCTTGCTTTGAATGTCCGCATGGGTAACATGTGATCCACCATAAGGAATCAACCTTGGTCCACTTTGTCAATATGTGATGCCTTGAAAGCAATAGAACATAGAACATCACAGCGCAGTCCAGCCCTCGATGTTGCGCCAACCTGTGAAACCAATCACTTTACCAACACCTTCCACCCCGACCTCAAATTCACCTGGACCATCTCAGACTCCTCACTCCCCTTCCTAGACCTGTCCATTTCTATCTCGGGTGACCGAATCAACACGGACATTTACTACAAACCGACTGACTCCCACAGCTACCTAGACTACACCTCCTCCCACCGTGCCCCCTGTAAAAACGCCATTCCATACTCCCAATTCCTATGGCTCCGCCACATCTGCTCCCAGGAGGACCAGTTCCGATACCATACAACCCAAATGGCCTCCTTCTTCAAAATCCGCAACATCCCCCCAGACGTGATCAATGATGTCCTCCACCACATTTCCTCCACTTCCCGCTCCTCCGCCCTTGAGCCCCGCCCCTCCAATCGCCACCAGGACAGAACCCCACTGGTCCTCACCTACCACCCCACCAACCTCCACATACATTTCCAATGCCTCTCCCCTAAGTCCCTCCTCCCTACCTTTTATCTTAGCCTGCTGGACACACTTTCCTCATTCCTGAAGAAGGGCTTATGCCCGAAACGTCGATTCTCCTGCTTTTTAGATGCTGCCTGACCTGCTGCGCTTTTCCAGCAACATTTTCAGCTCTGATCTCCAGCGTCTGCAGTCCTCACTTTCTCCTGAAGCCCATCTGACCAACATTATTCCATTTTCATCTATATGTTTATTCAATGACCATATAAATGCCCATAAAGTTGGAGAGTCTACTACTATTGAAGGCAGGACGTTCCACGTCCTACTACTCTCTAAGTAAAAAAAACTACCGCTGGCATCTGTCCTATATCGATCACCCCTCAATTTAATGTTATGTCCCCTCATGCTAGCCATCAACATCTGAGGAAAAAGACTCTCACTTTCCACCCTATTTAATTCTCCGATCATCTTGTATGTCTCTATTAAGTGAACTCTCAACCTTCTCTCTGACAAAACAGCCTCAAGCCTCTCAGCCTTTCCTCATAAGTCCTACCCTCCATACCAGGCAATATCCCAGTAAATCTCCTTTCCAAAGCTTCCACATCCTTCCTCTCATGCAGTGACCAGAACCTTATGCAATACTCCAAGTGCAGCCGCACCAGAATTTTGTACAGCTGCAGCATGACCTCATGGCTCTGAAATTCAATCCCTCTACCAATAAAAGCGAATACACTGTATGCCTTCTTAACAACCCCATCAACTTGGGTGCCAACTTTCAACGATCTATGCCCATTGATACAGAGATCTCTCTGCTCTACTACACCACCAAGAATCTTACCATTAGCCCAGTACTTTTATTCCTGTTTCTCCTTCCAAAGTGAATCACCTCTCACTTTTCCATATTAAACTCCATTTGCCACCTTTCAGCCCAGCTCTGCAGCTTATCTGTGTCTCTCTGTAACCTGCAACATCCTTCTGCACTGTCCACAACTCCACCGACCTTAGTGTCATCCACAAATTTACTAACCCATCCTTTTATGCCCTCATCCAGGTCATTCATAAAAATGACAAACAGTTGTGGCCCTAAAACCAATCCTTGCGGTACACCACTAGTAAATGAACTCCAGAATGAACATTTCCCATCAACCACCACCCTCTGTCTTCTTACAACTAGCCGATTTCTGATCCAAATCGCTAAATCACCCTCAATCCCATGCCTCTATATTTTCTGCAATAGCTTACCATGGGGAACCTTATCAAACACTTTACTGAAACCCATATACACCACATCAACTACTTTACCCTCATCCACCTGTTTGGTCACCTTCTCAAATAAATCAATAAAGGTTTGTGAGGCATGACCTATCCTTCACAAAACTGTGTTGACAATCCCTAATTAACTTATTCCTCTCTAGATGATTATGAATTATATCTATTTCTTATAAACCTTTCCAACACTTTACCCACAACCAAAGTAAGGCTCACTGGTCTATAATTACTAGAGTTGTCTTTACTCACATTCTTGAACAAGGAGACAAATTTGCTAACCTCCAGTTTTCTGGAATTTCCTTGTAGACAATGATAACATAAAGATTAACGCCTAATGCTCAACAATCTCCTCTCTGGCTTCCCAGAGAATCCTAGGAGAAATTCCATCTGGCCCAGGGGACCTAGCGATTTCACACTCTCCAGAATTGCTAACACCTCCTACTTATGAGCCTCAATCCCATCTAGTCTAACAGCCTATATCTCAGTATTCTCCTCTACAACATTGTCTTTTTCCTGTGTGAATATTAACGAGAGATGTTCATTTAGCACCTTTCCCCAGACTCCACGCACAACGTCCTACACTGGCCCTAATCTTACTCTACTCATTCTTTTATTCCTGATATACCTATAGAAAGATTTGCAGTTTTCCTTGATTCTACCTGCCAAAGAGCACTCATGTCCCCTCCTGGCTCTTCCTAGCTCTCTCTTTAGGTCCTTCTTGGCTAACTTGTAACTCTCAAGCGCCCTAACTAAGCCTTCAAATTTCCTCTCTTCCAAAATTTAGATGATCAATTTCACAAGCCACTTACTTCGCACAATTTAATATTCAGACACCTTAAATCACCTTAACTTGTGGAATATGACCAAGCCATTCAGCTGCTTGAGCTAGATACAATGTTCAGGCACAGCTGATCTGTACTTCCACTGGTGACTAACGAACATAATTCTTTGGATTCAGAGACTAAGAGTAAATAATAACTGAAAAGCAAAATGTGATGGTTGCTGAAAATCAGCAACAAATGTGGAAAATGCTGAAAATACTGCATGCTGGGAATGACACGGTGACACAGTGGCTCAGTGGTTAGCATTGCTGCCTCATAGCGCCAGGGACCAGGATTTGAATCCGGCCTCAGACGACTGTCTGTGTGGAGTTTGTACATTCTCCCAGTGTCTGCGTGGGCTTCCTGTGGGTGCTCTGGTTTCGTCTCGCAGTCCAAAGATGTGCAAGTTTGGTGGATTGGCCATGAGAAATTCCGTACAATGTCTAGAGATGTACAGGGTGGGTGGATTAGCCATGGGAAATCCAAGGGTGAGGGAGGGGGCTGGGTCTGGGTCTGGGTCTGGGTCTGGGTTGGATGCACTCCAGAGGTTTGGATTCAATGGGAAGAATGGCCTCTTTCTGCACCGTAAGAATTCTATGAAAATGCTCATTGGGTGAGACGGGATGAGGGGAGGTAAAAGCAAATAGGCAAGAGAATTGTGGAGTGGAATTCCTTTTACATTGACAATCAACATCGTTTAACCAAGTTTATCGGTCTTTGTTTAACTGCTGTGTCCGAAATCTTGCTGTGTGACAATTTGCTTCTGCATTTCAGTTGTAAAGTATCTGTGGACATCCGGAGGTTGTGATGGATGGCATATAAATAGAAAGTTTGTGCTTTCTTTCAGAGCTGAACGTGCTATTCTTGGCTCAGCCTGTGTTTGAAGAGTCTGGTAAGTCATCTAATGTATCCAAGTGAGACACAAGCCTTTATCCTAGCAAGTACAAGCCTTGTTCCAGCATGGGACAGAGAACACACTGGAATATCCCAGCTAACAGGCTGATTCTGGGATCATTAGTCTGAACCCGTTTCCAAGTTAATTGTAATATAAGGCTGAGTGGAAAATTGGGTCATCTCGTTAAGATTTAATAAAGAAATATGAAGCAATCTTCAATACCAATATCAATCATGTCAGCCAAATATCTGGCTAAAACGTACCAAACTTACTGAGCCAGTGACAGCCATTGGCAGTTAAGAGAATGTCTCTAAATTACTGACTCAAGCTAATCTGAATCATTACAGCAACTTCAACAAGGAAAATATCTAAAGGCTGTTTCCAAGGATGAGAAATAAGGTAGAGCTGAAAGATTCAAAGGGATGGGCAATGATCCAGGGTGGCAGATGTAGGATTGGTTTGTGAGATTTGCATGGGGGTGGGGAGTGTTTAAATACAAAGGGCAATATCAAAGATGGCTGAAATAGCTGATAAAAATGTTTGCTGGGGTGGTGGGGAGGGAGGGTCGGACAAAAAGGGATTTTGGTTAATTTTGTCCAATGTAGTGTTTATTACTTGGCATCATGGTAGCACACAAAGCCACCAACACACTTAACTAATTAACTTGAAAGACCCTATGCAAACAATGAGCAAAACTAATGTCATTTACAAAATACTGTGCAAGGACTGTAACAAACACAACATTGGACAAACAGGCAGAAAACTAGCCACCAGGATGCATGAACACCAACTAGCCACAAAAAGACATGATCCTCTCTCACTAGTACCCTCACATACGGATGAGGAAGGACACCTCTTTGACTGGGACAATACAACCATCCTCGGACAAGCCAAACAAAGACACACATGAAAATTCCTAGAAGCATGGCACTCCAACCGGAACTCTATCAACAAACACATCGAGTTTAACCACGTCTACCACCCCCTGAGAAAAGGAACAGGAAGTGACTTCACCACAGGAAATAACATCACCGCAGAAAATGACATCACCAACCCAAACATATAAATAGAAAGCGGGAATTTTCAGCATTGCTTCACCTGAGGCCTACTGAAGATGTTATCTAATAGGGTAATGAAACGTCTGGAAATGAATCTTGCATCTCAGCGAGCAAACCTACATCCAAAACCTCAACCTGAGCTACAAATCTTCTCAAAACTCATCAATCTTCATATGTTTTGAACCCATATCCTTAGAGAGAGCTGAGGTACTTGTCCAGTGACATCACCATTACACCACTGCATTCCACCACAAGTACTTCCTGTGGCTTGGTGACTCTATGGTATATGTCTCTACTCACAAACCCTGTGACTGACCCTTAATACACTCACGGTATTAACTGAGCAACAAAGATGCCTCACTCCAGGTATCCTTATTCTAAATGCACATAACATCTTCTGGTCTTAGTGAACTAATGTATATCTGGACTGGCTGCTTCATTGATTGCCATGTCCAGTAATAAACTTGAAGGGACTAGGTATAAGCCACATATTTAAATGGATATGACACAACCACCACAAAGATAGCTTTTGATCAGTGAATAGATTTTGAAATTCATCATATTTCTGTGATTCCCTGTGTCATCTCCATGACCCTGGCTAACCATGGACTGCATTGAATAACATCTGCTTGTTCTCGAGTGATGAGGTTCCACTAATGAAACCAAAATTAGGTCTGTTTTACACCAGTTCCAACTCAGTTGATTGCAAAATATTTCAGGAGCAGGAAAATCGACATTTCGGTGAAAAGCCCTTCATGGAGGGCTTTTGCCTGAAACGTCAATTTTCCTGCTCCTCGGGTGCTGCCTGACCTGTTGTACTTTTCCAGCACAACTCTAATCTTGACTCTGATCTCCAGCATCTGCAGTCCTCACTTTGGCCTAGCAAGATATTTCAATATATCATGCAATAAAATGTGGGGAGTAATTTTCATCTTCACCAGTTGGAGCAGTTCACTTGCCCATTCTAAGATTGTGGCCCATTGGAGACAAGCCAATGTTCAGCGAGTGAAGGTGAAAATGGCCCTAAAGCATTGTTCTGCAGTTTTGGCATATTGCTGAGTCTAAGTGAAGCCAGCTTTAAGGTTAATTACACTTTAGCCCTGGGAACCTCAAA
Organism: Hemiscyllium ocellatum; assembly: GCF_020745735.1. Lineage (NCBI taxonomy): Eukaryota > Metazoa > Chordata > Chondrichthyes > Orectolobiformes > Hemiscylliidae > Hemiscyllium > Hemiscyllium ocellatum. Next base: position 87,846,246 of record NC_083412.1, read on the forward strand.
TGCTGACACTACCGAGAATCTTTTTCTCATCACAACAATTCTTCTAGGTAGACATGAAAATTCCCCAACTCATTCCCTTGGTATTAACTTCAGCTTTGCCTCTTGATTGGGAAGCTGTGAGTTCAAATTGTGCTTCAGAAGAGCTGAGCAAAAACGTGTTGTGTTGGCGGTTCAGTACAACACTGAGGGAGTGAGAAACAGTGCTGCCTTTTATATGAGCTATTACGTTCATACCTTGTTTGATCTCAGGACAGGGTGGAGGAGGAGGAGGAGGCATAAAAGAGCCCACCTTACTATTTTAAAAAAAAGATTCTGACCAATATTCAGCCCTCTGTTAGATTACAAGCAGAATATCTGGCAAACTTTCATGATGCTGTTTGTGGGTTCCTGCTGTGTACAAATTGGCCATTGTGTCTTTTCTATTACATAAGGGATACATACTCTTTAAAAGTTCTATGTTGGTTATCAAAGTACTCTAGGATAGATCAGAAAACATAGACCTGTACAGCAGAGGAACAGGCCCCTTAGGCCCATGATATTGTGCCAAACGGGATGTCAAATTAAACTATTCCCTTTTGCCTGCCCTTGGTACATATGCCTCCACTTCTTGCATATTCATGTGCTTAGTTAAGAGTCCTTGTATCAGGTTCAAGACAGTCACTGCATTAAAACTCAAACAGATCGTTGTTTGTAACAAGCTGCCCAGCTCTCAGGACAACTCCATACAACCCTGTCACGGTAGACGCTGCAAGATGTGTAAGAGTGTGGACATAGATACCACCATTATGCATGGGAACACCTCCCACCTTGTACATGGCAGGTACTCATGTGACTCAGCCAACGTTGTCTATCTTATACGTTGTAGGCAAGGATGCCTGGAGGCATGGTATATTGGGGACACCGTGCAAAGGCTACGACAACGGATGAATGGGCACCGCACAACAATCAACAGACAGGAGGGGTCTCTCCCAATTGGGGAACACTTCAGTGGTCCAGGACATTCAGCCTCAGACCTTCAGGTGGCCATCCTTCAAGGTGGACTTTGAGACAGGCAGCAGAGGAAAGTGGCTGAGCAGAGGCTGATAGCTAAGTTCGATACCCATAGGGAGGGCCTCAACCGGGACCTTGGGTTCATGTCACATTGCAGGTGATCACCATTGCACTACACACACTCTCACATACACACAGACACACATACACACAGACACCCACACATACCCTTACAGACACACACACTCCCACACGCACACCCTCACAGACATAAGACACTCTGCACTCACTACACACACACACACACTTTCTCACACTCACAATCCCCAACCCAGACACACACACACACCCACATGTGCACATATATTTTGTGGGGTGAATTTGTACTTGCAGGGTTACATTGTACTTTGCTCAAAAACTGCATGCATTCATGTAGAACTCTGAGCTCGAAAATTGGATGAATTTATGTAAAACTCTGTTATCTCACTTTTTAGATTAGAATCAATCTAAGCATTAAGGCATAGACAGAGAACACAGGGGGCTAACACCTTCAACATATTGTCTAGCTATCACCATTGTTAACAGCTAACCCGAGAATGCAACATTTTTTTTAAAAAGTTTTGTGATTTACACATGAAAGAAATGAAGCTATCACTGTATTCTAACAGATGAAAGGCTTAACAGACAATCAATTTTCAATGTATAATTTCAGTTACATCACACTGCAAATTTTTGCTATAAATTCTGTGTTACGATCGAGCCCTCCACTATCACCTGATGAAGGAATGGCACTCCAAAAGCTAGGGCTTCCAATTAAACCTGTTGGACTATAACCTGGTGTTGTGTGATTTTTAACACTGCATTAAAAGCCAGATTATCCTTGAACAGTCCATCTTCCCATTGCTTGGTTATTCGCATTCTCAGTAACACTGAGAAAAGCAGTGTCTGCAACGACAACATAATATTTATTTTGCCACCAGGGCTGTTTAAACTGTTATTGTTCCTTTAAAAGACAGAGATGCCAATGATAGGTTTAACAATGATTATGTAGCTCCCCTGCTGGTGAAGTTGGTACATGCAGTCCATTGTCTTGGCTGAGAGGAGCTGGATTTAATCATTGACTTGTGGTGAGTTACCTGACCTCAGATCAGCAGTAACCAAAAGGTAGTAATGCTAGATGGTGCTTTGGTCCTGACTACTACCTAGTGACCTCTGGTGGAAAATGAACGTGAGTGTGTGTGAGAGAGAGATAGAGAGTGTGTGTGAGAGTGTGTGTGAGTGAGAGTGAGAGAGAGAGAGAGTGTGAGTGTGAGTTTGTGAGAGAGAGAGAGTGTGAGAGAGCGAGAGAGAGTAAGTGAGTGTGTGTGTCTGAGCGTGTGAACAGAGTCAGACTCTCACCACTCAGTGCCTGAGCTAAGATGCGATGGAGTGACATTTAAAAGGCAGCACTTGCGGAACCATATCACAGCAACAGATTGTCCTTAAGAAATAAGGAGAAAATAGAAGGGTTAATTGCATTCAAATTGTTCAAGTTATGACTTAAATTTCTCAATAGAGGGCAATAAAGGCCAATTAGAAATCCCTGGTGCAAACACAGAAGTAGGTTTTTAACTGCCTGTATCACCAGCAGGTGGTGCTATGAACCATTGCTTTACATGTACCAAGAGATCTGATTCCAACCTGCACAACTCTATATCCAGAGGGTGACTTTCAACTAGCTTAAAAACACACTTTTGAGATCACCAGGAGCTATGACTGAGTTGGCAGTAGAAGGATCAGAAGGCTCTTTTGATGAACAAGTTGCAACTGAACGAGACTCACAGAGAAAGTGAGTGCATGTCTTTATTGAGTCGCATGTTCTTCCTGTCTCTGCGTGGGTTTCCTCCTGCAGTTCAAAGATGTGCAGGTTAGGCGGATTGGCCATGGGAAATTGTCAAGAGTGTCCAGGGATGTGCCGGATATGTATCCAGGGTCAGGATTTCCCTCCCCTAGGATTTGTGGGAAAGGCAATAATCAGGTGGGAATTTCCCACCCTGTGGCACCAGGTCTGATCAACATTAGCAATCAAAGTCATTGTCATGAGCTAATTAATAAGGACAGACTGGATCAATAGCATTAATGGCAGAGAGAGAGAGATTGCGAGAGAGATTGGCAGTCTTCCTGGCTGATCGACAGAGCGGTTGGCTGCAGGCTCAGAGGGCAGGCCCTCCAAATGTCCTCATCCTGCTCCAATTGCTGGGTGATGGTGGGGGTGGGGGAATGGGGTTTGAATTCACATTTAAAGATGGCTGCCTCCACCCACCCTTTGACTCAGCAAAGGAAAACTTCCAGCCCTGGTTTAGGATTTCCTCCCCCATCCCTCAAATGGTAACGTCACAACATCCACCTTAAGCAAGTCTGACCTGCTTTCGAGATTAAGTATCCTCAGCCTGGTTATGACCTTTCAGTCATGTAATGGACCTTGCTCTCAGGCGTTTGCTTCTCCACTTCATAAACCTGATGCTCCAATGGTGTTGTTTAGCCACCAGGGCTGAAAATGTGTTGCTGGAAAAGTGCAGCACGTCAGGCAGCATCCAAGGAACAGGAAATTTGACGTTTCGGGCATAAGCCCTTCATCAGGATGGCTTCATCATACCGTTCCTGATGAAGGGCTTATGCCCAAAACGTCGAATTTCCTGTTCCTTGGATGCTGACTGACCTGCTGCGCTTTTCCAGCAACACGTTTTCAGCTCTGATACTCCAGCATCTGCAGACCTCACTTTCTCCTCGAAGATAGCCACCAGGGGTCAGGCAACGTGGACCTTGAACTTGCAAGAGATTTTCATTTTCAGAAGTGCAGCACCTATGTTACTGCCTGTTGACTAGGTCACTTTTAACTTATTGCTGCCTTACATACTGTACGAAGTTAATCACAGGAACAAAGGTACACAGTCCAAGTTTTAGTAGCATGTATGGTTGAATGTTACAATATAGAAACACATCATTCTATCCACCAGCTATGCACCTACATTTTCCTCCATCTAATTAAGTGGAAAATATGGCTAACTCTTGCCTTTGACTCAAAAGGTTCACAGTTCAAAGTCCCAATCCACTGACCACATTATCATGATGCTCAAATGTAGCGCTGGGAGAGTGCTAATGTATGTACTCATACAGCACAACAACAGCCCCTTCAGTCCAACTCGACCGTGTGTTAAGGGCCTGGATGGAGAGGAATTGTTAAATATGTTCAAGAAAAGTTTCTTTGTCAATATGGAGATATACCTACTAAAGGAGGATCAAAACTTGACTTTCTTTTGGGAAGAAAGTGAGGGCTGCAGATGCTGGGGATCAGAGCTGAAAATGTGTTGCTGGAAAAGTGCAGCAGGTCAGGCAGCATCCAAAGAGCAGGAGAATCGACGTTTTCAGCATGAGCCCTTCTTCAGGAATCCATGCTGCGCTTTTCCAGCAACACATTTTCAGCTTTCTTTTGGGAAATAAGGCAGGGCAAGTGACTGATGTGTCAGTGGGGGAGCACTTTGGGACCAGTGAGCATAATTCTATTAGTTTCAAAATAGTGATGGAAAAGGATCAGCCTTGTGTAAAAGTTAAAGCTCTTAATTGGAGTAAGGCAAATTGAAAGTGTATGAGACAGGAATTTTCAAAAGTTGATTGGAGTAAACTGTTCACAGGTGAGAGGATGACTGGCAAGTGAGAGGCTTTCAAAAGTGAGATTACAAGAGTTCAGAGACAGTATGCTCCTGTTAGAATGAAGGGTAAGGCTGGGAGGAGTAGGGAACAACGGATAACTAGAGCTATTGAGGCTTATAGTCAAAGAAAAAGAGGCATATATCAGGCATAGATAGCTGGGATCGAGTGAGTCTCTTGTGGAGAATAAAGGGAGTAGGGATATAATTATAAGAGGGAAATCAGCAGGTCAAAAAAGTGGATATGAGATAGCCTTGGCAGATAAGATTAAGGAGAATCCAAAAAGAATTTACAAGTACGTTATGGCAAAAGTATGTAGGGAGAGAATAGTGCTGCCTAAAGCTCAATATGGCTGTCTATGGAGATAGGAGAGATACTAAATAAATGCTTCACTGTAGTATTTACTGTGGAGGAAGATATGGAAGCTAGGGAACGCAGGGATATAAATGTAGCTGTGTTGAAAACAGTCCACATTAGAGATGAGGTGTCGCTGTAGGTCTTAAAAAAGATGAAGGTAGATAAATCTCCGCCACCTGATCAAGTGTATTCTCGGACGTTGTGGGAAGTGATGGGAGAAATTATGGGGCCCTTAGCAGAGATATTTGTATCATCGAAAGCAACAGGTGAGGTGCCAGAAGACTGGGGGTGGCTAATATTATGTCTTTATTTAAGAAAGGCTGTAAGGAAAATCCAGGGAATTATAGACTGGTGAGTCTGACATCAGTGGTGGGTAAGTTGTTAGAAGGGATGCTGAAAGACAAGATTTAAGTAATCTAATCTAATCTTAATGCATTTGGAAGGGCAAGGATTAATTAGGGATAGTCACCATGGGTTTGTGCAGGGGAAATCATGTCTCACAAACTTGACTAAGTGTTTTGAGGAGGTGATTAAGAAGACAGATGAGGGCAGAGTGGTAGATGTTGTCTATATGGATTTTAGCAAGGCCTTTGACAAGGTTTTACATAGTAGACTTCTTTAGTAAAGTAAGATCCCATGGGATTCAGGGAGAGCTAGCCAATTGGATACAAAATTAACTTGATGATAGGAGAAGAGGGTGATGGTAGTTGGCTGTTATTTGGATTTGAGGCCTATGTCCAGCAGTGTTTCATACAGATCAGTGCGATTGCAACATTTAAAAAGGCATCTGGATGGGTATATGAATAGGAAGGGATATAGGTCGGGTGCTGGCAGGTGGGACTAGATTGGTTTGGGATACCTAGTTGGCATGGACTGAAGGGTCCGTTTCAGTGCTGTACATCTCTATGACTCTATGACTCCAAATGCTTTGGATGAGAGTACAGGAAATATTGTCAGTAAATTTGTAAATAACACCAAAATTGGTGTTATAGTGAACAGTGAAAGAAGTTATTGAAGATTACAAAGGAATCTTGATCAGCTGGGCCAATAGGCTGAGGAATGGCAGATAAGAGTTGAATTTAGGTAAATGCCAGTTGCTAAGATGAACAAGTTATTGGTAAGAATCTGGAGAACCTAATGAAGGGCTTATGCGTGAAATGTGGACAGTTCTGCTCCTCGGATGATGCCTAACCTGCTGTGCTTTTCCAGTGCCACACTTTTTGACTTAGAGAGTGTTGTCGAACACAGAGACCTAGGCATTCAGGTGCATAGTTCCTTCAAAGTGGCGTCACAGGTGTTGTTGGAGCTGGACTCATCCAGGCAGGTGGGAAATACTCCATCACATTTCTGACTTGCACCTTGTAGATGATGGACAGGCTTGGGGGAGTCAGGAGGAGAGTTACGCACCATGGTGTTGCTCTGACCTGCTCTTGTAAGCATAATATTTAAGCAAGTCCAGCATGAAGGAGAGTGAGCGCCGAGGTAACGTCAGCAAGGTAGGCCCAGTGGCAAAAGATTGCATATGAGACTCCACTTCCTCCAGACCAAAGGGGTAGCCATGGGCACCCGTATGGGCCCCAGCTATGCCTGTCTCTTTGTTGGCTACTTAGAACAGTCCATCTTCCGTAGTTACACCAGCACCACTCCCCACCGCTTCCTCCTCTACATTGATGACTGCATTGGCGCCACCTCGTGCTCCTGTGAGGAGGTTGAGCAATTCATCAACTTCACCAACACATTCCACCCTGACCTTAAATTTACCTGGACCATCTCTGACACCTCCCTCCCCTTCCTGGACCTCTCCATCTCCATTAATAATGACCAACTTGACACTGATATTTTTTACAAACCCACCAACTCCCACAGCTACCTGGATTACACCTCTTCCCACCTGACCTCCTGCAAAAATACCATCCCATATTCCCAATTCCACCGCCTCTGCCGTATCTGCTCCCAGGAGGACCAGTTCCACCACAGAACATACCAGATGGCCTCCTTCTTTAGAGACTGCAATTTCCCTCCCCACATGGTTAAAGATGCCCTTCAATGCATCTCATCCACATCTCGCACCTCCGCCCTCAGACCTCTCCCCTCCACCGTAACAAGGACAGAACCCCCCAGTGCTCACCTTCCACCCTATCAACCTTCGCATAAACCAAATCATCCACCGACATTTCCACCACCTCAAAATGGACCCCACCACCAAAGATATATTTCCCTCCCCACCCCTTTCTGCTTTCCACAAAGACCCTTCCCTCTGTGACTACCTGGTCAGGTCCACATCCCCCAACAACCCACCCTCCCATCCTGGCACCTCCCCTGCCACCGCAGGAATTGCAAACCCTGCGCCCACACCTCCTCCCTCACTTCTATCCCAGGTCCCAATGGAGCCTTCCACATCCATCAAGGTTTTACCTACACATCCACCAATGTCATTTATTGTATCCGTTGCTCCCAATGCAGTCTCCTCTACATTGGGGAGACCGGAAACCTCCTTGCAGAGCACTCCAGGCAACATCTCCATAAACCCGCACCAATCAACCCCACTGCCCCATGGCCCAACATTTCAACTCTCCCTTCCACTTTGCCGAGGACATGCAGGTCCTGGGCCTCCTCCATCGCCACTCCCTCACCTCCCGACACCTGGAGGAAGAATGCCTCATCTCCCTCCTCGGAACACTTCAACTCCAGGGCATCAATGTGGACTTCACTAGTTTCCTCATTTCCCCTCCCTCCACCTTACCCCAGTTCCTAACTTTCAGCTCAGCACCATCCTCATGACCTGTCCTACCTGCCTATCTTCCTTCCCACCTATCTGCTCCACCCTCCTCTCTGACCTATCACTTCCATCCCCACCCCCATTAACCTATTGTACTCTTTGCGACCTTCTCCCCAGCCCCATCCCTCCCCATTTATCTCTCCACCCTAGAGGCTCCCTGCCTCCATTCCTGATGAAGGGCTTTTGCCCGAAACATTGATTTTTCTGATCCTCAGATACTGCCTGACCTGCTGTGCTTTTCCAGCACTACATTAATCTAGACTATGAGACTCCAAAGTCAAGGTTCTCAAAAAGATGACACAACTATCAATGGTTCATTATGTCGTGCTCACGAATGACCCAGAGACTAACTTATACGTTACTTTATTTCTTTCTGGACTTGCTTCCCATTTCTACTTTGTGAGTTTTGTTATGACTTCTCCTCATGTTTAGTAACTAATAAACTCACTCATTTATTGACTGAAGAAAACCAGATGAAACTGTTTCCATTTTATACGCAAATTCATTTAGGTTTGAGAGAAAGCTATCCACAAGGGAAGGGTGTCCTTTCAAAAATAACTATGCTGTGACCAACTGAGGTGTTGGGGACAGGGAGGAAGCATGGAGGTGATGAAGAGAAAAGAAGACCCATTTTGTCCTCCTCAACCAGGAACTTAATGATCTGGGATATCCTGTCTGGAGCCATAATAATTGGGTCTGGTTGTAACAATATCCTGCATCATAATACAAGTACTTTCAGAGCCCTACAGCACATGTGACATTCTGATAGAGACAAGTCTTTCTTTTCCTTCTTTATCACACAAAAATGATATAATTATTGACCTGGAACCTGCTCCTGCTCTGCTAGCCTTAGTTAACTGGCATTTCTAGGAAATACAGTGTTGGCAGAGCATGGGCATGTCCAAGGAACATTCCAGTGACATGACTTGGGCATTGAGCTAAATTGCCCATAGTGTTAGGTAAGGGGTAAATGTAGGGGTATGGGTGGGTTGCGCTTCGGTGGGTCGGTGTGGACTTGTTGGGCCGAAGGGCCTATTTCCACACTGCAAGTAATCTAATCTAATCTAATCTAATTGAAGGGATGTGATTGGGTAAACCTAACGAGGCAAAGCTCCCAATGCCAATCCTCCTCACTAAATCCAACTCCTATTGCCAGTGGTTCCCACCAGACCCCGTTTTGATAATAGCTCCCCTTATCTGACCAAGCTCAAAGTGGGGAGCTTTATCAAAGCTTTATTTTGGAGTAAGCAATGAATGTGGGTAACAAAGAAGCAACAATGTCGCAAAGGGAAAAAAAAACTAAACAATGGCGCACTCATGTAAGAATCACCACAACATTCTGCTGCAACATCAGACCAATGAGGGCTTTGTGTAGTGTTGTCATTTGGAAATAGTCAATTGTGCACAGCAAGATCCAACAAACAGCGTGACAGTCAGGTGATCTGTTTTTGTGACATTCATTGAAGAGTAAACATTATCCTAAAGGGTATTTAACTCTCCTCCTCTTCAAAGCAGAAGTGTGGCCACCTGAACTGTAATTGACGCCTATTGGTAGCTGCGTCTACTGCACTTGGAGTGAGACTCCTCAAAAATGAACTTGTTTTTGGTACAACCTGCTCCGTTAAAAGGAATGTATGCCACACATTAGTTTCTGCTGCCCTCCGTGTGACCCATTCCATTTTATGCATCAGTTTTGTTGTATATCTCAGCTCAGAGTAACCACAAAATGTCAACATCCATATATAAGCCAGCTCAGCTACTTGGGCTTTCTGTATAGCTGTCAAACATAGAACATAGAACAGTACAGCGCAGGAACAGGCCCTTCAGCCCATAACGTTGTGCTGAACATGGTGCCAAATGAAACTAATTCCTTCTGCCCATCCTTGGTCCCTATCCCTCCAATCCTTGCTTATTCACGTGCTTATCTAAAAGTCTCTTAAATGCCCCTATCATATCTGCCTCCACCACCACCCCCAGCAGTGTGTTCCAGACTCCTACCACTCTCTATGCAAAAAACGTGATGCTCACACCTCCTTTGAACTGTCCCTTCTCATCTTAAATGCATGCCCGCCCCCCCCCCCCCCCCCCCCCCCCCCCCCGCCTAGAATTAGACATTTCAACTCTGGGAAAAAAAATTCTGACCGTCAACCCAATCTATGCACCTCACAATTTTACAGACATCTATCAAGTCTCCCCTCAGCCTCTGCCACTCCAGAGAAAACAACACATGTTTTTCTAGCCTCCCCTTATAGCCCAGATCCTTTCATCCAGGCAGCATCCTGGTAAACCACTTCTGCACCTTGGCCAAAGTTTCCACATCCTTCCTGTAATGTGTTGACCAGAATTGAGCGCAATACTCTAAATATGATCCAACCAAAGTTTATAAAGCTGCAACATGGTATCCTGACTCTTGTACTCAATTCCCCGACCAAAAACAGCAAGCATGGCGTGCACCTTTTTTACTACTCTACCTACTTGCTTGGCCACTATCAGGGAGCCACGGACTTGGACCCAAGATCCTTCTGTACATCAGTGCTGTTCAGGGTCCTGCCATTAACTGTATACTTTTCCTTAACATTTGATCTCCCAAAGTGCAGCATCTCACACTTACCTGGATTAAACTCCACCTGCCATTTCTCTGCCCATATCTGCAACTGATCCATATCCTGCTGTATCCTTTGACAGCCTTCTACACTATCTACAACTCCACCAATCTTGGTATCGTCTGCAAACTTACTAACCCACCCATTTACATTTTCATCCATTTATATTTTCATCCAAGTCGTCATTTATATATATCACAAACAGCAAGAGGTCCCAGTACAGATCCCCGCAGAACACCATAGTCACAGACCTCCAGCCTGAAAAACACCCTTCCACCATTACCCTCTGTCTTTTGAATCCACACTAATTCTGAATCAACGTGGCCAAGTCACTATGGATCCCATGCGTCTTAATCTTCTGGATGACCCTGCCATGAGGACCTTGTTGAAAGCCTTATTAAAATGTAAGTACACAATATTCACTGCTCTACCCTTATCGACACCTCCTTTGTCACCTCCTTGAAAAATTCAGTCAAGTTAGAAAGACATCATCTGCCCTACATAAAGCCATGCTGACTGTCCCTAATTAGGCCATGTTTTTCTAAATACACATAAATCCAGCCCTAAGAATCCACTCTAATAGCTTCCCAACAGCCAATGTGAGACTCACAGTCTAATTTCCTGGATTATCCCTACTTATCTTCTTGAAGAGAGGAACAACATTAGCTATTTGCCAGTCTTCCGGGTTCTCTCCCAGTGGTTAGCGAGGATGCAAAGATTTTGGTCAAGACTCCAGCAATCTCCTCTCTTGCCTTTCTCAATAACCTGGGTAGATACTACTGGGCCTTGGGGACTGATCCTCTTAATGCTCTTCAAGAGATCCAAGAACACTTCCTTCTTGATCTCAGAATGCCGTAGCATATTAGCAAGCAATTCAATAATAATTGAGAGTCTAACAATGACCACAAAGCCACTGTTAATTGTAAGGAAAATGCCCATCTGATTCACTAACGTCCTATAGGGAAGGAGGTCTGCCATCCTGACCTGGTCTGGCTGACATGTGACTCCAGGCCCAAAGCAAAGTTTAAAGTCTGGTTGAAGATTTGTAGCTCGAGTGTCCGTTGTTGTGGTTCTGTTCGCCGAGCTGGAAGTTTTTGCTGCAAACGTTTCGTTCCCTGGCTAGGGAACATCATCAGTGCTATTGGAGCCTCCTGTGAAGCGCTGCTTTGATGTTTCTTCCGGTATTTATAGTGGTTTGTTCTTGCCGCTTCCGGATGTCAGTTTCAGCTGTAGTAGTTTGTATGTGGGGTCCAGGTCGATGTGTCTGTTGATGGATGTTCTTGCCGTTTCCGGGTGTCAGTTTCAGCTGTAGTGGTTTGTATATGGGGTCCAGGTCTATGTGTCTGTTAATGGAGTTTGTGGATGAATGCCATGCCTCAAGGAATTCCCTGGCTGTTCTCTGTCTGGCTTGTCCTATGATGGTAGTGTTTTCCCAGTCAAATTCATGTTCCTGGTTGTCTGAGTGTATGGCTACTAGGGATAGCTGGTCGTGTCGTTTTGTGGCTAGCTGATGTTCATGGATGCGGATTGTTAGCTGTCTTCCTGTTTGTCCTATATAGTGTTTTGTGCAGTCCTTGCATGGTATTTTGTAAACTACGTTAGTTTGGCTCGTGCTGGCTATTGGGTCCTTTGCTCTAGTGAGTTGTTGTCTGAGTGTGGAAGTTGGCTTGTGTGCTGTTATGAGTCCTAAGGGTTGCAGTAGTCTGGCTGTCAGTTCTGAGACGCTCCTGATGTATGGTAGTGTGGCTAGTCCTTTTGGTTGTGGCATGTCCTCGTTCCGTGGTCTATCTCTTAGGCATCTGGTGATAAAGTTGCGTGGGTATCCATTTTTGGCGAATACCTTGTATAGGTGTTCCTCTTCCTCTTTTCACAGTTCTGGTGTACTGCAGTGTGTTGTGGCTCTTTTGAATATGGTCCTGATGCAGCTTCGTTTGTGTGTGCTGGGGTGGTTACTTTCATAGTTTAGGACTTGGTCTGTGGGTGTTGGTTTCCTGTGTACCCTTGTGGTGAATTCTCCGTTGGGTGTTCTCTCTACTAACACATCTAGGAATGGGAGTTGGCTATCCTTTTCCTCTTCTCTCGTGAATCGTATTCCTGTGAGTGTGGCGTTGATGATTCGGTGTGTTTTTTCTATTTCTGTGTTTTTGATGATTACAAAGGTGTCATCGACGTATCTGATCCAGAGTTTGGGTTGGATTTGTGGTAGGGCTGTATGTTCTAACCTTTGCATAACTGCCTCTGCTATGAGTCCCGAGATTGGTGATCCCATGGGTGTTCCGTTGATTTGTTCGTACATCTGATTGTTGAATGTAAAGTGTGTGGTGAGGCACAGGTCCAGTAGTTTAAGTATGCCGTCTTTGTTGATAGGTTCGGCCTCCTGTGTTCTGTTATGTATGTCCAGTAGGTTGGCTATTGTTTCTCTGGCTAGGGTTTTGTCAATTGATGTGAACAGTGCCGTCACGTCGAATGATACCATGGTTTCTTCTTTGTCTTTGTGTGTATTCCTGATGATGCCCAAGAATTCCTGTGTTGATTGCATGGAGTGTTTGGAACCGCTGACTAGGTGTTTCGGTTTTTGTTGTAGTTCTTTGGCCAGTTTGTATGCTGGTGTCCCTGGTAGTGATACTATGGGTCTGAGTGGGCTGTCTGGTTTGTGTACTTTGGGTAGTCCGTAGAATCTGGGGGTGTTGTTGCTTTCAGGTTTCATTCTTTGCTGGTCCGCTTTGGTTATCTGTCCATTTTTTTGTAGATTCCTTAGTGTGTTGATTATTCTATTGGTGAGTTGTGGTGTGGGGTCGGAATCCTTCATTTGGTAGGTGTTGGTGTCTGCGAGTAGTTGTGCTTTATTGATGTAGTCTGATTTATCTAAGATGACCATCATTCTGCCTTTATCTGCCAGTAGTATGATTATGTTCTTGTCATTTTTCAGTGCTTTCAGTGCTTCCCTCTCCTTGGTGTTGAGGTTATGTGTATGTCGTTTTCTTGTCATCATAGGTACGACCGTTTGTCTCACTGTTTGTTGTGTCTCTTCTGTCAGTCCATTGTTCCTGAGTGTGCATTCTAGTGCTGCTAAGAAGTCTGCTGTGTTGGCATCCCTGTAGTTGTATTTGAGTCCCTTGGCCAGTATAGTTCTTTCCGTGTCTGTGAGCTGTCTGTGGGAGAGGTTTTTAACCCAGGTGTGTGTTGTTGCGTCCTCCTGTTTGTGGGTTAGTTTGTCCATTTTTTCTTTTAGTGCCGTTTTATTTGCGAAGTGTTGTCCTGTTCTGTCCTATAGTGATAGCCTGTTCTATGGTCCGGGTCCATTCCTAACCAGGAATCTCAACTGCCCTCTGGCCAATTAGGGATATGCAATAAATGCTGCCTAGTCAGGAATGCCCACATTCTGTTACAGAAAAAAGAATTTCATGACTCCCTTCTTGCTCTCTTAAATCTCTGCTTGAGTACTTTCCTGCTTTCCTTAAATTCCTCATGGGCCCTGTCTAATTTTAGCTTCCTAAGCCTTACATATACTTTTTCCCTTTTGACTAAATCCATAACCTCCCTCATTATCCAAGGGTCCCTTACCTTGTCTTCCTTGTCCTTCCTCCTTACTGGAACATGCCAATCTTGAACTCTCATCATGTCAAATGTGGATGTGCCTGATAACAACTCTTCCCAAATAACAAACCCTGCCTAATATGGATGTAATTTGCCTTCTCACAATTCTGAAATCCTGACTTATCCTTATTCATAGATACCTTAAAACATAAGGAGTTGTGACCATTGTTTTCAATATGCTCTCCCACTGAAAGGCCAGGCTCAACACCTAATGAAAGGTCCAGTATGACCCCACTTCTAGCTGGACTATCCACATATTGTTTCAAGAACCCTTCTTGGATGCACCTAACAAATTCTGCCCCATGTAAGCCTCTTGCTCTAAGATAATTCCAGTCAACATTGGGGAAGTTCAACTTACCCACTATGACAACACTGTTTTTATTGCATTTTCCATATTCTACCTACATATATGTTCCTCAATGTCTCGGGGGCCTATAGCATAATCCTAACAAAGTGATTCCACCCATTTTATTTTTGAGCTCTACCCATATTGCCTCAGTGAGTGAACCCTCCAGTTTGTCCTCTCTGAGTGCAGGTGTGTTTACAGAAGCTACCCGACCTGCAGAATATTTCCAGCATGTTTACTTTTCATTTTAATCAGAGACAGGCATGGCAGTAATGTCCAAACATAGCACTATTCTGTGTTTGATTATATTAATCTGGTCATCAATCTATGATCACAATGGCTGATTGATTCAGTCTGAGTGTTGACTCAAAGCTCAGGTTGGTTAAGAGAGAGGGACAGGGCTGGCTGGTTAATGTTCCAGGGTTTCATTGTTTTAGACGAGATAGAGAGGAAGGTAAAAGAGGTAGAGGAGTTGCATGACCAATCGGGGGAATGTCACAGTGAAACAGAATTACTTCATCCGAACTGAAAGGTTAACTCTGCATCTCTCGACCCAGCTCCTGCTGGACATGCAGAACTTGGAACGGCCCACGACAACAGAAACAGACATTTGCTCAAAAATAATTACAGAGCATGTTTAGTTACGCCGTGTTCTGCACAAATGGGTTGTCACTGTACAAATCTAACAGAAGGCTTAAAGAACAGGCACTGTCTAGGTACGAACAAGCAGATGGCTTTACTTGGCCAGATGGATGCATATTTCCTTGGCATTATGTCCAAATGACAACATATTAGCTTTAGTGATTTGACATTCTGAAAGCTGGGATGAATGCCATGGTTTATCAGAAGACTTTTGTAGGAAGGTTCAAACAACTTTACAAAGTAGAAGTTGTATTGAGCTATTTTCTATAGCTCACATTCTCCCCGTGTCTGCGGGGGTTCCCTCCGGGTGCTCCGGTTTCCTCCCACAGTCCAAAGATGTGCAGGCCAGGTGAATTGGCCATGCTAAATTGCCCGTAGTGTTAGGTAAAGGGGTAAATGTGGGGGAATGGTTAGGTTGCACTTCAGAGGGTCGCTGAGGACTTGTTGGGCCGAAGGGCCTGTTTCCACACTGTAAGAAATCTAAAAAAAAATCTATATGAAGGAATACTCAAAGGGGAATTGGTTAAGTATTTAAATCATTAGCAGATAGAAAGAACCAGCGAATTCTAAGACAATCTCTCATGATTGAGAATGACGTGTTTCCATTTTGAATCAGTGGGTTTCAAGATGGCTGATGTTCAGTGTAATTTCTAGGGACTCTGTCCACTGCAGGGCAGGGTAGTGTCTGAAGGGTCAAGGTGATAAATTGTCAAGAAGTTTGTGCACTCTTTCTGACGCAGCAACCTTGCTTCTGGACGTCCCTAACAAACTCCCTCTACGTGTCCTGTGTCTGCCCAAATGAATCTTTGCAACTTGGTTTGGCCAGGAGACAGCGAAGGAGAATTTCAGATCTGAAGGCATGGAGCAATAAGAATCAGGGAGGGGTGAAGCCAGAGCCTGCTATCTCAGAGGAATGTAGGACAACTGGAAGCAGTCACAGAGACAGGAGGGAGTGAGAGATGTTGACACTCTGCGCTTTAGAAACAGCATTTCCTATTCACCCAATATCGTTACAGCCAATTCACATCAACGAAAGACACGTTATAGCAGAACTGACTGTAGGAGGAAAATTTCAAAGTGGAGATGTTGCTACTACATTATTAGAAGAATAATCTGGAAAACATCAGAGCAACTGCTACCATCAAAGTTTGAGAGTTTGAAATTAGATTAAAACAAAATCTGGAAATACAACAAAAGCAGTGATTGAACCGTTGGCTCATTCAGTTCACTAATATTCTTTCGGTGGAGAAATCAGCCATCTTAAACCAGTCTGACCTACATGTGACTCCAGTTGCATACCAATGTGACCTCTGATCTCCTAGGTCATTCAGTCCTATCCAGGACAACTAGGGATAGACAGTACACACTGTCCTTGCCAGTGATGGTTTCATCCCAACAATGAATTATTTCAGAAAAATTAGAGCCCTGATTTTATTTTGTTCTGTGTGAGTGACCCGGATAATTAGTTTGGGATGATCAACTTGTTCTGCCAAGAGAGATTTTAACTCACAGACTTTATGTCAAAATCCATCAAGCACTTTCTTTCCCGGGATAAATTAAGGATAGGGCAGCTGAAATTATAAGCAGCAGCGTCTTTTCTTTCCAGAGCTGTATTTTTTTAAAAATCCAATTAATATTTTAAGAGTTGTCTCAGCAAATGTAAACTTCACTCACTGAAGTCTGAGAGGGTTACAGCAGTTTCCGTGATTAATTGTACCTTAAAAGCCTTCCTCAATAGATAATGTCTTTCTAAGTGCTGTTCATACCACCAGACTCCCTGTAACCCTTTTCCAGCTTGCATGAGTGTGTTTTCCATGTCTTACAGGAAGCTTCAGCCCCTCTTTCCCTATTTGAAGGATGATGATCCTGGATTTCTAGCGCTGCTTCGGTATCCGATGTTCGACTGATGAGCCGAGAGAAGATGGGACGGCCAGCTGGAGCAGCTCCTCATGGCTTAGTGTCTGGCCATGGTGATTGCCCACTAGCCCACAAACCATGGAGACTAGTTGAAGGATCGTGTGTGTGTGTGTGTTTGGGGGGGTGGGGTGGTAATCGTTCGGGTGGGCAGATGTAGTGAGGATTGCTCCTCTGGCTGCCTGCATATTGTCCACGGCTTTCCCTGTCGCTGGAGGAGAACAAAAATCTCAAAGTCTTCGGCAAGGCTGGGGTTGGAGTATTTGGTCAAATAAAATGATTTTGATTTTTTTTGCTTTGCTAGAAAAGGTAATTTAAAAGAAGTGTAGCAACGTACCAATTAAGGGTTAAACTTTCCCTTTCAGGTTAATCTTTGCATGAACACATATGTTGACAGCTTGGGGAGGAAAATGGAATTTAATTTAGAAGAGTATGAGATAATGCATTTTGGCAGGAAGGATAGGGAGAACCAGTATGGACTTAATCACATAATTCTAAACAGTGAGCAAAGATAGTAGGATCAAGAGATTCATAAGCATAGACAGAAGTAAGAATGTCAAATTTGTTTGGCTGGTCAACTCTGCTTGTCAAAATACAGCTATGGGGAAAGCAACAGAGAACTAAACACTCCTAGGTAATCCGAAGGCCAACAAAGCTAAATGTATTTCATTGTGTTCGGAGAACAGATTCCAGCATATGCTATATCTATCAAGTGTAAATGATCATACTCAACTGATGATGTGAAATTGGCTATTAGTGTAATTATTAGCACATTTTTGATTGTTTAGCAAGTGTTGTCCAATTACAGACTCAGAACTAACAGGAGACACTATGAGTGCAAGATAACATGCTTCAGCAACCTGTCTCTCTCTTCTCAGCAATATATGAGCATAGATTTAGTAGGTGACAGGGCGCATTGACAGTGATTTTAGAGAAACATATCAGATCCTCAACTTCAAAAATAGAGAGATGGAATACAAAATCAGGCATTATCTTGCCAAATATTTATCATGCCTAGATCAGAACCAGAGTATAATGCTTAGCACCAGTGATCACATTTCCAGAAGGATGTTTCGAGACTGTAGTGGAGATTTACCAGAATGGTCCAGGGCTGTGAGATTTCAGCTATAAGGTTTGTTTGGAGGAGGTGAGATTTTCTTTCAAATTCCATTGTTCCAAGGAGGAGATTTGATAGAAATGTACATGGTGATGACAGATTTGAAAGAGATAGACAATTAAAAGCTTTTCCCATGAGTCAACATAACAATGCTGACAACTACAGATTTAAGATTTTAGGCAAAAGATGCTTGGGTACTGTGAGGGAAAACTTAATTATGGGATTGATTTGGAACTTTTTGCCCACAGCAGTGAGTGACTATTTTTTATTAACCGTTAGAGAATGAGAGCATCTCTGGCTAGGCTAGCATTTAATGCTCAACCCTAAATGCCCAGAGAGCAAGTTAAGAGTCAACTACATTGCTGTGGATCTGGAGTGATGTGTAAGCCAGACCAGGTAATGACAGTTTCCTTCCCTAAAGGTCATTAATGAACCACATGAATTTTTCCGACAATCAATAATGGATTTATGGTCACCATTACGATCTTAATTCCAGATATATTTAAGCCCAATTCCAATTCTACCATCCGCCTTGGCAAGATTTGGAAGCGGATGTCCAAGACATTACCTAGGTCTCTAGATTAATAATTATACCACTAGGCCATCGCCTCCCTGTCTTGAGATGGTCAATGGTTTCAAACAGAAATTGGATTGGCACCTGGGAATAAATCTGTAGAGCTATGGGAACAAACAGGAGGAAACGGACTGACAGAAACTTTCGACAGAGAGCTGGAATAGACCTCATTAATCCTTCTTTTGTGCCATAATAATAACTCTATGGGCTGAAAATGGTGACATAAATGCTGAAGTCACACCCCCATTTTTAACAGATCCCACTATGTCAATGTGCAAAACGGGGTGGGGTGGGACTAACACATGAGGGGAACCCATGTTCAGCAAAGCCATTTGAGATGAGTGTTGAGTTCAAATAGATCCTGTACAGAGTAGTTTGGGAGGAGTGGGTGGGGAGTAGTTTGATTGGTTAATGGAGTGCTGGATAACATAGTTAGCCAAACATCGGTTCCTTGCAATCTTGTTCGGATAATCTGAAATTCGGTTAATCGATTGCTGGATAATCAAGGTTTCTCTATATTCACTTTTCTTCTCCACCATTTTACCTTTTGACATTTAATCCTCCAGAAATCTTCTGCTCACCCCTCCTTTCTTTCAGAGCTCTGCATTTGCTCACGATCTGTTAAACCTCTGATATTAACAAGTTCTTTCTTTTATTTATTCCATGAGACGTGAATGCTGGGCCAGCATTTATTACCCATCTCTAGCTGCCCTTGAGCTATATTCTTGAACCATTGCAGTCGGTGTGCTGTAGGTTGACTTACATTCTCCTTAGGGACAGAGTTCTAGGATTTTGACCAAGCGACCCTGAAGGAGGGGTAATATATCTCCGAGAAGGTGGTGAGTGGTATGGAAGGGAGCTTGCAGATGGTGGTGTCTCCATATATCTTGTTATTTTAGATGGAAATGGTTGTGGGTTTGAGAGGTTCTATCAAGGGAGCCTTGATAAGGTTTTGCAGTGTGTTTTGTAGATGGTAGGCACTGATGCTGCTGAGCCTCAGTGGTTGAGGGAGTGGGTATTTGTAAATTTGATGTCAGTCAAGCGGGATGCTTTGTCCGAGATGGTGTCAAATTCTGATTAGGAATGGAAGCAATGAACAGTCCAATAACTAGGAGAAAGTGAGCCCTGCAGATGCTGGAGATCAGAGTCGAAAGGCTGGAAAAGCACAGCCAGTCAGGCAGCATCCGAGGAGCAGGAGAATCGATGTTTCGAGCATAAGCTCTTGATGAAGAGGTTATGCTCAAAACGTCAATTCTCCTGCTCCTCGGATGCTGCCTGACTGGCTGTGCTTTTCTAGCACCACACTCTTGACATTAGTTGAACGAGCGTGTTTCACAATTCAATGTGATCACTACTAAAAGTTTGCATCTGTGGACATCAACATCATTTCTCTACTTTCTCCCTCTATTTGATGTAGCAATCATAAAAACGGTCCTAAGTGGAACTTGTGGTTGAGAATTTCAAGGCCAGCCAATTTGATAATTTAAATAAATTCAGCATGATTGTTGCTGTCAGCAAATATACAGAAATGGATCAAACATGAGTAAGGCAGAAACTCTTTCCAAGACAAAGGAACCTGCTCAAATCAGCAGGCTGTGTTTTGACAATAGACAATAGGTGCAGGAGTAGGCCATTCTGCCCTTCGAGCCTGCACCACCACAGATTAACAAAGTAATGCAGCATCATTGGAACAGCACTTTCAGAACATGGTTAATTTGGCTGGGGGGCCCCCATTGCTCACAGATTAGGGCTGAACCCGACAAACATATCTCAAAGCTGTGTCTTCCAACTAAAACTCCCCAAATTGAAATGTTAGAATCTCAGTGAAACTATGTTTCCCGAAGCCTGATGAGAAAGGAAACTAAATACAAAAGTTCAGGGGTTATAAAATCTAACCGCAGAGATAAGACTTTGGCCAGGGATGAGCATATTTTAGGAAGAAACAATGCCAATCTGGTTAATTTAAGTGGTGTGAAAGTTTCAAAGAGCGTTCAAGAAACTGTCACAAGCTGACATTGATTTACAATCTCTGAAATGTTTGAAACACAGTGTTGTTAATTCTGCAAGCAAGTTCTACCATAATAAAATGTCAGAAAGATGGAACTTATCAAGGTGGGATTTAAACAAAGAGCCAAACTTTTTGTTGGTTTTTGGAAACTAACACAGAAGTTTGACAGGACAACCTGACCCTAATATGACCCTGTCAACAAAATGTCCATTTCCACCTTTGGTCCTGATGTTAGGACTCAGCTCTCTCCTTCCATTAGTGGGAGAAAAGGGATAAAACATTGTCAGTTCTGTCGTCTTCAATCTGTAATGAGTGCCAGGATTCAAGGTCTGGTCTCAGCCACTTCTCACCAAGTATACCAATATTGTTCTGCGATCCACACTTTAAATTTTTCTTCTTACTTCACTAAAACTCTCAAGTTCAAGCTATAGAATAATATGCAATAGGTTGATGGATACAATTTACAGTGTTCAAAACACTATCAACTCCAATCTTGAGCGTACTAAACAACTGAGCACCAACAGTCCTCTGGATAAAACCCTTCAAAAATTCACAGTTCTGTTAATGAAGAAACTTGTCCTCATTGAAGTCTGAAATGGTAAATCCTAATCTTGAGACTGTGGCCCCTCATTTGAGCTTCTCCAGCCAAGGGAAGCAGGTACACTGACTTCCTTTGACAGCGTCTTCAGAACCCATGATCTCTACTGATGAGAAAGGCAAGGGCAGTAGATGCACTTGAACACAGCACATGCAAGTATCTGTCCAATCCTGTTTGGAAATAGATCACCAGTCCTTCATAATTGAAATTTCAAGATGAAGGTGGCAAGGTGGGCAGCGTTTGGGCTCCTGAGATCCTGGCTGGTCACATCCACAACTTTCATCTTTCTTTCTCATCTCTATCTTTTCTTTTTGCTGCTTCGGCAGTGACAGCAGAAGGAGGTCTCAGCGGTGGCAATGGCAGAGGAGGGCAGCATCAGCAGTGTTGGGCAGTGGCAATGGTGAGCCTGGTACAAGACTCGGGGCAGCGGCGGTCTTGGTGGATCTGGAGCAGGTCGCATGGTGGCTGAGGCAGCAGTGGTGAGGGTGGGTCAGCGTGGGATTCAGGGCAGCGGCGGTGGCAGTGGGGGAATGAATCAAGCAGTTGGAAATTTCTTTTGCTTTTGTTACTTTATTTTTATTCTTTTTAGTTAGTATTCTAAGATGGTGCCGGACAGCGGCAACCCTTTGCACTTTTCACTGCATTCCTGTACTTGAGTATATGTGACAAAATCCTCAGGTTCCCTTTCCAAAAGCTTCTCGGACACACCCACCTAATGCGGAGGTGCAGGTGTTGGACTGGGGTGGATAAAGTTAAAAAAAATCACACAAAATAAGGTTATTGTCCAACAGGTTTAAATGGAAGTGCATGCAACTGTGATCTTTTGCTATAAATTCTGTGTCTGATGATCCTGCTGCACTAGCTATCTGATGTAAGTGCATCGCTCCAAAAGCTAGTACTTCCAAATAAACCTGTTGGACTATAATCTGGCGTTGTGTGATTTTTAACTCTATACCTCCGTACGACAGACCTCACCAGTTCAAATAAGCAGATCACATGTACCTTTCGAAGAGCAATGCCCACATCCTGTGAACAAGTAAAAAGATCTCCAAGAGTGTTATAAAACCTCTGAACCTTTTAAATACCAAAGAATATAGGTCTGTTCAATTCAAACACTCCTCAATGGACAGTCCTTTTGTCTCAGAATATCAACCAAGTATGCCTTCTCTCAGGGATATTGAAATTGTGGTTTGAAATCATGAAAGACCATAAAACAAAGGGATTTTTTTCCACTAGTTTTAGGCCATTGCAAACATGAAGGGAACTTAAGGTTTAACAAAGAAATATTTACCTGGAATGAAACCTGTAAATTACATTGAATTGAGGAATCTTCTGTGTGTTAGCTCCTTTTTTCCATAAAATTTCCTTCCACCATGACATCCATTTTTATCCAAAAAGGCTTCATTTGACCCTTCAGCTACCCTCCCTCACAATTACCACTTGCTGCTAGAAGTCCCAGCATAACTACTCAAGCACTCTTGCTCAGTGGCCTCCATCAACATCGCCACCAACTCTTGGAGGGTGTATTAAACACTTCCCTGTCAGAAACATGCTTTCCTGGCAACGACACAAAGCAACGGTGTACAAAGCAGTTGCATGTTAGATTAGATTACTTACAGTGTGGAAACAGGCCCTTCGGCCCAACAAGTCCACACCGACCCGCCGAAGCGCAACCCACCCATACCCCTACATTTACCCCTTACCTAACACTATGGGCAATTTAGCATGGCCAATTCACCTGACCCGCACATCTTTGGACTGTGGGAGGAAACCGGAGCACCCAGAGGAAACCCACGCAGACACGGGGAGAACGTGCAAACTCCACACAGTCAGTCGCCTGAGTCGGGAATTGAACCCGGGTCTCAGGCGCTGTGAGACAGCAGTGCTAACCACTGTGCCACCGTGCCGCCCACAACAGGTTTAACAGGTTCAATTGCATTGTGATGGCTAAAATGTTCAAATCCACATTGGTAGCAGCATGATCTTTGTGGATGATTGATCAGGTCAAATGGTAAGGATGAGAATGATATTTGGCATTTGCCAGAGGAGACCTTTTCAGCATCTTCTCTATTTCAGTATCTTCCATGGGCTCTAGGCTTCAGTGGCAGATAACCCATATTGGGATCTAATTCAGTCAGCGCTTCAGGAATAATATGATTGGAGATACTAGTGCCACACAGTGAGGCACACTGTGCCTTTATCCAGGTAGGGGGAGGCCTCCCCAGAGAGGATGCACCCCTCTGCATTCATATGACACGTTTCACTGCAGGATTCTGCATTGCTAACTGACTCAAGCCATCGCACATCGACAGCTCAAGTCTGTCACACTGCTGAATGTGCCGTATGCCTCCAGGTCACCATCATATTCCTGGCATCAAGCAGCCCACCCCTCCCCTCCATTGGTGAACTGGATTCTGAGGCTGGCCCCCAGCTTTTGTTTCAAAAACATAAGAGAGGAAAATGTATCCAGCCACTTGATGATTCAGAGCTCAGAATTTCACTCATCTTCTTCCATTCTTTATATTTACACTGAACACCCTTGCACCAATCAGAAAGGCAATCTTATCAGCCATGCAATCCTCCAGTGCTTTGCTTGCCTGCAGTTCTCTGTCAGTGACTTGGATGCCTTCTCAATGCCTGGTTTAGCCTCATGGTTGCTCACCTATGCACTGTCTCGCAGCCATGTCCATCAGAAGTTGTGGTAGTCCCAAGGAAGCAGTCCAAGGGAAAGTCTTGGGTCTTAGCCAAAGAGGAGCTACTGTGGAGAATGCTGTGTGCATGAGTTCAGGCTGCTATGTTAAGAATAAACAGCCTCGGGAAGAGTTCTGATGGTGCAGTGGGAGAGTCCCTGCCTCTGAGCCAAGAGGACTAGGTTCAGGACTCAGCTTCGAAATATGCAATAACATCTCTGAACAGGTTGATCATAAAAATAACTAAACTACTCCTGGAACTCCCAGGACGCAAGTTGCGTAGACAATCTTGCAGTGTACAGATAAAACATTTGAAAATCTATGATTCGCTGGGTAGTGGACAGACATCTTTCAGCAATAAATATAATGGGATAGCAGAGTTTTGATCTGTTTTGTTGTTTGTGGTATCCTTTAAAGCCATGTCTCAAATGTTGATTTGGCTAGCATGCAGGCCATCCTTTTTTTTTGTTCATTGAGACTTTACTGCCAGGGCCAGCATCTTCTTCCCTTCCCTAGTTGCCCCTCTGAAGGTGAGCTACTTTCTTGAACCACTGCAGTCCATTTGGCAAGGATAGACTAGCAACACTGATGAAGTGATGGCTTGGAGGGGGACTTGCAGATATTGGTGTTCCCATAGAACATAGAACATAGAAAAATGTTTGGGCGGCACGGTGGCACAGTGGTTAGCACTGCTGCCTCACAGCGCCTGAGACCCAGGTTCAATTCCCGACTCGGGTGACTGACTGTGTGGAGTTTGCACGTTCTCCCCGTGTCTGCGTGGGTTTCCTCCGGGTGCTCCGGTTTCCTCCCACAGTCCAAAGATGTGCGGGTCAGGTGAATTGGCCATGCTAAATTGCCCATAGTGTTAGGTAATGGGTAAATGTAGGGGTACAGGTGGGTTTCGCTTCGGCGGGTCGGTGTGGACTTGTTGGGCCGAAGGGCCTGTTTCCACACTGTAAGTAATCTAATACAGCGCAGTACAGGCCCTTCGGCCCTCGATGTTGCGCCGACCGAAACCTACCTAACCTACACTAGCCCAATAACCTCCATATGCTTATTCAATGCCCGCTTAAATGGGAGAGTTCACCACTGATACTGGCAGGGCATTCCATGAACTCACAACCCGCTGAGTAAAGAAAGTGATTGAAGATTTGGAAGATGCTATCTAGGGAGATTTGATGAATTTCTGCAAAAGATCTCATAGATAGCATAGACTGATGCTCCTGAGCATTGGTGGTGGAGGGAGTGGATGCTTGTGGACATGGTGTGGACAAGCGGGCTGCTTTGTCCTGAATGGTGTCAAGCTTCTAGAGCATTGTTGGAGCTGTGCTCATCCAGGCAAGTGAACAGTTTTCCATCGCATCCTTGACTTGTGGCTTGTAGATAGTGGACAGGCTTTGGGGAGTCAAGAAGTGAGTAACTTGATATAAGATTTCTAACCCAGTTCAGATTCTGGTAAATGGTAACCCCAAAATGTTGACAGTGGGCATTCATTAATTGTAATGAGTGTCAAGGATCAGATGCTCTCTCGCTGGACATGGTCAGCACCTGGCCCTTGTGTGGCACAAGCAATACCATCTGTCAGCTCAAACCTGGGTATCATCCTAGTCTTACTGTATTTACACATGGACTGTTTCAATATCTGAGATGTCGCAAATGTTGCTTGACATTCTGCAATCAACAAACCTCCCCACTCCTGACCCGATGATGGAGAGAGGGTTATTGAAGAAGCACCTGAAGAATGTTGGGTCAAGGACACTCCCCTGACTTCCAAAAGCCTGAGCCAGCTGCCTCCAGCTGACAGACAGGTTTCCTACTGATTCCCATTGACTTGAGTTTTGCCAGAACTCCTTGATGCCACACTCATTTGAAAGTAGCCATGATGTCAGGGGCTGTCACTGTCACCTCACCTCTGGAATTCAGCTCTTTTGTCCATGTTTGATGAAGGGTTTATGCCTGAAATGTCAACTCTCCTGCTCCTCGCATGCTGCCTGACCCGTTGTGCTTTTCCAGCATCACACTTTTCGCCTCCATGTTTGAACTGATGTTGCAATGAGATCAGGAGCTGAGTGGCCCTGGTGGAACCCAAACTGAGCATCAATGAGTTGGTTTTTGCTGAGCAGGTGTTGCTTCATGTTACTGTTTGCAACACTTTTCATCACGTTAGAGAGAATCTTTTAAACAGATAGAGAGGCAATTGGCCAGGATGGATTTCTCCTCCTTTTTTGTATTCTGGGCATATATGGGCAAATTTTTACACTGCCAGGGAAAAGTCAATCTTTTTTGACAGAGCGGCAAGGAGAGAAGGTGGAGTGAAGCAAGGGCTGCCGGGAAGGTAAGGGCTTAATTTACATTTGGGCAGTGGCTAAACCCAAGATACCACACGTGTAGTATCTCCCTCCCACCCCCCACCTCCTCTAACCGGAAGAAAAAGACTCAGTAAGGTAAGACTTTTATTTTTATTTATCTTTTTTTCATATATTTAAGAACATTGTTTGGTCTTAGTTAGTTCATATAAAGCTAAGCTTACAAAGGCAAGGGACCTCAGACCCGTGGCATGTGACTCTTGCTTGAGGTTGGAGCTTAGGAACGTGTCTGACATTCCTGACTCTTCCACTTGCAAGAAGTGTGTCCAGCTGCAGCTGTTGTTTGACCGCATGACGGCTCTGGAGCTGTAGGTGGACTCACTGTGGAGCATCTGCAATGCTGAGGAGGTCGTGGATAGAACGTTTTGTGAACTGGTCACACCGCTGGTTAGAGTTGCTGAAGGAGACAGTGAATGGGTGACCAAACGACAGAAAAAGAGTAGGAAGGCAGTGCAGGTATCCCCTGCTGTCATCTCCCTCCAAAACAGGTATATCATTTTGGATACTGTTGGGGGAGATGGCTCACCAGGGGAGGGCAGCAGTTGCCAGGATCTTGGCACTGTAGTGGGCACTGCTGTTCAGAAGGGCGGGAACAAGACTCATAGGGCCATAGTCATAGGAGGTTCTATTGTGAGGGGAGTAGATGGATGGTTCTGTGGCCGAAAACAGGACTCCTGGATGGTGTGTTGCCTCCCAGGTGCTCAGGTCAGGGATGTCACCAATCGGCTGCACTTCTAAAAGGGGAGGGTGAACAGCCAGTTGTCTTGGTTCATATAGGCACCAACAATATAAGTAGGAAACGAGATGAGGTCCTGAAAGAAGAATTCAGGGAGCTAGGAGAGAAGTTAAAGGGAAGGACCTCAAAGGTAGTGATCTCGGGATACTACCAGTGCCACGTGCTAGCCAGTGTAGAAATGAAAAAAAATATGCAGGACGAACACGTGGCTTGAGAGATGGTGTCGAAGGGAGGGGTTCAGATTTGTTGGACATTGGGACCAGTTCTGGGGATGGTGGGACTATTACAAAATGGATGGTCTACATCTGAACCAGACCACAACCAATGTCCTTGGGGATGTTTTTGCTACTACTGTTCGGAAGGTTTTAAACTAATGTGGCAGGGGGCTGTGAACCAGAAGAGAAAACAAGTAGGCAGTGAGCTGGAGACTGGAGACTGTAAGAATCATGAAGATAGCATTAATGAAGGAAAGAGTAGGCAGAGAGCAGATGAGCGCAAAAGAACTGGTGGCATGAAAAGCATCTACTTTAATGCAAGGAGTATAGCGTGTAAGACAGAAGAACTTAGGGCTTGGATTGGTGCCTGGGAGTATGATGTTATTGCAATCACAGAGACTTGGTTGAAGGAAGGGCATGATGATTGGCAATTAAATGTTCCAGGACATAGTCGCTTCAGATAGGACAGGAAGGGAAGTAATAGGGGGATAGTGGAGTTGTGTTGCTGGTCAAGGACGATATCACGGCTGTGCTAAAGAAGCACACGATGGAGGTCTTGGGTAGTGAGGCATCATGGGTGGAGCTGAGAAATAAGAAGGGTGCAGTTACATTGTTGGGGCTGTATTACAGGCCTCCCAACAGTGAGCGTGAGGTAGAAGAACAAATAGGTAAACAGCTTATGGAAAGATGGAGCGGCAATAGGGAAGTGGTGATGGGAGATTTTAATTTTCCCAACATTGACTGGGATACACTTAACGTCAGAAGTCTGGATGGGGTAGAATTTGTTAGAAGCGTCCAGGAAAGTTTTCTAGAGCAGTATGTCAATAATACGATGAGGGAAGGGGCCATATTGAACCTGGTACTGGAGAATGAGCCAGGCCAGGTGGTAGAAGTTGCGGTGGGGATTTCTTTGGGAACAGTGACCACTATTCTGTTAGAATAGTCGTAGATAAAGAAGAGAGTGGTCCTAAGGGAAGAGTACTAAACTGGGCAAAGGCCAATTATATCAAAATTAGGCAGGAGCTCGGAAATGTGGATTGGACACAGCTATTTGAAGGGAAGTCCACATTTGAGATGTGGGAGGCTTTCAGAGATAGGTTAAAGATAGTGCAGAATAGGCATGAACTGTTGAAGGCAAAGGATAGGAAGGGCAAGATTCATGAACTGTGGATGACAGGAGAAATTGTACGACTAGCCAAGAGGAAAAGGGAAGCGTATATAAGATCTAGGCAGATAAGAACAGAACGGGCCCTGGAGGAATATCGGAAGAGTCTTAAATGAGGAATCAAAAGGGCAAAAAGGGGTCATGAAATAGCTTTAGCAAGCAAAATTAAGGAGAATCCCAAAACATTTTATTCTTATATAAGAAGCAAGCAGGTAACTAGAGAAAGGATTGGTCCACTAAAGGATAACGAAGGAAGGCTGTATGTCGAACCTAAGAGAATGGGTGAGATTCTGAATGATTACTTTGCATCAGTGTTCACCGAGATGAGGGACATGATGAATGTTGAGACTAGGGATCGAATTTTTATTAGTCTGCATCATGTTGACATAAGTAGGGAAGATGTGTTGGGTAGGCTAGAGATTATTAAGGTGAACAAATCCCCAGGATCAGATAGGATCTATCCCAGGTTGCTGAGGGAGGCGAGAGAGGAAATAGCTGGGGCCCTGACAGATATCTTTGTGACATCCTTAAACACAGGTGGGGATTAGAGGGATAATGATGCTTAAGAATTGGTTAAGACAGTAGATTTGGATCAGCTCAGGCTTGGAGGGTCGTAGGGCCTGTTTCTGGGCTGTAAATTTTCTTTGTTTTTCTTTGTCCTTTGTTTCAACAGGTTTGCACCTCATTTCAATGAATGCAAGGTACTGCTCTTAGCCTGCACCCTTCATTGAACCAAAAGTTTTACCTTGGCTTGAGGAAGTTGGAAGGGTGAGGGATGTGCCAGGCTATAGATTGTGGGGTGGAATATAATTCTGCTGCAACTGATGGACTGCTTTGGAAGGTTGTGAAAAGGAAAATTGCAGCGAGGTGAGACTGGGCTGCACACACCTGATGGAACGAATGGCCTTTCTATCTTGCTATAAGATGCTATGGTCCTTGGACATTATTATGCATCACTCCCCAGCCACTGTGTTTCAGATATCCAATCCCTGTTAACAACCACATGAAGCAAATCATTTTTTCTTTGACAAAGAGAAAATTATGAATCAACATGAATCATTAGGTCTACAGAAACCAGATGATAAAGCAATTCAAAGTATAGGGATGGAAATCGTTCTGTCCAAACTGTTCTGAAAAATGTTGGGAGTATTCTCAGGGGTATTGTGCAAACATTTTGACATTTATGAAGAGGAAATCATTCAATTCATTCTGAGAATTTCACATATAACATTTATCTGACTTCTAAAGCACTTTTTCAATTCAGCATGTTTTTGTTCATGTCAATGTGGAGCAGATATTCATTGTCTTCATCCAAGGCACAAATTTATAAAGCATTGCAAATATTCAAACTCAGAAATTCAAAGTAACATTTTTCATTTGTCAGTCATGAACCTTAGAGGGATAAGGAGTTTTGAAGCCTTTCTTTTGCAGCTCCTTTCATCTATTTGCTTTGTTAATATTATTTCATATGAGAGATCCCTCAAACAGGAGCAGCACGGTGGCTCAGTGGTTAGCTCTGCTACCTCACAGCACCAGGGATCTGGGTTCAATTCCAGTCTCAGGCAGCTGACTGTGTGGAGTTTGCACATTCTCCCTTTGGGTGCTCTGGTTTCCTCCTGCATCCCAAAGATGGGTGGGTTGGCCATGCTCAATTGCCCCATAGTGTCCTGGGATGTGTGGATTAGCCATAGGAAATGCTGGGTTATCAGGTAGGGAGATAGGTCTGGGTGGGATGCTCTTCAGAGGGTCAGTGTGGACTGAATGGCTTGCTTCCACCCACCAGGGTTCTTATAGACTGTGACTTTGTATGGTCTCAAACCAAAAAAGGGTTGATTTTTGGTGAGATGTTGAATAAATCACAATAAATCATTGCTTCTTCAGCCCCAGTGGCATAAGTAAACACACACAATGTAGGAACAGTTTTTTATTAAATATGTTCATTGGATATGGACATCACTGGCCAGACCTATATTTTTGCCTTTGAGAATGTGGTGTTGAGTTGCCTTCCTGAACCACTGCAGATGCAGATGCACCTACAATGTTGTTAAGGAAGGGGTTCCTGTACTTTGGCAGTAAAACTGGAGCAGGACAAATTAATACTTGGTTTTGCAATTGGAAGCATTACAAATAATGTACTTGCTCAGGAAGGAGTCAATAAAACATCAGACAAATTTGATTAAGCTGGAAACACTTCTAATAATTACTTCAATCTCAGAAATAGGAAACCTCTAGACTGTGTAAGAGTCATTCAAAGAGTGCAGAAATCTGATGAATCAACAAGTCCTTGTATTAATGACACAGTCGGTTCTGCTATAACGCTATAGTCCTGTTCTCGTGCAATCCTGTGTTATAAGAAAATCGCACAACAGCAGCACCATTTAAACTAATGGGGCCGGAATTGCATTGTAGCCAATATATGTTTTAAAAGTTCGCATAACAGAAACAGTGCCTCCAATTTGTCAATCGGGTTATAATGAATGCGCATTGACAAAATGTGTATTATAGCAGAACGACCTGTATCTATCTGTTAGTTGAGGGACGTG
Organism: Hemiscyllium ocellatum; assembly: GCF_020745735.1. Taxonomy (NCBI): domain Eukaryota; kingdom Metazoa; phylum Chordata; class Chondrichthyes; order Orectolobiformes; family Hemiscylliidae; genus Hemiscyllium; species Hemiscyllium ocellatum. Next base: position 87,877,173 of record NC_083412.1, read on the forward strand.
CTACAGAGATTTGAAGGAAGAATTCATTATTGACCACTTAGTTGTAGGTACTACTAATTAGTCTTTTTCCGACTTACTGCAATCAAAAGGAGACCTCACTCTGGGGAAATTCACTCAGTTAGAAAGAAAAGCAGTTATCTGGAAACAGAACTAATTAATCCTAAGAGAAAGAAAAGTCTTTGCTACAGGAGGGCAATAGAATTTATTCATTTCCTTAAGAACAATACAGTTAAGGAAACCCAAGAAAAGATGATAAAAAAAAGGATATACTCATGACGTCAGAAGTCTCTGTTAATGCTATGACACCAAAAAGGCCTCTCAGGCACAAACAGTGCCCTGCCATTAAAACTGCCTTTAAAATTTCACTGCATTTTTCTGAAGGCAGTTTTCAGATCCACCAGAGGAGACCACTGCCCTGAGAAACCACAACAATCAGAACTTAATTACAAACCTGAATGATGTAGAGCAATCTTCATCTGATGCTAAATAAAGACCCTGCCTTCATGAGGTAATTGATCCTGATCAGACATTTTATATCAATGGGAATCTGAAGAATTTCAAAGTAAACCCTAAAACAAGTGAAACAGTTTTGTCAGATATAGAACCTATCTTAGAAAATCATTGCAACCAACTGAAATTCAGCTACACGGTGCAGGGAAAAAAATAATTAAAAGGAATGACATTCTTCAGCAGAAGAGTTTATATTAAATTCCCTACAATGTGGAAACAGGCTCTTCAGCCCAACAAGTCCACACCGACCCTCTGAAGAGTAACCCACCCAGACCCATTTCCCTCTGACTAATGCACCTCACACTACGGGCAATTTAGCACAGCCAATTCATCCGACCTGCACATCTTTGGACTGTGCAAACTCCACACACACAAAGTCGGCCAAGGCTGGAATTGAACCTGGGACCCTGGTGCTGTGAGGCAGCAGTGCTAACCACTGAGCCACCGTGCCATCCCCTTCTTTGTTCAATTAGTAAAGATCTCAAAAGTTGGATAATAAAACAACGTGCTCTTTGTTGAATTGTTGTAAACTACATATCGGTTATATGAGTCCTTTCAGCTGTCCTATCACTCCTGCTAAAACCTTTTCATATCTTTTTATTGACCGCCTGAAACTGATTTCCTTTCCCTGTGTGACATTACCGTAGTATATAGTAGTACTAATGTTAACTCTTTCAGTCTACATTCTCACTTCAAGTCTTTTTCCCAATTGTTACAAATGTTATTAAATTAATATTATACTAATACTTACATTTATTTACTTACCCTCTGACTTTGCAATTACTATATCTATCACTGGTGCCTCTTGCATCAAATGGGGAAGAGCCTGTCCATTTATAAGTTTGCCGATGGCACCACTATTGTAGTTCGGATCTCAACCAAAGATGAGACAGAATACAGGAAAGAGGTTGAGTGCTTAACAGCATGGTCTAAAGGTAACAGCTTCTCTATCAATGTCAGCAATGGTGCTGAGGTGGTGTCAAGAAAACACATGAATGCCTCGACTTCAGGAAGCTAAGGGAATTCGGTATGTTCACAAAGAGTCTTACAAATGTTTTTAGATACACTATAGAAATCATCCTATCTGGATGCATCACAGTGTGGTGTGTCAACTGCTCTGCCTGAGACCGCAAGAGATTACACAGAGTTGTGAGTGCTGCCCAGTCCATCACATAAACTAGCCTTCTATCCATTGACTCCATCTATACTGTCCGCTGCCTCATGAAAGCAACTATCATAATCAAAGACCCTTCCCACTCCAATTTCTATTGGGTAGAAGATATAAAGGTTTGATACACAGATGAGTAGATTCAAGAACCGCTTCTTCCTCTCTATTATCAGACTATTGGTTGGACCTCTCAAATGTTAATGCTGATCTCTCTCGCTCTGCACCTTCTCTGCGGCTGTAACACTATTTTGCATTCTTTCTGCTACCCTGATGTATTTTGTATGGTATCTGCCTGTAGAGCATGTAAAAGAACACTTGTCACTGTGTCTCAGTTCATGACAATAATAAATCAAACCAAATCTTTAGAGGGATTGTTCCTGCAAAAACACTGCTCTGAGGTCTGCAGCTGAAATATCCCCTGTCAGGATAATCAGTAAAAAGGATTGCTAATACATGTGTAAATGTTAGTATTTCATTAGTTTCCTGAAATGCCCGTTCCTGATAAGGGTTCCAGCACACGCCTGAAGCTTTCGTTAGCAATTGATTCAAAGGTTTAGTGACAATTACTAAATTGGGTGAAAATTCAACCAAGTAATTGATAATTTCACAAAATCTTGGACCAACTTTGGAGTTGGAGATTCTGTCATGGCTTTTGTATTTTGCACATTTGCCATTTTATCACCATTGTATGAAAAATGCCACTATAAATTAATGGGCATCTTGGAGCATTCACATTTCTCTGTGTCAGTAATTTTGTTCCTGTAAACAATTCAACCTGACCTTTCTGGTAGATCATACCCTTCAACTGGCTTCTCATCCATTCAAATGTCATAAAGTGCTGTCGCCTTACTGATTGAATCTGGATTAGTGGTGCTGGAAAAGCACAGCAGTTCAGGCAGCAACCAAGGAGCAGTAAAATCGACATTTCGGGCAAAAGCCCTTCATCAGCCCTTACTGATTGAAGCAAGATCTTCCAAATGGAGTTATGAAAGCTTTGTGAATATTTTGCTCTTGAATAACTTTACTAAACTTTCATCTAATATCATCACATTCAATGAAAGTGATCTTGTCATCCCTTGTAACTGTGATCTGATCCATGATCAGCTTGGAGAGTGGAATAATGCCAGAACACTTCATTGTGTTTAACAAATAGAGAAGTGACTCCCATTCTTGTAACCTCTTCCAGTTGACTTTCAACTTGCTCCATTAATGGATGTGGTATTATTCTTGGCATATAAAGACATCAAAGCTTAGCATCTTTTTTCAAACTGATGCTGTGTTCATTTTTCTGTCTCCTTGGACCTTTAACAGTTTAGTGTAGTCTTTTTAAAATTGATTCTTGATCTTCTGTTTGAATCGTAGAAACTCTACAGTGCAGAAAGACATCATTCAGGCCATCAGATCTGCACTGACCCCCCTGAAGGACATCCCACCCAGACCCAGCATGCCACCCTATCATCTTAACCCCTCGTTTACCATGGCTAAGCCACCTAGTCTGCATATCCCTGGAAACTAGCATGGCAATTTAGCATGGCTAATCCACTCAATCTGCACATCTTCAAACTGTGGGAGGAAACTGAAGCAGTTGACAGAAACCCACGCAGAGATGGGGAGAATGTGCAAATCCCACAGAGGCAGTCAGCCAAGACTGGAATCAAACATGGATTCCTGGAGCTGTGAGGTAACAGGGCTAACCACTGAGTCACTGTGGTCAACCTCTTCACCTTTCTGAATGAGATTTATGCTAATGCAACTTTGGGGCAGCATGGTTGCTCAATGGCTAACACTGCTACCACACAGCATCACGGTCCTGCATTCAATTCCAGCCTGAGGCAACTGTCTGTGTGGAGTTTGCACAACCTCCCCATGTCTATGTGGGTTTCCTCTGGATCTCATTCATAACAAGCTACAAGACGTTCTTAGTATTCATTACAGTGCAAACCCGGATAGTGTGTGATTTGGAGGGGAACTGACTATTGGAGGTTTTCCCACACATTCATCATTCTGTGTGAATGTCTCAAACAGAGACTTGTTGAGACTCAGCAGGCTTGGCAGCATCTATGGAGAGAGAAACAGAGTTAATGACTCTTCTTCAAAGCTGGGAAGAGTTGGAGAATGGCATTCTTAATGCTGGAAAAAGTGGGAAGGATCAGCAAGTGGAATACTTTGGAAAAGTACTTTAGAGCAAAAGCAAAGGGAGCACTAGTGGTAGAAGTAAAGGGCTATAATTAAAGAGTAGGTATTAGTGATAGCACAGAGTTTGCTAGCCACTCTGAAAGAAAAGTGACGGACACAAAACATGGGGTGGGAGCTGGTGTTAGCTTAAAAAAATGGAGGACTGTTGTTATGGATTTATTGGTGAATTTACTGTTGAGTTCTGAAGGCTGTGAAGAGCAGTTAATGAGAGACTTGTCTTCCTGCTTGCATTGAGCTTTGTCAGAACACTACAGCAAGTCTAGGGCAGAAATGTTCCTTTTGACTGTGTTTGGTTGGCTGTACTCAGTGAATGACTGTTCTCTATCTTTGCTGGCAGTGTAGAGATGTTTAGTTGCATAATCACAGCTGTGACACTCATAGCAGTGGTCCACAGATTGGACTGACAAGCCACTTGTACACACAGGCCAGGGCTGAAGCTCACTTGTCATCCCATGGTCTGTTTATCCCTAGAAGGGTAAAGTACAAACATATCTGCAGGAGATGGTTGCCTGCTGAGAAGCAGTTGAGTAGTCAGTCTCTCATTGTCTCTTTCCTTAGTCTTTCTATTTGAAGTTGCCCTGGCTCTATACATGTGTGAGATTCCAGAACTTATTACCAGGTAGCCATGGAATTTACATGAGCAGTCATATTGATTATATTAGGTCTCTTAAAATATACAGAGCTGAAAATGTGTTGCTGGTTAAAGCACAGCAAGTCAGGCAGCATCCAAGGAACAGGAAATTCGACGTTTCAGGCCAGAGCCCTTCATCAGCCTCTGGCCTGAAACGTCGAATTTCCTGCTCCTTGGATGCTGCCTGACCTGCTGTGCTTTAACCAGCAACACATTTTCAGCTCTGGTCTCCAGCATCTGCAGACCTCACTTTTTACTCTTAAAATATACATGCTGGAATTAAAAGTTCAATATGTTCATAGGTGATTCAGGATCATGAGCCTCAGGATCATGAGTGAACGTTTAAGCTGGTGGACTGTCAAGCTTCTCGAGTATAGTTGGAGCTGCAGAACAAGCCTATTCCATCACACTCCTGAGTTGTCCCTTGTAGATGGTGGAGAGTCTTTGGGGAGCACATGGATTCTGTTCAAGCTCGAATCTTGTTGGGCTCATAACATTACCAGTTGAGAGTGTGGTGCCGGAAAAGCAAAGCAGGTCGGGCAGCATCCAAGGAGCAGGAAAATCAACATTTATGCCCTTCTCTTTCCCTACCCATTTCTCTTCTTCTTTAAGACACTCCTAAAGCCTGCTTACACCTGTTTGTATAAGAACATTGGAAATAGAAGCACCATCTGGCCATACATTTCATTGAGCCTGTATTTCCCAACTCCCTCCAGTGAATGATACTGTCTGATTGCTTGTCCTGACATCGTTCCCATTGACTCAGTATCATTGTTATTTTATAATGCTCCTGCGAAGTACTTTGCCCAGCTCCATGCAAGAAGGTTATGCTGAACTTGTATAACTTGTATTCGATTGACCTCAATTGGAGTATTGTGTACAGTTCTGAGCACTGCATTTCAGGAAGAATTTTAGAGACAATGCAGAAGATATTTACAGGATTGGTTCCAGGGATGAGAAACTTCGGTCACAGAGATAGATTGAGACTGTTATATTTGGAGAATGTGATATGGAGTGGGGTGGACAAAATTAAAAATCACACAGCACTAGATTACAGTGTAAAATACCCTGCATGGGCTGCAACAAACATTACAATGGACAGACGGGCAGGAAGTTAGCCACCAGGATACATGAGAACCAACTACCACCAAAAGACATGACCAACTATCACTAATATTCATACACACAAAGAGGGACACCAAGTTGACTGGGACAACACATCCATTGGGACAAGCTAAACAAAGACACGTATGGGAATTCCTAGAGTCCTGGTATTCAAATCGGAACTCTATTACCAACTGTACTGATTTGGACCCCATTTACCAATCTCTCAGAAACAAAAGATCTTAAAGTAAGGGAACACTTAGGAAGCAGCAATCATAAAATGGTAGAGTTCAGTCTGCAGTTTGAAAGAGAGAAGGCAAAATCGGATGTAATGGTGTTACAGTTAAATAAAGGTAATTATGAGGGCATGACAGAGGAACTGACAAAAATAGACTGGAAGCAGAGCCTAGCGGGGAAGACAGTAGAGCAAAAATGGCAGGAGTTTGTGGGTATAATTGAGGACACTGCACAGACGTTCACCCCAAGAAAAGAAAGATTATCCGGGGAGGGATTAGACTGCCATGGCTGACAAAGAAAAAGAGAGATCCTATAAAGTGGCCAAGAGCGGTGGGAAATCAGAAGATTGGGAAGGCTACAAAAACAAACAGAGGATAACAAAGAGAGAAATAAGGAAGGAGAGGATCAAATATGAAGGTAGGCTAGCTAGTAATATTAGAAATGATAGTAAAAGTTTCTTTCAATACATAAGAAACAAATGACAGGCAAAAGTAGACATTGGGCCACTTCAAACTGATGCTGAAAGCCTAGTGATGAGAGATAAGGAAATAGCAGGAGAACTTAATAAGTACTTTGCGTCAGTCTTCACAGTGGAAGACATGAGTAATATTCCAACAATTAAAGGGAGTCGGGGGCTGAGTTGAGTGTGGTTGCCATTACAAAAGAGAAAGTGCTAGAAAAGCTAAAATGTCTTAAAATTGATAAATCTCCTGGTCCCGATGGGATACATCCTAGAGTTCTGAGAGAAGTGGCTGAGGAAATAGCGGAGGCATTGGTTGAGATCTTTCAAAAGTCACTGGAGTCAGGGAAAGTCCCAGATGATTGGAAGATCGCTTTTGTAACCCCCTTGTTCAAGAAAGGATCAAGACAAAAGATGAAAAATTATGGGCAAATTAGCCTAATCTCGTTGTTGGTAAAATTCTAGAATCCATCATTAAGGATGAGGTTTCTAAATTCTTGGAAGAGAAGAATCTGATTAGAACAAGTCAATATGGATTTAGTAAGGGGAGGTCATGTCTGACAAACATTTTGGAATTCTTTGAAGAGGTGACAAGTAGGTTAGGCCAGGGAAACCCAGTGGATGTGGTCTATCTAGCCTTCCAAAAGGCCTTTGATAAGGTGTCACACGGGAGGCTGCTGAGCAAGTTGATGGCCCATGGTGTTCGAGGTGAGCTACTGGGATGGATTGAGGATTGGCTGTCTGACAGAAGGCAGAGAGTTGGGATAAAAGGTTCTTTTTCGGAATGGCAGCCGGTGACAAGCGGTGTCCCGCAGGGTTCAATGTTGGGGCCGCAACTGTTCACATTATATATTAATGATCTGGATGAAGGGACTGGGTGCATTCTAGCGAAGTTTGCCGATGATACAAAGTTAGGTGGACAGGCAGGTAGTACTGAGGAAGTGGGGAGGCTGCAGAAGGATCTAAACAGTTTGGGAGAGTGGTCCAGGAAATGGCTGATGGAATTCAATGTGAGCAAATGCAAGGTCTTGCACTCTGGGAAAAAGAATAAAAGCATAGACTACTTTCTAAACAGTGTGAAAATTTGTAAAGCCAAAGTACAAAGGGATCTGGAAGTGCTAGTCGAGGATTCTCTAAAGGTAAACATGCAGGTTGAGTCCGTGATTAAGAAAGCGAATGCAATGTTGTCATTTATCTCAAGAGGGTTGGAATATCAAAGCACCGTTGTGCTACTGAGGCTTTATAAAGCTCTGGTTCAGTCCTATTTGGAGTACTGTGTCCAGTTTTAGTCCCCACACCTCAGGAAGGACATACTGGCACTGCAGCATGCCCAGCGGAGATTCACACGGATGATCCCTGGAATGGTATGTCTAACATATGAGGAACAGCTGAGGATCCTGGGATTGTATTCGTTGGAGTTTAGAAGATTGAGGGGAGAGTTAATAGAAACTTACAAGATAATACATGGCTTGGAAAGGGTGGACCCTAGGAAATTGTTTCCATTAGGTGAGGAGACTAGGGACCCGTGGACACAGCCTTAGAATTAGAGGGGGTCAATTCAGAACAGAAATGCAGAGACATTTCTTCAGCCAGAGAGTGGTGGGCCTGTGGAATTCATTGCTGCAGAGTGCAGTGGAGGCCGGGACGCTAAATTTCTTCAAGGCCGAGATTGATAAATTCTTGATGTCACAAGAATTAAGGGCGACGGGGAGAATGAGGGTAAGTGGAGTTGAAATGCACATCAGCCATGACTGAATGGCGGAGTAGACTCGATGGGCCGAATGGCCTTACTTCCACTCCTATGTCTTATGGTCTTATGGTCTTAAGTGATATCACCCACCACAACAGACCAAGACAGAGAAATAGCATACGGGACAGAACACCAGTGCTTCACCGGAGATTCACTGGTGATGTTACCTAGTATGGTGATGAAACATCTGAGAACGAATCTATCAGCTCAGCAAGCAAACTTACAACCTACCATTTCGATATTAATCACTTCAAGGAGACACATCTGTAAAAGAGACAAACTGAAGCTAAAGGACATATGGCCAAGTCCTGTTATTTTGACTCTGCCAAATTTGGATGAAATCAGTTCACCATATTCTAATTTATCAGCCTGGACCACTCAACATTAAGGCGTTTAAGGGAATGTAAAACTGCTGCTTGCACAACAGCCTCGGATGATTGCCTGGCATGAGTTGCATGAACAATCAGCAAACTCAACGCATTTTCTGAAACTCTGCTCATGATTTATGCATTTTGCAATTGCTCTTTTGACTCCCACCTCCTCAGCCCCCTTCATTATTTTGTGCAACACTGCATGAAAGTCACTCTGTTCACTTCTCCATGTTCTTTCCTCTGGGTCAGTGTCTCATCTGGGTCAGCATCCTCCTTTCCTGTTTAGCCCTGCTCCAGGCCAACCTTTGCAGCTGTTTGCTGGATATGCAGTACTTTCTCATAGCATCACTGTTGTCACCACCCTCCTGCCATAGCTTCCTGCCTGCTGAGCTTTGAGATTTACTTTTGACTGGATTGTCCAGAAATGTCTATTGCCGATAGCAGGCTCAGAAAGCAGGAACTTGTTGATAACAGCAAACAAGTGATGAATGGCTTTGACATTTCAACTGTTTTAACTAGAAACTGCTGAAGTTCTGATCTAGAACATCCAGATTAGTCAGTGCATATATGCATTTAGTCTCATTGAGCTCCTGGTTAATGGTGGTCCCAGAACCTTGATCATGGTAATGTTGTAATTTGTCATGTAAGAGATAAGTAGGTTCTCTCCAAGGTAATGTGATTGTTACTCGCACATTAGTAGACCAAACCTTGCATTTTATACAGGCCTCATTGTTAGGCATGGCTTCAGTGTTAGGTGTGTGGTGCTGGGAAGACACAGGAGGTCAGGTAGTATCCTAGGAGCAGGAGAATCAATGTTTCAGACATACGCCCTTCATCACGAATCTGCCTCCACGATTGCAGCAGGATCCACCACCACCTTACCTCAATACACGGGTTTCCTCAACCATTTCTGAACCTTCCCCAGGCCTCTCGAACTGCTCAGACACGGCATTAGCCACGCAGCCACTCCTTCCACAAATGCCTCAGGGACCTATGATGTCACTTCTGCCCCCGCCATCCCACAGACTGCAGCCATTGCTCATCACATCACCTCAGCAATCGCCATCCAGCCACTCACCTCCGCAATCGCCGTCCACGCACCCATCTCCGTGATCACAGTCCAGATACCCACCTCCACGATCGCTGTCCATACACCCATCTCCACGATCGCTACCCATGCACCCAACTCCACGATCACCCTGCAGACACCCACCTCCGCGATCACCGTCCAGACACCCACCTCCGCGATCACTGTCCAGACACCCACCTCCATGATCACCATCCAGACACCCACCTCCCCAATCACCGTCCAGACATCCACCTCCACGATCACCATCCAGACACCCACCTCTGCGATTGCTGTCCAGACACCCACCTCCGCGATCACCGTCCAGACACCCACCTCTGCGATTGCTGTCCAGACACCCACCTCCGCGATCACCGTCCAGACACCCACCTCCACGATCACAGTCCAGACACCCACCACCGCAATCACCATCCAGACACCCACCTCCCCAATCACCGTCCAGACATCCACCTCCACGATCACAGTCCAGACACCCACCTCCACGATCGCCATCCAGGCACCCATCTCCGCAATCGCCGTCCAGACACCAACCTCCCCAATCACCATCCAGACACTCACCTCCCCAATCACCGTCCAGACATCCACCTCCACGATCACCGTCCAGACACCCATCTCCACGATTGCCGTCCAGACACCCACCTCTGCAATCACCGTCCAGACACCCACCTCAGCAATCACTGTCTCTACACCAACCTCCGCGATCACCGTCCAGACACCCAACTCCGCGATCACCGTCCCGACGCCAACCTCCGCGATCAACGTCCAGACACCAACCTCCGCGATCACCGTCCCGACACCAACCTCCGCGATCAATGTCCAGACACCCAACTCCGCTATCACCGTCCCGACACCAACCTCCGCGATCAACGTCCAGACACCAACCTCCGCGATCAACGTCCAGACACCAACCTCCGCGATCACCGTCCCGACACCAACCTCCGCGATCAATGTCCAGACACCCAACTCCGCTATCACCGTCCCGACACCAACCTCCGCGATCAACGTCCAGACACCAACCTCCGCGATCAACGTCCAGACACCAACCTCCGCGATCACCGTCCCGACACCAACCTCCGCGATCAATGTCCAGACACCCAACTCCGCGATCACTGCCCCGACGCCAACCTCCGCGATCAACGTCCAGACACCAACCTCCGCGATCACCGTCCAGACACCCACCTTCGTGATCGCTGTCCAGACACCCACCTCCACGATTGCCATCCAGACACCCACCTCAATGATCACCGTCCAGATACCCACCTCCGCGATCACCGTCCAGATACCCACCTCCGCGATCACCGTCCAGACACCCACCTCCACGATCGCTGTCCAGACACCCACCTCCACGATCGCTGTCCAGACACCAACCTCCACGATCGCAGTCCAGACACCCAACTCCGCTATCACCGTCCAGACACCACCTCCGCGATCACCATCCCGACACCAACCTCCGCGATCAACGTCCAGACGCCAACTTCCGCGATCACTGCCCCGACACCAACCTCCGCGATCCCTGTCCAGACACCCACCTCCGCGATTCCCGTCCAGACACCCACCTCCACAATCGCCGTCCAGACACCCACCTTCACGATCGCTATCCAGACACCCACCTTCGTGATCCCTGTCCAGACACCCACCTCCACAATCGCCCTCCAGACACCCACCTCCACAATCGCCCTCCAGACACCCACCACCGCGATCACCGTCCAGACACCCACCTCCACGATCACAGTCCAGACACCCACCTCTGTGATCACCGTACAGACACCCACCTCCATGATCACCATCCAGGCACCCATCTCCGCAATCGCCGTCCAGACACCAACCTCCCCAATCACCGTCCAGACACCCACCTCCACGATCGCTGTCCAGACACCCACCTCCACGATCGCTGTCCAGACACCAACCTCCACGATCGCAGTCCAGACACCCAACTCTGCTATCACCGTCCAGACACCACCTCCGCGATCACCATCCCGACACCAACCTCCGCGATCAACGTCCAGACGCCAACCTCCGCGATCACTGCCCCGACACCAACCTCCGCGATCACCGTCCAGACACTCACCTTCACGATCGCTATCCAGACACCCACCTCTGCGATTCCCGTCCAGACACCCACCTCCACAATCGCTATCCAGACACCCACCTTCGTGATCCCTGTCCAGACACCCACCTCCACAATCGCCCTCCAGACACCCACCTCCACAATCGCCCTCCAGACACCCATCTCCGCGATCACCGTCCAATCACCCACCTCCGCGATCACTGTCCAGACACCCACCTCTGTGATCACCGTACAGACACCCACCTCCACGATCGCCATCCAGGCACCCATCTCCGCAATCGCCGTCCAGACACCAACCTCCCCAATCACCGTCCAGACACTCACCTCCACGATCACAGTCCAGACACCCAGCTCCACGATCGCTGTCCAGACACCCAACTCCGCGATCACTGCCCCGACACCAACCTCCGCGATCAACGTCCAGACACCAACCTCCACAATCGCCGTCCAGACACCCACCTTCACGATCGCTATCTAGACACCCACCTTCATGATCCCTGTCCAGACACCCACCTCCACGATTGCCGTCCAGACACCCACCTCAGCGATCACTGTCCAGACACTCACCTCCATGATCACCGTCCAGACACCCACCTTCACGATTGCTATCCTGACACCCACCTTCATGATTGCTATCCTGACACCCACCTTCGTGATCCCTGTCCAGACACCCACCTCCGCGATTGCCGTCCAGACACCCACCTCAGCAATCACTGTCTCTACACCAACCTCCGCAATCACCTTCCGGACACCAACCTCCACGATCGCAGTCCAGACACCCAACTCCGCGATCACCGTCCCGACACCAACCTCCGCGATCAACGTCCAGACACCCACCTCCGCGATTCCCGTCCAGACACCCACCTCCACGATCACCGTCCAGACACCCACCTCCGCGATTGCCGTCCAGACACCCACCTTCGTGATCCCTGTCCAGACACCCACCTCCACGATCGCTATCCATACACCCACCTCCGCGATTCCCGTCCAGACACTCACCTCCGCGATCACCGTCCAGACACCCACCTTCACGATCGCTATCCAGACACCCACCTTCGTGATCCCTGTCCAGACACCCACCTCCGCGATTCCCGTCCAGACACCCACCTCCACAATCGCCGTCCAGACACCCACCTTCACGATCGCTATCCAGACACCCACCTTCGTGATCCCTGTCCAGACACCCACCTCCGCGATTGCCGTCCAGACACCCACCTTCGTGATCCCTGTCCAGACACCCACCTCCACGATCGCTATCCAGACACCCACCTCCGCGATTCCCGTCCAGACACTCACCTCCGCGATCACCGTCCAGACACCCACCTCCGCAATTGCCGTCCAGACACCCACCTTCACGATTGCTATCCAGACACCCACCTCCGCGATCGCTATCCAGACACCCACCTTCGTGATCCCTGTCCAGACACCCACCTCCATGATCGCTATCCAGACACCCACCTCCGCGATTCCCGTCCAGACACTTACCTCCGCGATCACCGTCCAGACACTCACCTCCATGATCACCGTCCAGACACCCAGCTCCGTGATTCCCGTCCAGACACCCACCTCCACGATCGCTATCCAGACACCACCTTCGTGATCCCTGTCCAGACACCCACCTCCGCGATTCCTGTCCAGACACCCACCTCCGCGATCACTGTCCAGACACTCCCCTCCATGATCACCGTCCAGACACCCACCTCCGCGATCACTGTTCAGACACTCACCTCCATGATCCCTGTCCAGACACCCACCTCCGCAATTGCCGTCCAGACACCCACCTTCACGATCACCGTCCAGACACCCACCTCCGCGATTCCCATCCAGACACCCACCTCCACGATCACCGTCCAGACACCCACCTCCACGATCACCGTCCAGACACACACCTTCGTGATCCCTGTCCAGACACCCAACTCCGCGATTGCCGTTCAGACACCCACCTTCGTGATCCCTGTCCAGACACCCACCTCCACGATCGCTATCCAGACACCCACCTTCGTGATCCCTGTCCAGACACCCACCTCCATGATCGCTATCCAGACACCCACCTCCGCGATCGCTATCCAGACACTCACCTCCATGATCACCGTCCAGACACCCACCTCCCGATACCTGTCCAGACCCCCATCTCCACAATCACCGTCCAGACACCCACCTCCGTGATCGCCGGGAAGATGACCACCTCCGTGTCAGCCACAGGTTCCACCGCTACCTCCATACTCTTGACTCTGATCTCCAGCACCTGCAGTCCTCACTCTCTCCCAGGCATGGCTTCAGTATTTGAGGAATTCTCAAAAAGGGACTGAAAACTGTTCAATCAGCAATGCATTGCATCGGAACATCAAAGATTCGGAGCTTATGCCCTTCCACTATTCAATAAAATCATATGACCTATAACCTACCTCTATGTATCCAACTTTGTCCCAGATCTCTTAATACCTTCGCAAAGTAAATGGTGATAGCAATAAATGCTGGCCTAGCTAATGACATCCTTATGCCATGAATGATTTAAAATAAAAGGCACCAAACTCAGATTTGAAATGAATAAATGATTCAGCATCAAGAGTCATTTTCAGATAAGAGTTTGAAATGTCTAACACTTATGGAATGTTTCCTGATCTACTGCTCAGAGGTCTGGCTCTACTTTTACGAATATGTCCTCAGACCCTGGGATCCCTTACCATGAACGCTCTATTCAATGTCTTGATTTCAATTTCAAGGAATCTTTGCTCCAGTTTATGTCTCTCTTCTCACAGTTTAACCCTTTATATATTTCTGGTAAACCTGGTCATTCATAGCTAAATGCAGCAGACTGGCAAAACTTTGATCATTGCTTTGGGATTGCTTGTCTTTAATTATAGAATGCTGCTTCTTCTATTAACTTGCACGTAGATTCTATACTTTAACTTCATCACATCAGAGTTTTAAAGTATGACTTCCTGTTGCCTTTGACATGTTCACTGTGCATTGAACGAGGCCGTGTCCTCTGACATGATGGTGTTATAACTGAACCCTCTGATAATCAAATTGCACTACTCCACCAGTCACAGTGAAAATCTGTGAATTCAATTTCCACAATGGCCAATTTCACTGTTTTGTACCTTTAATAAAAGCAATATCAACCAAACTTCTTTATTGAAATCAAAATAATCTGTTTATAGTGAACCAAATAATATTCTCAAAGCAAATAACAAATGCTGGTTAATACTGAGGCTGTGATCCAGAATCAAAACTGCACCTCCTTAATTCTCCACTTACACACACAGACTTACATTTACACTTGGACAAAAATGGAAGAAGAATAATCTCCCAAAGTCTGGAATCAAAGGATAAAATATCTTCTGAATTGCTGACAGCTGCACATTGATAATAAATGTCAAATTCTGCTTTCAATGAAATTGGATTTAAGTTCTGAATTGGTCACAGTCCGTGACTTGAAGCTACATTAGTTAGGCAGAATTATGGAAACTGTTAAGTTTACAGGGACATTTTCCTAAGAAACGGGATTTCAGGAGAGAACCCACAGCTTCTGGGCTGTCTTATCTACCCACTGATGTAGGGTCCACAAAAATGAATGATGATGTAAGGGATATGATTTCTCATGAGTAAACAGATTGTGTTGCTCCTTCTGCTGATGGGTGCTCAGTTTTGAGCTCCTTAAGGACTTATACTAGGGGATTTCAACTTTCCCAACATAAAGTGGAATCGTCATAGTGGTAAGGGTTTAAAGGGAGTTGATTTCTTGAAATGTATCCAGGGACTTTTTTGTATCGACACATAGGAGATCCAAGGTTCGATGTAGCAGTGAGCGAACATTTCGGTGATAGCGACCACAACACATTCAAGTTTGTTCTGGAAAAGGAAAATGATGGTCTGCAAAAGATGGCTTTGGATTGGAGGAAGGCAGATTTTATTAAAATAAAGCAGAATCTGGCCACAGTCATCGGGGAACAGCTCCTTGTGGGTAAGTCTACAGCAGAACAGCGGGGGGAAGCATTCAAAAAGGAGCTGAGAAAAGTACAGCTCCAACATATACCCTTTAGAGGGAAGTGTTGGAGCAATAAGTTCGGAGAACCCTGAATGCTGTGGACAGTTCAGGACTGACTGAGGAAGCAGAGTAGGGCTTTTGGCAAGTCCATAAGGAGCAGTTCAGCTGCAGCCATAGTGGAATACAGGAAGTGCAGAAGGCAACTTAAGAAAGAAAAGGATAAAGGGGAGCATGGAAAGGATTAGGGAGAATCCTAAAATATTTCATAAACATATTAAAGGGAAGAGGTTAACCAGGAAACAAAGTAAGGCCCATTCGGGACCAAGGGGCAAACTTGTGTGTGAATCCGCAGAATATTGGAAGGGTGATGAATTAATGCTTCTTTTCGGTTTTCACTCTGGGAAAAGGGATGGTGAGGAACTTGACATAGGAAGGAGGTAGGTATTGGAAGCTTTGGGATTTAAAAACAGCAAATCTGACCCCGACCCAGATGAATTGCATTCCCAGCTTATGTGGGAGGCCAGGCTGGAAATTGCAAAGACTCTGACACATATTTTTAATTCCTCAGGAAGATATCACAGGCTGGATAATGTGGCTACACTTTTAAGAAGGGTGATAGGATCATAGAACTTCTATAGTGTGGAAACAGGCCATTCAGCCCAACAAGTCCACACTGACTCTCCAAACAGCATCCCCTCCAGACTCACCTCCTAACCTATTCCTGTAACCCTGCATTTCACATGGCTAACCCACCCCACTTACTCATCCCTGAGATATTATGAGCAATTTCACATGGCTAATTCAACTAACCTGCATACCTTTGGACTGTGAGAGGGAACCTGCACAGACACAGGGAGAATGTGCAAACTCCACAAAGTCAGTTGCCTGAGGCTGGAATCGAACATGTGTCCCTGGCAGTGTGAGGCAGCAATGTTAACCACTAGGCTACTGTGCTGCCCCAGGATTGGCCAGGAAATTGCAGACTGGTGAGCCTCGCATCAGTGTTAGGGAAAATATTGGAGAAAACCCTGAAGGAACAAATTAATACCCACTAGGAAAGGGATGGGATAATTAGGGACAGTCAACATGGCTTTGTCAGAGGGAGGTCATGCCTAACAAATTTGTTAGAATTTTTTTGAAAATATGATCAATTGTGTGGATGAAGGAAGTTCAGTTGATGTAGTTGATATTAATTTTAGCAAAGCTTTTAACAAGATCTCACAATTGATTGAGAAGGTTAAGGCACATGGAATTGAAGGAAACTTCGATCAGGAACTGAGTGGAGGCCAGTATCCAGCAGTGTACCACAAGGATCAGTACTGAGACCCTTATTGTTTGTTCTATACATAGTTGATATGGACAATTGTTAAGCAAGTTTGCAAACAACACCAAGATTGGTAGAGTGGTTAATAGTGAAGAAAATGGTTTTAGGTTACAGGAAGGTGTAGA
The DNA here is from genome assembly GCF_020745735.1 of Hemiscyllium ocellatum. Lineage (NCBI taxonomy): Eukaryota > Metazoa > Chordata > Chondrichthyes > Orectolobiformes > Hemiscylliidae > Hemiscyllium > Hemiscyllium ocellatum. The sequence continues at coordinate 87,894,195 of NC_083412.1, forward strand.
TGGGTTGGTCAGATAGACAGACCAGTGGCAGATGGTAGTTAACCTTGAGAAGAGCAAGATGGTGTTCTTTGGAAAAAGAAACAACATGAGAGAGTATTTAATGAATGGCAGGAAACTGGGTAGCTTAGAGGAACGGAGGGATCTTGGGGCAATTATTCACAGATCTCTGATGTCGGCAGAGCAAGCTAGTAGGATAGTTAAGGCGGCATACGGGACACTTGCTTTCATCGGTCATGGCACAGAGTATAAGAGCAGGGAAGTAATGCTGGAGTTATACAAAGCATTGGTCAGGCCACCATGAGAGTATTGTGGGCAGTTCTGGCCACCTCACTACAGGAAAGATGTGATAGCACTGGGTAGCACTGGCACAAAAAACGTTCACCAGTATGTTGTTTGGGATAAGGAAATTCAGCTGTAAGGAGAGACTAAATAGGCTGGAATCGTTTTCATTCGAGCAGAAAAGACTGAGGGTGTATGAGATTATGAGGGATATGGTTAGGGTGAATAGAGAGCATCTGCTCCCCTTCATTAGGGGGTCAATCACAAGAAAGCTTAGTTTTAGCGTAAGGGGCAGGAGAATCAGAGGGGATTTGGGAAAAAAATCTCTCAGTTAGTAGTGGAACTCTGGAGGAACGATCTGGGAAGGCAGTGGAGGTTGGAAACTTACAACCTTTAAAAAATATTGAATGAGTACTTCAAATATAATAACATTGATGGAGATGGGACAAGAGCAGGAAATTGGTATTAGCGCACTTTAAGTAGTGGTTATGTTGGGTGAGACTCTATGGGCCAAAGGGTCTTTTTCTGCACTCTATGAACCTATGAATCTAAGTGTATTCTTAATTTTGTTATGTTTGCCCAGTGGAGTGCTGGACAACATGATTGAGGGTGGTTGATGTGAGAGTAGGACATTGTATCTGAAAGGATTCGCAGTAGGTTAAAATCTTCAACGAGAAAGTGAGGTCTGCAGATGCTGGAGAGCAGAGCTGAAAATGTGTTGCTGGAAAAGCGCAGCAGGTCAGGCAGCATCCAAGGAACAGGAAATTCGACATTTCAGGCATAAGCCCTCCTGTTCCTTGGATGCTGCCTGACCTGCTGCGCTTTTCCAACAACACATTTTCAGCATTGTATCAGAAAGTCGACCTTGCCAATTCAGTCATGGTGTAGGTATATCGGGGACGGGTAGATTTATGAGAGTGATCAAGTAAACTATCCACTTGTGTGGTTTGCTCAGCATCTGACAGAAGTTCAGCCAGGCACCTATGTCCTACAACATTCAGCCATCTTCCTCAACAGAGCCAATGTAAGCTATTCAGTCATGTATAACCATTGAGTTTGATTTCTTCAGTGCTTATATCTAATGGTGCTGAAAATGTGTTGCTGGTTAAAGCGCAGCAGGTCAGGCAGCATCCAAGGAACAGGAAATTCGACGTTTCGGGCTAAAGCCCTTCATCAGGAATGAGGAAAGTGTGTCCAGCAGGCTAAGATAAAAGGTAGGGAGGAGGGACTTGGGGGAGGGGCGATGGAGATGTGATAGGTGGATGGAGGTCAAGGTGAGGGTGATAGGCCGGAGTGGGGTGGGGGCGGAGAGTTCAGGAAGAAAATTGCAGGTTAGGAGGGCGGTGCTGAGTTCGAGGGAATCGACTGAGACAAGAAATCTGAGTTCATTCCTTGTGGTTGGAGGGTTCTCCAGTTTCCTCATTTCCCCTCCCCCCACCTTGTCTCAGTCGATTCCCTCGAACTCAGCACCGACCTCCTAACCGGCAATTTTCTTCCTGACCTCTCCGCCCCCACCCCACTCCGGCCTATCACCCTCACCTTGACCTCCTTCCACCTATCACATCTCCATCGCCCCTCCCCCAAGTCCCTCCTCCCTACCTTGTATCTTAGCCTGCTGGACACACTTTCCTCATTCCTGATGAAGGGCTTTAGCCCGAAGCGTAAAATTTCCTGTTCTTTGGATGCTGCCTGACCTGCTGCGCTTTAACCAGTAACACATTTTCAGCTCTGATCTCCAGCATCTGCAGACCTCACTTTTTACTCTTATATCTAATGGTGTTCACTGTGAAGGAATACTTACACAGTCTGAATCATCTGAGAGAGAGCACGACAGCGCAGGATGCTTCAACTGGGAGGTTGCGTTTTTGTGAAAAGAAGTTACTGAACTGAACAAGGAGACTTTGGAGTGCAGGTTCATAGTTCCATGAAAGTGGTGGTGGACAGGATAGTGAAGCAGGCATTTGGTATGCTTTTCTTTATTGGTCAGAGCATTAGATATAGGAGTTGTGAAAACATGTTGTAGCTGTACAGAACATTGGTTAGGCCACTTTTAAAATACTCTGTGCAATTCTGGTCTCCCTCCTATCAGAAGGATGTTGTGAAACTTGAAAGGATTCAAAAAGGATTTACAAGAATGTTGCCAGGGTTGGAAGATTTGAGCTACAGGGAGAGGCTGAATTAGTTGGGGCAGTTTTCCCTAGAGCACAGAGGCTAAGGAGTGACCTTATAGAGGTTTATAAAATCATGAGGGGCATGGATAGGATGAATATACAAGGTCTTTTCCCTGGTGTAGGGCAAGTCCAGAGCTAGTGGGCATAGGTTTAGGGTGAGAGGGGAAAGATATATAAGAGACCTAAGGGGCAACTTTTTCGTGCAGAGGGTGATGTGTGTATGGAATGAACTGCCAGAGGAAGTGGAGGCTGGTACAATTGCAACATTTAAAAGGCATCTGTATGGTTACATGAATAGGAAGGTTTAGAGAGATATGGGCCAAATGCTGGCAAATGGAACTAGATTGGTTTAGGATATCTGGTCGGCATGGACGAGTTGGACTGAAGGGTCTGTTTCAGTGATGTACATCTCTATGATTCTATGACTCTAAGTGAAGCATATGCACAAGCAGCTTTATTACAATTATAGACACCAGCAGGGAGCTCTGCATTCATAATGGGAAGACAGTAGTGTAGTGGTAATGTTACTGGGCTAGCAATCCTGAATCCCAGGCCTATGTTCTGGGGATATGGGTTTGAATCCCATCAGGGTAGGTAGTCACTTTTGAATTCAGTTGAATTTGGAAGAAAGATGACCAGAAAATGATTGACGTTCACTAACATCACTTTCGGGAAGGAAATCTGCCCTCCCACCTAGTTAGAGACAAAAAAAAAACTACAGGTGCTGAAATCCAAGGTCGACAGTCCAAGGAGGCTGGAAGGATATAGCAAGCCAAGCAGCATCCTGAAGAAGGGTTACACCTGAATCATTGACTTCTTCACCTCCTGATTTTGCCTGACCTGCTGTGTTCTTCCAGTCTCCTGCTTGTCTACCTCCTCACCTGGCCTTGGTTACGTAAGTCCAAACTCACAGCAATGTGGTTGGCTCTTAGCTGATCAATTAGAGCCATAGAGATGTCAGCACGGAAACAGACCCTTCAGTCCAACTCGTCCATGCTGACCAGATATCCTAACCTAATCTAGTCCCTTTTGCCAGCACTTGGCCCATGTCACTCTAAACCTTTCCTATCCATATATCCATCCAGATGCCTTTTAAATGCTGTAATTGTACCAGCCTCCACCACTTCCTCTGGCAGCTCATTCTATATACGTACCACCCTCTGTGTGAGAAAGTTGCCCCATTAGATACCTTCTCACTCTTTCCCCTCTCAACCTAAACCTATGCCCTCTAATTCTGGACTCCCCCACCCCAGGGGAAAGATCTTGACTGTTTATCCTAATCATGTCTCTCATGATTTTATAAACTTCTATAAGGTCACCTCTCAGCCTCTGACGCTCCAGGGAAAACAGCCCCAGCCTGTTCAGCCTCACCTTATAGCTCAATCCTCCAACCCTGGCAACATCCTTGTAAATCTTTTCTGAACCTTTTCAAGTTTCACAACATCCTTCCGATTAGATGGGAAATAAATGTGGTTCAGCCAGTAATGTTGTGAATGGAAAAGAGTATTACATACAGTTTTGTTCTCCTTAATCAAAGCAGAACATTTATACTGCTCCTCGGATGCTGCCTGACCTGCTATGCTTTTCCAGCACCACTCTAATCTAGACTCTGGTCTCCAGCATCTGCAGTCATTGTCTTTACCAAGAGCATTTACACAATTAAGGGAGTGCAATACAGATTCATCCAAGGGGCATTGTCACATTAGGGGTGTGGGAGTAAATTAGGACTGTGTTCTATCAGTTTCGAAGAATAAATGAACATTAAAATGAAACACTGAGTTTCTGAGGGTCCTGACAAAGTAGATAGTGAGAAATTGTTTCCCTCCGCTGGAGAATTTAGAGCACCGTGTCACCATCTCAGAATACGTGTTAAACTATTATAATGCTAACAAGGAGAAATGTCTTAACTGAGCTCATTGTGAACCACTGCAATTCTTGACCCCAAAGCTGTGTTGCTGAGTATATTCAAATTGAATGGTTTTTGGATAGAAAGGAAATTAAAAGAGCTGGGGATAGTGTGGGAAGGTGAAATTGAGGTTGACGATCAGTCAAGATCTTGTTGAATGGGAGAGCAAGGGCCAATGATCAACTGCAGTTCCTATGTCTTATAAGCTCTGAGGCTTAGTTCCACTCAAACTTAAATCTGGCCTTATGATGTGAGGAGTAAGCAGGTGAGGGAAAGGTGCTAGGTATTAACATTAAGTTCTTAAGAAACACAAGAAATGGGGACTAAGAGGACAGAGGTTAGAAAGGGTTATCCATGAGACAAACTGGTTATATTACATTCCACTGCATTTCCCGCCAATACAAGCATTGGTTTCCTGGCAGTAATAAACTTCTGTTGTTTCTTCACTGTATTTGTTTTTATTTCCCTTTTCTCCAGAAATTCAAGAATTTCCATCATTTATGCTTTATCATCCTGGTTACTGCAAAATGAGGGGCAATAAACACTGGAAAGTCCCAGTGCTCCTGTTTGAAAGCTAAGCCAGAAGCTACTTCACTTTCCTGACTGAATCTGTAACTCTTTGTGGGTTTCATGGCTGTGAACCCCATCCTACCACTTCACACACGTGGCCACAATATCCCGTGTGGGCCTACTAGATATTATCAGGGTGTTTGACAAGCGGGACATCACAGTTCAGCTCAATTAGTTATGAGTTGAAATTTTGAGGCTTCAACACTAAAATTAAACATAACTGCATGAAATTCCTCAATTTATTTATTTTAGTGCTGCCAGGATCAGCAACAGCCCTGTGTATATCAGGAAAGTCACTGAATGTAAATCAAACACACAGCATTTTAAAGCTTCTTTGAGGGCAATTAACTTGTGAGGTCAGTTACCTCTACACAGAGAGATGACACAAATACAGAATATAATTGCAGGACTGAAGGGCTAAGTGCAGGCAATTAGTGCTATAGCTGCAAATGTGAGGCAAACAGGTTTGTCATCTAAGGTACACTCCCAAGGTTCCCTGTAAGTTTTGAGGGTGACTATGCAACAATCCTGAAAGTAAAACAGTAAACGTACAGTCACCATAGTCCCCTAGGGCTGGTCTCTCACTGGATAGAGAGACAACTGGTGGTGGTTTAACCTGCGGGTCACCACACATCAGGTGAGGGGTAAAGTAGAGGAAAGTCCTTTGTGGTAAGTTGTCTTGGCACAGGAATTGAACTCACACTGTTGGCGTCACTCATTGGCTGTCCAGCCAACTGAACTAACCAGCCTGCGAATCCAGAAATTAATATGCACTACAGCAAAAGTGTCGTGAACTAACCCTCTTCCTTTTAAGACTCCCTACACAACATCGACTGCAGCGGGCTAAGGCGGCTCACCACCACCAACTTTTCAATGTCAGTCTACGTAATGTGAAGGAGTAGAAATGCATGTATATTTTCCTATGATCTTAAAGGGACTACGCAGTATGCTGAACAGGACTCACATAAAATGGGACATACTGACAGCCTCAGAAATATTGATGATATTTCCTCCACTGTTGATGGCTACCTGAACCTTAACTTTGAGAATTCCCTCCCTAAACTCTTTCACTTGTCTTCTATTCTCTGCTCCTTGAACACGCTGAAATGTACTTCTTTGTCTCAGTATTTAGTCACCTGTCCTAATATTTCCTTACATAACTCAGTGATAGATTTTGTCTGATATTACTCCTGTGAAGTTGGAGACACCATAACAATGAAAATGATGATAAGTATTTGAAAGATGCAATCATAGTCTTACTCAACTGGATTTGCTTGAAACTTCATGCGCCCCTAATAAGGATTAACTTAGGCTGTGGGCTTCAATCTAATGACAACCAGTGGGCAATGAGACTTGACCTCCTTCAGGTTGGGCCTCCTTTTATCACATCCAATTGCTGTAAGGGATGACAAAGATCTCAAGCCATTGGACAGACACCTCATACAGAAAAAAGGCCAGCCAGAGGACAGATGCCAACCGTAACTTCTGAAGATGTCATGTTAGACACAAAATTTTACATCTGTTTCTTTCTCCGTAGAAGGTGTCTGAGTTTCTCCAGTATTCTCTGTGTTTGTGTCAGTTTGTGTTCTTTTTCCTCAAACTATGTTTCCAGTGACCTGCAATGTGTTCTTCTAATGAGAGTTATTGAAACCTCTCCCCATCCCTGTCAAGACCCACGGCCAATTTTTCCTTATTTGATTTTGCTGTTTGTGTGGAACTAGACATATCATTAAATCTAGGTAAAAACAAGGACTGCAGATGCTGGAAACCAGAGTCTAGATTAGAGTGGTGCTGGAAAAGCACAGCAGGTCAGGCAGCATCCGAGGAGCAGGAAAATCGACGTTTCGGTCAAAAGCCCTTCATCAGGAATAGAGGCAGGGTGGAGAGATAAATGAGAGGGCTCTGCAGGCTTAATCTCACAGTTATGGAGCATAGCGCCAAACATTTAATGATGATAAGTATAAATAACAGAAAGAAGGGGCATTCTTACAAGACAGTTTGTTGATATCATTTGGGTCAAGGGAATATGCTCATTGTCTGAGCTATATGTTACGTAAAATACTGGACCACAAAGTGGTCGCACGTTATTTCAGTGTGGCATAAATGGGAAGTAATGTTTAATTTTTTGTAAATATATTATGGAGTTGCATGGAATTTTTAGACATAACTGTAGTTCAGTGGTATTGAAATGATTGTAACAAGATCTGCCAGGTAAACCTTATAGAATATGAGTTCTCTGATTGGAGTTGTTAATCTGGTCAAATCAGGGAGCCCTGGCTGACCAGTAAGGACAGGAATATCAGACATCCTGTTCACTCCGAGAGCTGGCTCTGAGGGAGCTGGATTAGTGTCAAGGATTCTCCACATGTAACTAAAGGATGACTTGGTGATGGGATCCCAGCCTCTTGGAATTATCTCAAGTACCACTCTCACCTCTGAATGCAAAGATTTTCGAGTTTATGTCCTGCCTCAGAGTTGGCCCCTTTCTTAGGCTGACATTCTCATGCATTACTGAGTTAGCACTGTGCTGTTGGGGTGTGTGTGTGTGTGTGTGTGTGTGTACCTATCACTTGTGACATTAAACTAAGAAGCTGCCCATTATTCCAGCTTCCCAGAGGACTTTTTTCAAGGTGAGCTGGTGAGTTTTTCCCAGAGTCCTGCCCAATGTTAATCCATTGACCTACATCATCCAAACAGATAATCTAGTTATTCACACTTTGCTGCTTGTGGGAGCTGCAGTACAAACTGCTAAATTTCTGACATTACAGATCTCCTGAGGTTTGAAAGATTTCTTTATAATGCAAGTTGCTTCCTTCTGAAATATTAGCTTTTCTTCCTGAAAGGAGATGTGAACTAAATATTATACTGAATTATTATTGCCTAGGAAATTGGAAGCAAATCTGAATCATACTCTTGAAGTTGAATCATGAGTTTAGGTACGGTAACTTGCCCACAGACATATGATGTGTACCATGATAAAAAAGGGAATGTAAAGTTTGTCATCAATGACATACTGGTTGTGGTTTGATCTACTCCATGAAGATGATGTGCGCAGCAAGCAATGCAGTTCCAGCTGTGGAAATATCTCAATGTCCATCATTTTGGGAAATGTCCTGTTGGGAGTTAAGGGAGATAGTGGACAATCTGAGAGGTTATTGTATAATAGTAAGTGAATCTAGGAAGAGTGCAATCCAATTGTAGAAAGGTCAGCCATGATCTTACTTAAGGACACAGCAGATATGAGGGACCATGTGGTCTACTCCTGGTCTTATTTCTTGTGTTATTCTTATGTTCTTACACATTTTATATCATTCAAGCTTTTTGTTTGTATTTGCTGCTTATTTTGACACTTAAGGATTATGTGTCAAATTTAACAAAACAACATTGTCAACCTGTTTTATTATTCTTTCAAGGCATTTAGGTGTCACTGCTGAAAATGTGTTGCTGGTTAGAGCACAGCAGGTTAGGCAGCATCCAAGGAATAGGAAATTCGACGTTTTGGGCATAAGCCCTTCATCATTTAGGTATCACTGTCAAGGCCAGCTTGTATTGTCTATCTCTAAGGGCCCTTGGGAAGATGAAAATGGTAAGATGGGAATGGATTTATTCACCATGTATTATACTATCACAGCAGGAGGTACCAAACAGCACGTAAACCAGGTCTTTTGAAGGTACGACACTCAGACAACTTACAATAACAAGTGAAAATTACCAAATGGATTGGAATGAGATCATTCTGAAGTTGCAAAGAGTAGCGAATCTGCCCTCAGTCTGGTGAACGCCAATCTTTATTAATTAGCTGCACTATCGTGTGCAGGGGGACTGGGGGAATATCAGTGTAACCTACTAATATAATTCATTTTCTATGATATTATTGCTTTCTGTGTGCCACCAACTCCCGTCTCGCAATACTATCAATCACACATAATGTGTTTGGTCAAACCTCAAGAAGAAACTTTTATGCAACAAAATTAATACTCACGAGTCCACATATGCAAGGTATCCTGAGCTTGTCTAAAGTCAGGACGGAGGAAGTGATCAGTTCTCTCCATCCAGTCCATATGTCATTGATCAGCCTACTTTATCTTGAGTTAGTCAGCTATCTTCCCAGAGCTCAGTCCCTTATTTTCTGTCAGTGCCTGGTTCACATTTGAGGCACAATGATTAGCCAGCCTCACCAAATGTTTGATTATCTGACATAGTTCTTTCTCTCTTCTGCAGGTGTCTTATGACTAATGAGACAATAGTCTCACTTCTGACAACCTCTGGTTTTCAAGCAACACACGGCATGTGTTGTTATAAGTTTACCAATGGGTTGAATCTTTTTTCTCGGCTAAATCTGAGTTATGTTGAGATTTTGGAGGGATTTCTACTATGAGGCCTAGTGAGCTTTCTTGCTGTATCTTACCAAACTTGCCTCATTAACAGGGAGAAAGTGAGGACGGCAGAGGTTAGAGATCAGAGTCAAAAAGTGTGGTGCTGGAAAAACACAACATTTCAGGCAGCATTGAGGGGCGGCACGGTGGCACAGTGGTTAGCACTGCTGCCTCACAGCGCCTGTAGACCCGGGTTCAATTCCCGACTCAGGCGACTGACTGTGTGGAGTTTGCACGTTCTCCCCGTGTCTGCGTGGGTTTTCTCCGGGTGCTCCGGTTTCCTCCCACAGTCACAAAGATGTGCGGGTCAGGTGAATTGGCCAAACTAAATTGCCCATAGTGTTAGGTAAGGGGTAAATGTAGGGGTATGGTGTGGACTTGTTGGGCCGAAGGGCCTGTTTCCACACTGTAAGTCTAATCTAATCTAATCTAATCTGAGGAGCTGATGAAGGACTTATGCCCTAAACACCGATTCTCCTGCTCCTCAGATGCTGCCTGACCTGCTGTGCTTTTCCAACACATACTTTTCGACTTGCCTCACTAATTATCTAACTTGACCCAATGGCTTTGATGACAGTCAATCCAGACCCTAATCTCATCGTGCCTCATTTCACAAAAGAGTAGCCACCAAGCTGATATTTGCTGTAAGTTTGGCATGTCCTGCATCCAGCGATCTTTATCAAGTAGCTGTACACCTGGACAGCAAGTGTTTTTTTGGAAGCTGCCCTCCTTCAGCGCTGCCCTCCTGACAGAGAGAATCCAAATATGGCGCAGAAGGGGAAGATGACATGACCAGTACCTGCAGGTCTTGGTGGACATGTTGGTGAAAAGAAAAGGAGCCCTCTTGCCAAAGCACTGCCAGAGGAGGTCACACCACCAGACCCTGGCCCAGTATCCCCAGCCAGGTCAGTGCCACTTCCAAAGGAAAGGCCAGTAGAGCTGGAAGAAGACAATTTGCCTTGAGCCAAGGCAAGTGATGCCCTCCTACTTTCTGCTACCTCGTACTCATTGTGTGTCTGCCTCCCATGGTGGGCGCTGCTTGGTCAGCCTCTCTAATATCAACAACAACTTCCCTCACTTCTTTCAGACCCTCTCAATTTCTCACACCAACAACTCTCAGCACCGCCTCTTCACTCCCGCCGAACACCTTACCACCTTTCTACCAGCTTCTACTGACAACTATGCCATCCACTTCCGTCTCACTCCATTTCCTTCATTATCAAGAGGATAGAGGTCATAAAGACGGGGCTAACCCAACGTTCGTCTCCTCATTCCTTCCACGGAGAAAGTCCTAAAATTCCCAAGAGGAGGCTGGGGCCCGTCAAGTGTAGGATACAGAGACACCCGTGTCCTGATAACTGAGTAAGTACTCTTCATTTCACTGCAACTCTCATATGAACCCCCCTGTCAGTCTTATTTATTACACTCACTTTTAACCACTGGCAGCATTGTGTTCTTCCCCTTGTATCTTGCAGGGATCACCAGCATCTCCATCACCTCAGCAGAGAAATGACCAGCTCCCCCAGACACCAGCATCACTGAGGATAGAAATACTGAGGTCTCAGAGGAAGCATCAACAAGTCTGCCTTCTGCAGTCTGCTCCAGCCCAGATGCTGACGTCTTGATAGGAACATTAGGCTTTTTTTATTTTTCACTCTTAGAACATGGGTGTCTCTGGCTGGGTCAGTATTTATTGCTCATCATTCATTTTCAAGAGAGCAGTTGAGAGTCAACGAGGTAAAAACAACGACTGCAGATGCTGGAAACCAGATTCTGGATCAGTGGTGCTGGAAGAGCACAGCAGTTCAGGCAGCATCCAACGAGCAGCGAAATCGACATTTCGGGCAAAAGCCCTTCATCAGGAATAAAGGCAGTGAACTGGAAGCATGGACAGATAAGCTAGAGGAAGGTGGGGTGGGGAGAGAGTAGCATAGAGTACAATGGGTGAGTGGGGGAGGAGATGAAGGTGATAGGTCAGGGAGGAGAGGGTGGAGTGGATAGGTGGAAAAGGAGCTAGGCAGGTCGGACAAGTCATGGTGACAGTGCTGAGCTGGAAGTTTGAAACTAGGATGAGGTGGGGGAAGGGGAAATAAGGAAACTGTTGAAGTCCATATTGATGCCCTGGAGTTGAAGCGTTCCGAGGCGGAAGATGAGGCGTTCTTCCTCCAGGCATCTGGTGGTGAGGGAGGGACGGTGAAGGAGGCCCAGGACCTCCAGGTCCTCAGCAGAATGGGAGGGGGAGTTGAAATGTTGGGTCACGGGGCGGTGTGGTTGATTGGTGCGGGTGTCTCGGAGATGTTCCCTAAAGCGCACTGCTAGGAGGCGCCCAGTCTCCCCAATGTAGAGGAGCAACGGATACAATAAATGATATTAGTGAATGTGCAGGTAAAACTTTGATGGATGTGGAAGGCTCCTTTAGGGCCTTGGATAGAGGTGAGGGAGGAGGTGTGGGCGCAGGTTTTACAGTTCCTGTGGTGACAGGGGAAAGTGCCAGGATGGGAGGGTGAGTCGTAGGGGGGCATGGAACTGACCAGGTCGTCACGGAGGAACGGTCTTTGCGGACCACATTGATGTCGGTCTAGAGTCACATGTAGGCCAGACCAGGTAAGGATGGCAGACTTCCTTCCCTAAAGGACATTCGTTTATGAGATGGGTTTTTCTAACAATCGACAATGGTTTTATAGGCATCATTAGACCCTTAATTCCAGATTTTTTACTGAATTCAAATTCTACCATCTGGCAGTATTTGAACCCAGGTCCCCAGTATATTAGCTGAGTTTCAGGAATAATAGTATAACAACAATACCTCTAGGCCATTACTATCCCCCAGGCTTGGACCATGTGGGAGCACAATGTGAACACCTCACTGTGACAGCTCACAGCCAGCTGTGGAAGAAAGGGGCTAGGCCGCTGGCACTCAGAGGACTCTCAGAGACTAGGCGCATAGAGTCATAGAGATGTACAGCACTGAAACAGACCCTTCAGTCTAACCCGGCCATGCTGACCAGATATCTCAACCCAATCTATTCCCTCCTGCCAGCACCTGGCCCATATCCCTCCAAACCCTTCCTATTCATATACCCATCCAGATGTCTTTTAAATGTTGCAATTGTAACAGCCTCCACCACTTCCTCTGGCAGTTCATCCCATACATCTCAGTATTTCCATCCTCAAAGATGCAGGTTTCTGGGGAAGCGGTCATTTTTCTGCTGAGGTGGTGGTGATCCCGAAAAGACACAAGGGGGAGAAGAAAATGCTGCAATGGTTAGAAGTGAGTGTCATAAATATGACTGACAGCAGGATTCATGTGAGAGTTGCAGTGAAATGAAGAGTACTACTTACTCAGTTCCATACACATCCCACCCTCTGCATGACAAAGTTGCCTCTTAGCTGAAAATGTGTTGCTGGTTAAAGCACAGCAGGTTAGGCAGCATCCAAGGAATATGAAATTCGACGTTTCAGGCATAAGCCCTTCATCAGGAATGAGGAGAGTGTGCCAAGCAGGCTAAGATAAAAGGTAGGGAGGAGGGACTTGGGGGAGGGGCGATGGAGATGTGATAGGTGGAAGGAGGTCAAGGTGCCCGAAACGTCGAATTTCATATTCCTTGGATGCTGCCTAACCTGCTGTGCTTTAACCAGCAACACATTTACAGCTCTGATCTCCAGCATCTGCAGACCTCATTTTTTACCCGAAGATTTTAACCTACTGCGAATCCTCTTGCAAGGATGCCTTCCCTGAAGAAGCTCTCTTCCTCCCTCTACAAGGATTTCAGTGAGTCTCTCTCTCACTGCCCGGCCTATCACCCTCACCTTGACCCTGTGGATGCCTCCATGGACAGATTAGCAGCTGTCATGGAGTGCTAGGTCTAGTATCCTCAGGGTTTGCTACAGAGACACAGATACCTTCAATTTATTGTCCTACCCCATTGGTCCTCTGGATCAATATCATGAAAACAGTGGAAAGGGGAAGCTGACACAGCCTCACATGAGACAGAGCAGTGCGAGGAGACACCATGCTAGCAGAAGAACCACACACACACATACACAACCCTTCAGGACATCCTAGCCATCTTTCTGACCCTTGGAGGTTGAAGCTGAGGATGGTTAGCTTGCCTCTGGCATGAACACCCTCAGCATGTCTAGAAAATCCAGATTCCTGAAGAAGGGCTTAAGCCCGAAACATCGATTCTCCTGCTCCTCGGATGCTGCCTGGCCTGCTGTGTTTTTCCAGCACCACATTTTTCAACTCTGGTCTCCAGCATCTACAGTCCTCACTTTCTCCCTGGAAAATCTAGCCACAAACATTCTCCGGGGTTTCTAGGACAAACCTCCACAGTCAATGGACTCCATGTTAAGCATGCTCCCTCCACCCCCACCACAGAACTAGGGAGTAGGTAGTTTGAGCGAGAGGAAGAAGAATAGTTATTGAGGGCATTAAGGCAGGACGGGTGATTACAGCTTGTAAATAATTGTGAACATTTGTGTCAATGTATGTCCTTAACCATATGTCCTGGTTATTGGTCTCCCTGTGGAAGGCTGAGAGACATTGTTATACACTGTGGCAACATGCCGTGGTTACAAATGAGGTTCCATGGAAGGAGGTGTGCACTGAGAGCCTCCTGCATTGGGTGGAAGAGAGAGGAATGATATGTATAACTGGCATTGGGTCGTACTGACATCTTTGATCCTCCTTTGTACAACATCCAGATTACTTAAGTGCCTCTATCTCCAAAAGAGTGGTTGTCGATGAGTTGTCCAGCAGGGAGGTGCAATACATTCTAAGAGGCTTACCAGCAAACCTCATTGCTGCTTCATAAGGAGGAATGCCTCATTCAGAGGCACCTGATACTCATTCAACGGACCCACTGATGTAAAGGTAGAGAATGCTAAGAGCTATCCCCTCTCTTTTCCTGCAATGCTCCCTCTTTCCTCATTGCCAGTGACTCCTCATGTATTCACGTCTACCCGGAGATCCAGCTTCAATCCTGTAGTCAGGTTGTAGTACATTATTGGTAGCAGCTACTGCACTCACGGGTGCTGCCAATCATGGAGATCAGTCAGCCTCTGATTGGTCTACAGCTCTGGGGTCTTCAATCACATGGGAGGCAAATCAGTGACTATTGGACAACTTCCTTGCCTTAGGCCAGCCTCTTAGAAACAGCCAAAGTCCCTGCATCCTCTTTAAGCCTCTTTAAATCAATTTCACTCCAAAGATGCAGCATGACTTGCTGGGTATTACAAGCATTTTCTGTTCTTATTTCAGATTTCCAGAATCTGCCATATTATTTTTCCTTTTGAATTAAGTGCACAGGGCACTTTGAGAGCTTCACAAATTTCTGTTTTAATCCTGCAAATTTTGTATAAAGGGACAAGTCTTCTTCGATAGTTAATAACATGTAAACAAAGCTGGTCACCCAGAATGGTGAAACTCTACCACACACTTGTATCAAGAGAGGTTCACTTCTCTGCCCTTTCCATCCAAACATCTAGAGCTAAATCTCTGTGACTTTCTTAAGCAATGAAATTGTCAGAGATTTTTTGAATTAGTTCAAATTATATAATTTCATTTTTCTTTTGCTCTCTCTGTCTCTCTCTGTTCATATTTACTTACAAATTGTCAGACATCCCTTATTACAGCTGCTTTCTGCCTGAATTTGGAACCCTTGAAATTTTACATGTGGAAACTTTGAAATTGACACCAGTGTGAAACACAATGGTCATTGTTTGTTGGCCAATATCAGTGAATGACCATTTAATCTTGGATCTTTTAAATGATGGCAAGTGAAACAGGAAAAATGGATCACAGAAATGTGATAGAATTCCCTAACTGATGAGTAACATCATTAGGTGGGAGTGTAGATCACAGAATGAGCCCCTTACACTCAATTCAAAGAGGGGCTAAATAGATATTTGATACAGAAAGGATTTGAGAATTATGAAGGCAAGAACATAAGAAATAAGAGCAGCAGTAGATTATTTGGTCCATGAATCTGTTCCACCATTTGATATGATCCTGGCACATCTCCATGAGCCTTAGTTCTATTTTCATACTCGCTCCAGAGATCCCTAATTAGCTGAGAGGTCAAAAACTTGTCTATTCTAGCCTTAACTACAAACAATGATGGAATAAGCACGACCATCTTGAATGGAGAGTTCCAAAGATTTACATCCCATGGAATGAAACATTTGAAGTTGACAAGATCCAAGACCAGAAGTGGGGCATTTAGCCCATAGAATCTGCTCCAATATTCAATGAAATCATAGTAATGTAATAATCCTCAACTCAACTTCCCTGTCTTTTGCCCCACAAGCCTTTTTTGTCTCATTTATTAAAATCTGTCTATCTCAGCATTAAATACACATGATGAGTCAGCCTTCAACAGTGCTGGGGACCAAGAATTCCATTGAGAGAAGAAATTTCTCCTCATCTCTGACTTAAATGTGCAACCCATTATTTGGAGATCATGCCCTCTCGTTCTAGCTTCTCTCAAAGGGGAAACAACCTTTTTGTTTCTACACTATCAAGTCCCGTAAGAATATTGTGTGACTTTCTCCTCCTCTCAGTCCAAAATGACTACCCCTTTCCCCTGTCTTTTATAATCCCTCTCTTCCAAATCCTCAAGCAGGGAAAACCTTGTCAAACCTCTTCAGAGTCTTTTCTATGTTGTAAAGGCAATCGTTCTCATGACACTGTTTGAGCTGCTGCTTATGATTCAATGTTGCAATGTTGGGTGGAGTACTTGTGGATTGTAAGGCAGGAAGTTAGAGTTTGGTGTTTGTAAAGTCCTAGGAGGGAAAGCATTGTGTGGTCCCTTTAAAGGATCATGTGTTTTTTTCTGTGCTTAGCAATTTAAAATGGATGTCTGTAAGCAGCAGCTTGAAAGTTTGCATGTACACAGAAAGCACCCAAATTGAAACATTTGTATTGAAAAGCAATACAATTAGTAGGCCAAGCAGTAGTTCTTTTTTTCACCAAGGTAACAGGCTTTTGGATTGAGCCAATCAATTTGAACCAGGTACTTAGATACCAAAACCCTATTAAATTTAAATCTGATGGTTTTGACAACATAAGACCAATGCTATTGAAGAAATATTAATATGTCATCAAGGATATAAAAAGAAGGGGGTAATTGGACAAAGACATCAGAGCTAGCTGCCATTCACTGGAACTAAAGACCTCCCCACTCTCAAGAGAGAGTTGCTGCCTCTCACAGCTTCCCTTATGTCTTAGAGAAAGTGCCATCTAAGTAGCAAAGATACCAACAGCACAACTAGCTAATATTCCTGACAGAAGAATTGACAGAGAAGGCACAGAACATTCTAGAAGACATGTAACCTGTCTCTAATTTTGAGACACTAATTCTATTTATTTTCATATGAGTGGGTCTTGTATTTATTGGAACAGCATACCATTAAAATCTTGCTTTATTCAGGAATTGTGAGTAGCTAGAAGGGATTTATTCAGTTTGTTCATAATTTAGTTAATTTGTTCACTGTTGGAGTAAGATAAATAAATTGTTATTTGTAGATTTTATTTAACCACTAGAAGTTGCTGAAAAGGAGGCTACTCCACTGTTCACACGTCTTTTGCAGATTATGGGGGGAGACATTCCACTTTGGGTTTTAGCTCTCAGAGCAGGGTCAACCTCCGCTTTTTAATGCTACCACCATCCTTTTTAAACATAGGAAACTACGAAATTTGCTTGGGCGAAAACAACTTTCAGTCAAAATTTAAACGATTTTTGTCATTATCAAGACATAGTTTATTGCATGATTTGGACGTGCCGGTGTTGGACCACAAATTTAAAAATCACATCACCAAGTTATAGTCCAACAGTTTTAATTGGGAGCACTAGCTTTCAGAGCATTGTGACCACCTGATGAAGGAGCGTCGCTCCGAAAGCTAGTGCTTCCAATTCAACTGTTGGACTATAACCTGGTGCTGTGTCATTTTTAACCTAGTTTATTGCATGTTGGCATTTAGTTCTAGATTGCATTGAAAAGACTGGCATTGTCACAGAGAGTTTGAAAAAGACCAGGTATTATGTCTCACTCCCTTGAAATCATAAGACCAAACAGTTTAACTTTTATGGTGGGAAAACTTCAGCAAGCAATTATTCAGGATAGAATCAAAAGTCACATAGAAAAATGTAGATTGATATAGAAGAGTCAACGTGATTTGTTAAGAGCTATTCTAAAGATAGTGCAGGAGCAGAGACCTGGGTATGTAAGAGCACAAGTCATTGAAGGTGGCAGAATAAGTAAAGAGAGATGTTAATGAAGTATATAATATTTAAGGTTTCATAAATAGCGATGTACAGTCCATGAGTGGGGGGCCTATGATGAACTTTATCATACCCAAGTTAAGCCTCTGCTCTGGTTTTGGGTACCACACTGGAGGAAAATATGAATGCATTGGAAAGGGTACAAAAATGTTTAGGGGAATATTTCCACAGATGAGGCATTTCAATTATGAGGAAATATTGTAGCAGCTGGAACTATTTTTCTCAGAGAGGAGGCTAAGAGGAGACATGATAGAAGTCTTCAAAATCATGAGAGGCAAAAAACAGAGTGGATAGAGAGAAACCTTTCCTACTCGTAATTGGATTGAGAACCAACGGACACAGTTTTGAAGAATATTGCAAAAGAAGCAAACATGAGGTGAGAAAAGCTTTTTCACACAATGAGTGGTTCAGGTCGCTAATTCACTCCAATGTAGTGCAGGTGGATTTAGTTAAGAAATTCAAGAGATCAATGGATAATTATTTCATCAGAAACAACATGCAGGAATGTGAGGAAGAGGCAGGAGATTGACACAAAGTTAACATGTTGAGAGAGCTGGTGCTCTTTATCATAAAGCTGTCATACTCACAAGTCCATATGACACCATCAGAATGAGTGATGCTTATGGCCTGCTTCAGTATTAACCTTTTTAGACCATATACAACAGTATGTTTCAATGGGATCATCAGTCATTCCTCTAAACTCTAAAGTTTACTCAGCTTCTCAACATCTACTCCAGCTTTATAAGACTTTGGTAAGGCCACACTTAGAGCATTGTATTCAATTCCGGTTGCCATCTTACAAGAAGGATGGTGGATGCTTTGGAGAGGGTGCAGAAGAGGTTTACCAGGATGCTGCCTGGATTAGAGGGTATGAACTAGAAGGAGAGCCTAGAAAACTCAGGACATTTTCTCTGGAGCAGCAGAGGCTGTGGGGAGACTTGATAGAAGTCTGCAAAATTATGAGATGCACAGATAGGATTAACGCCAGACTCTTTCTCCCCAGAGTTGAAATGTCTAAAACTAGGAGACATGCACTTATGGTGAGAAGGGGAAAGTTGAAAGGAGATGTGAGGGGCAGGTTTTTTACACAGAGAATGGTGGGATTGTGGAAAGCACAGCCGGGGTAATTGTGGAGGCAGATGTGATAGGGGCATTTAAGAGACTTTTAGGGAAGCACATGATTATGCAACAAATGGAGATGTATGGACCAAAGGCAGGCAGAAGGGATTGGTTTAATTTGGCACCATGTTCGGTACAACATCATAGGCCGAAGGGCCTGTTCCTATGCTGTACTGTTTTATGTTCTATATTCTTCTCACTAAAAGTCAGCACTTTCATGACAAGAACCAATCCAGTAAATCTTCCTGTACCATCTCAAAGGCAAGTACACTGAGACTTCTATTCCCCAAAATAGAAAAGTGTGGTCTGGAAAAGCACAGCAGGTCAGGCAGCATCCAAGGAGCAGAACAGTCAACGTTTCAGGCATAAGCCCTTCATCAGGAATGCACAGGTTGCACTGGGGAATGTAAGTGTTGGTTAATGGATTTACCTATGGCATATAACACAATTATAATAACATGAACATTCAAAGGATTTAAATATACTCAGGAAAAGAATAGGACTTTTAGCTCTAATATTCAACAGTTACAGAATAAGGTGATACAGTGTACACAGATTCTCAAAAGGAACTAATCTTGAACTTTCCTTACTGTTTTCTACAGTGTTTTCAATACTGATTGAATTTTATGAGATGAGAGATATCAGTATAACCTGGGTAATTAATACCAGGCAGTGATGTTGTAAGACACACTTACAGTTGTTTGTACTCGGATCTTCTTTGGAATAACATGCTTCCATGAACCCTTCTCATAATGCCAGAGTGATCTTATGAGTTTCCAAGGTCCTGGTCCGAACAGAGTTGAAGCCAAACATGCATGATGTGAAATTATGCTAACTTTACATAAAACCAGGTCAACCAGATGCTTTGAAAAGAAGAAGCTAAACTCGGCTGCTGATCGAGGAAAATGGCTGATGCAAAGGATTATTCGACCTTTATGGTTCCAAAATAAGATTGATAAGAGAAACTGTGGACACAAATGTCTCCTGTTTATATAACTCTTGCATAAATGAGCTTAGAACTGTGTGGGTTTTGTGCAAGGGAGTAGGACATTGAATAGTCTGGAAGGCTGGGAGAAAACATATAAAAGAAAGCACATTGAGACATTGACACTGAGACCATCATGAAGAGAAACTAACGTGAAGAGTTTGGAACTCATTAGACTCATTAGAATGAACTTGGCCAGTTTGCAACATGATCATCATGTCTAGATTCTAGTCAAACAGTTAGATAATGTGCTAATAGTGTGCTTTCTAAGAACTAAAGAGTATCTAATAAGGAGGAATTTGTAGTAGATTCTAACTTGGCTGTCAGTTCTTTATCTGTCACAAAATCCAAAACTTTAGACAAAAAGGAATTCACAATAGCCTGCAAAGCAAACCAGCGTTATGTGATGACAGGTTAACCACACCAAGTCATCAGCGTAATAAATTTGTACTTGAGTAAAAATAAGCATTTTTTTTTACATTGGTGACAGATTACATTCATTTAAAAAATGGTGAATTACATTAAATTAGGTAAGAGGGTCAGGTTGGCTCATGGTTAACCATGAAGGGGACTCCAGATTGTCTAGATCCTGCCAGAGGTTATCACCTATATATCCACGGTGGAGCCATGCAAATATTCCTCAGTTCACTCTTTTAGGCTAACTGCCTTACACCAACAGCCCAGTTCTCAGGTTTGTAATGTAGAGTGATGCCAACAGATTGGTCCAATTAGCACACTGGTTGAGGTTACCGTGCAGGACTCTCATTCTCAATCTCTGCTCACCTAAGGTGTGGTGACCCTCAGGTTAAGCCACCACCAGTTGTCTCTCTCTCTCCAATGATGAGAGCAGCCATTTGGTCCAGTAAAACAATGATGACTTTACCTTTATCTTACAAAAGGTAAAATGCTCATTTGCATCAGGGCAAGATCGGAAATTTATAGAGAATTTCAGTTGGTGCCAGGATAAAGTTTACTGTAATTCCCTTTGTTAGATTTAACGACCAAAACTGTGTGTACTATTTCAACTGTGGTCATGCCAAAGCTCTGTACAATTGAACAAGACTTCTTTATTTTTGTAGTCCTTGCAGTAATGGTCAAAATGTCATTTGTCTTCTGAACTGCTTGCTGTACTTGGATATTAACTTGCTGTGTTCTTGAATGAAGACATCCATGTCACTCTGAACA
The DNA here is from genome assembly GCF_020745735.1 of Hemiscyllium ocellatum. Taxonomy (NCBI): domain Eukaryota; kingdom Metazoa; phylum Chordata; class Chondrichthyes; order Orectolobiformes; family Hemiscylliidae; genus Hemiscyllium; species Hemiscyllium ocellatum. The sequence goes on from NC_083412.1 coordinate 87,915,071, forward strand.
TCAGCCTATCACAGAGCTTAAGGTAAATAAGCAGGAGGCTGGAAGAACACAGCAAGCCAGGCAGCATCAGGAGGTGGAGTAGTCAACATTCTGGGTGTAACCCTTCTGTGTCTTCAAAGGATGCATTGGATGCATAATGTGGAAATCACACAATATAAGTCTTTTTGTCTGGTGGACTAGATGTGACGGATGATAATAGCAGTTGGCATTGGAAAACTTCTGGTTAGGAGAATATATAGCTCGCAACAAGTCTGAATTTTCTCCTTAGATTTAAGCACCTACTGTTGGTGGCAACCTTCCACATTGTAAGATGATGTTTTGCATTTCAGTAATCAACTCTTTTGTAAGCATTAAAGCAAAAGCAACTACTGTGGATGCTGGAGATCTAAAATAAAAACAGAAAGCTCTGGCAACATCTGTGGAAAGTGCTGGAGATTTGAAATATAAATAAAACAGAACAGGCTAAAGTGCCAACAGAAAGTCTCACTTTTTGTTTTTATTTCTCTGTTAAACATTGTCTAGTATGGGCAAGGAACTCTATTCTGGCTGTAGAGGAAGGCAGTAGAATTGAGAAGATTCACATTCTACTGGTCTCTGATCAACTGAGTTTTCCATTCATTCAAATGCATCAGAAATGAGTACTGTTAATGGGTATGGGGAGTTCCAACTTAGGTCAACTGAAACAACAAGACTCATAACAAGTTCTTTCCAGATATCCCAGCTCCTTAAAATACAGCAAACTTTGTTTAATCGGCATTCTCAATAAACTGGCAAATATTATATATGGAAGTTTACTATATTATTGTGATGTCCATGTAGTCAGCTGATGGTGTGAGTGAGAAGGCTCCCTGCCAGTAGATTTTATTTAAGGCAAAATTGCATTATTGTTTCAGTGATTTATGCTGCAAGTTTAACAGTGATGTGTATACTCCTGTGTTACATTTCTATTACTGTGTGTGTGTTTTTACATGGATTATGTGGTCCACTTGATTAACTGGAACATTTAATCAATCAACATACTCCTGCTCCTATAGGTGCCAGTTAATAAAATGTTTCCTGTGCATAGAGAAAAAAACCCAATAAAGAACTGTAAGGGAGTTTGGGTTTCTTGGACACGGAGAGATGAAATGCCAATGTTTCAAGGTACATATGGGCTACACATTGGACATCTGGTGTTGCATATGTTTTCACACATCAGGCCTGCTCTGACCTCTTTGGGTTATACATTCCGACAATACAAGTAATGCTTTTAAGATCATCTTGCCTTCATTAAAATATGATATTATTTTCCTTTTGTTACACTGTTGGCCTGACTCTTCTGCTGTTTCTTCCTTGTTATTTTAGAACAACGATATAGTGAAGATTGGGATTTAAACACACTGGTTATCATTTAGGGTGATCACTAGACCTCAAGACCAAGTAGACAACCAATGAGGGACATTTCTAACCATATCCACCCAATTAGTTCAATCACACTTGGATTATAATGTATATCTTTGGCCTCTAGATTCTAAAAAACGGATATTGAGGCATTGAGGAGAGGTGTAAAATTCACAAGGTTGTTGCAGAACTGAATGGTTATTCTTAACAGAAAGTGTTGAGAGATTTTTTTTTCTGAAGGAAGCAGAAAACTAAAAGCTCATCTGACAGATCTGAAAAGATTTCCTAATGTTGGTATAAGGAAATCTGGTGTGTCCAATCTAAACATAAAATCACCTGTAATGGACAGAAGAGAGACAGATGAAATTTATATATTTCTTCTTCTGTCTGGAAGGAAAGATTTGTTTTTTTAAAATTCTGCTTCTTTCTCTCTTTGAAATGAGCTGTTCTGTGTCTTCCTCAAACACGCTGTGAACTAACTGTAATTTAAAATTGACACTGAACATACTCTCATTCAAAGCTGGGGAATGATTGTTGCAATACAGGAACACAAGCATACAGGGAAGAGAGAAAAGGAAAAGAGTAGGTTTACAATTAAGAATAACTTATAAAAAAAGACATGGACATTAGTTCACATGGTTTTCATCTGAGTTCAGGAGGTCGGTGCACAGCAAAGTTTCTTTTCCACAGTTGCTCAGAATCAGGTGAGTGTAGTTGGTTAAACTTGTAGATTTCCTTTTAAAGTAGATGGTAGATCACGAAGATATTAGTGCTGTACGGACCTTTGAGGCAAATGTACTTTATCATCCAGAACCCCGAGGTTTCAAAGGAAATGTAGACTTGGATGCAGGATTAACTAAGGTTGGACTCAGTATCTAGAATCATAGTAGATTTTCAGGTTAACTGTCGGGCAAATGTTTGCTAGACTATAGCAAAGATTCAAAAATGAATTATTAAAGTTATGTCAAAGACTGATGGATTTCAGTCGTGTAGCAGGCTCACTGATGAATCAGTATTCATTTAACATTGGTTCCTATCTCTCCAGCCAGGTATCTAGCATTCAGTTGAGAACATAAATGCAACATTAGTAACCCCAGAAAATTTGATGATGTTATGTAACTATGCCCTTGGTCAAAGTTCATTGCTTGTTGTATGAGTCAGATGTTGAGTTACAATAACTTGCTCAGTGACGCCCAGTTTGGGTTCTGCCAGAGCCACTCAGTTCCTGACCTCGTTACAGCCTTGGTTCAAATATGAACAAAAGACCTGAATTCCAGAGGGGAGGTGAGGTGAGAGGCTGCATTCCACTGAGTGTGGCATTGAGGAGCCCCAGCGAAATTGGAATCAATGAGTATCAGGCAAACGATCCAGTGGTTAGTCATACCTGACACACAGGAAGATGGTTGTGGTTATTTGAGGTCAGTCATTTGAGCTCCAGGGCATCTCTGCAGGAGTCCCTCAGAATAGTGTCCTAGACCCAACCATCTTCAGCTGCTTCATCAATGACCTTCCCTCCATCATAAGGTCAGAAGTGGGGATGCTCGCTGATGATTGCACAATATATAGCACCATTTGTGATTCGTCAGATAATTAAGCAGTCCATGTTAAAATCAACAAGATTTGGATAGATTAGATTACTTACAGTGTAGAAACAGGCCCTTCGGCCCAACAAGTCCACACCGACCCGCAACCCACCCATACCCCTACATTACCCCTTACCTAACACTATGGGCAATTTAGCATGGCCAATTCACCTGACCTGCACATCTTTGGACTGTGGGAGGAAATCGGAGCACACCCACACAGACACGGGGAGAATGTCCAAACTCCACACAGTCAGTCGCCTGAGTCGGGAATTGAACCCAGGTCTCAGGCTCTGTGAGGCAGCAGTGCTAACCACTGTGCCACCGTGCTTGGGCTTGGGCTGATAAGTGGCAAGTAGCATACTCACCACATAAATGCCAGGCTATGACAGTGACTAATAAGAGACAATCTAACCAGTGCCCCTTGACATTCAATGACATCACTATTACTGAATCCAACATTATTAACATCTTGAGGGATATAATTGACCAGAAACTAAACTGGACTCACCATATAAGCACAGTGGCTACAAAAGCAGGAGGCGAGGAATACTGCGGCAAGTAACTCACTCCCCAATACCTCTCACATCTACAAGGCACAGGTCAGGAATGTGATGGAATACTCCCCACTTGCTTGGATGGGGGCAGTTCCAAAAGCAGTTTGGAAGCTTGACACATCCAGGACAAAGCAGCCCACTGAATTGGCACCACATCCATAAGCATCCACTCCCTCTACCACTGACACTCAGGAGCAACAGTTTGTACTATCTACAAGTTGCATTATAGAAATTCATCAAGGCTCTTTAGATAGCCTGTTCCAAACCCACAGCCACCTCAGTCTTGAAGGACAAGGGCAGCAGGAACAGGAGAACATTACCCTGTCTACAGTGGTGCATCATATATCATTAATTGTTGGAATTGCCCGAGTTAAAGCCGGGTCAGAGAAGGATTGTCACAGTGAACCATCTCATTTTCATCTGTTTTTCACAAATAGATGACATACATCAAATGAAAGTCCTTCCAATATTGGATCCCAAAAATACCACCAGAACCAGACCAGGGATGTTTAAACTGAAAGACTGAGTGGAAAGAGACAGTGACGTTTCTGTTGGGACTGGACCAGTATTAAAATGGGGCTTATATTAAGAAAGTTGACTTTCCAGTGTAGCTCGGAGGAGCAAAGAGTGTTTCACGAGAGCAGACCACTGCCATCAGATGACCAGTCAGTAGCATCTCTAACTACATGGATTCCAATTGATCAATGCCCAGGCAGGATGTGTAGAGGACATTGCAATTCTCCGCCAGGCAACTGCTAGGATTCATTCATCCTACAACAAAGAAACATCCCCAGAGTAAATTTCTGCTCCAGCAAATGTTTGAGAGTGTTGCTGCTGGTGGAGAAAGACCGGAAACATATCTCTTCAAAGACTCCTCCATCCCCACGCCAGTAGAGTCATACAGCACAGAAACAGACCCTTCAGTCCATGCCAACCATAATCCCAAAGGAAACTAGTCCCACCTGCCTGTGTTTGGCCCATATCCCTCCAAAGATTTCTTATCCTGGACTTATCCAAATGTTTCTTTTTAAACCTTATAATTGTACATACATCCACCAGTTCCTCCAAAAGTTCATTCCGCACAAGAACCACTCTCAGTGTAAAAAAGAATTGCCCCTCTCATGTCGTTTTCATATCTTTCTCCTCTCACCTTAAAAATATACCCCCTAGATTTGAGATCCCCCACCCGAGGGAAAAAAAACTCCTGCCATTCACGTTATCTACACCCCTCGTGATTTTATAAACCTCCATAAGGTCACCCTTAAACTTCCTGCACTACAATGAAAAACATCCAAGACTACCTTTGATTCTGAGTATCCAGACGCTCCTTACAACTCAAATCTTTCCCGGTAACATCCTGATAAATCTCTGCTGAATCTTCTCCAGCTTATTAATATCTTTCCAATAACAGTGTTTGAGCAGTTTAGATTTAACCAGAGCTATTACATCATTGAGATCGTGCTGGGTGTCCTAACATGTGAGGGGCTCTCACCGTTGAGATATCTCAACTCATTATGTCTTGCTGTATTCTTCCCACTGTCAGCTAGTCCAAGAGGAGATAGACAACCTTCATCTGTTGAGGAATTAAACTACCCAAGGACAAGGCATAAGCAGATGGGGTGATTAAGACAGTGCCAGACTGCGGTGTTATGCATAAGTGGTAGATGCAAGTAACAACTTAATTCTTAGGTCAGAGGAAAGTGCTGAATTCTCTGTTCTCCCCCAACACTCAAACTCCAGCTCCAAATTCATCAGAATTCCTCAACTAATGTGTCAATGCATATCTTAATTAAACACGCAGCTTGACACCAGGTCAGAAGTTATAATTTGAAACAGGAATCCAATGCATAAATCGACTCACTTCCAGCTTCAATGAAATTGGAATGATGGATAGATGACCAAACAGCTTATGGTATGTGGACTAGCTTTGAAAATATCACCTTAGGCTGTGTGACATCATTTTAAATAGTCCTGTTCATTTAATTGCTGTCCACTAGGTTTTCCCAGGCTACCGGAGACTCAACCATTGAAAGAAGATAAGAAAAGCAAGATCTGCAAGATAGGACTTCATTTGTAACATTAATGTTTCATTTCAGTTCAATTAACTACCCAGTAAACCCACAATCTGCCTTTCCATCTAAGCTCTCCCCAGCTCTGTCCACTTCCTGCCCATTAATATTCTCTGAGTAAAAAGTGAGGTCTGCAGATGCTGGAGATAAGAGCTGAAAATGTGTTGCTGGTTAAAGCACAGCAGGTTAGGCAGCATCCCAGGAACAGGAAATTCGACGTTTCGGGCCAGAGCTGATGAAGGGCTCTGGCCCGAAACGTCGAATTTCCTGTTCCTTGGATGCTGCCTAACCTGCTGTGCTTTATCCAGCAACACATTTTCAGCATTAATATTCTCTACCCTATACTCTGCTATTTGGAATGTGTTCCACACTGTTTGACTCCTTTGAGATCCCAAACTACCCCAGCAGCCCTGACCACTACCAGTCATAGAGTCATACAGCATGGGAACAGACTTTTCAGTCCAAACAGTCAATGCCAATCATAACCCCATAGTTTGACCTTCCTTCTCCTGGCCCATATCTATCCAAACATTTTGTATTCATGTATTTACTAAACGTCTTTTAAATGTTGTAACTGTGCCCACATCCATCACTTCCTCACAATTCCACACACGAACCACTCTTTGAGTAAAACATTTGCCCCTCATGACTTTTTAAAATCTTTCTCCTGTCCTCCCCACTTCCCATGATTGAATATACCCAATCAGCCTCTCCTCAGCTTAATTAGAATCCCTCAATGAATCTGATTGTACCCAGCAATGACTAACCCCTTCTCTGAGATATTTGCTTTGTCAAATCTGCCTTTCATACCCCTGATAAACTATTGGACTCAGTTCCAGACATTGAATCATGATGTATCTGTTTGCACCCGAAAGTTGACTACAAATCTATGTCCAAAATGGTGACAATCAGCTGAATTTTATCCCTCCCTGTATATATTGAATGGTCTTCACAGGTTTAGCAATAAAAGTTTTCCTAATCAACCATTTCATACCTCTGCAGCAGGTAGGACTTGAATGCAGGTGTTCAGGCTCAGAGGTTGGGACATTACCACGGCAGCACATTTGCCTTTCAAATATATATTTATTTTTAAATCCCCCCAGGGCATAATTGATCCCCTCTACCTTTATAATATCCTTCAGCTGATCATCATTGCATACTATTTGCATTCTTTGTGAAACACTGTTTGTAAGTGAATGTAGCATTATGATTTGCTGTTTCATTACAGTGAGAACTATGCAACAGAACATAAAGTATACAACAAAATATAGAATAAAAATTGTATAGCTTTAATGCTAATTTCTTACATTTAGATTAAGTGGGCGGCACGGTGGCACAGTGGTTAGCACTGCTGCCTCACAGCGCCTGAGACCTGGGTTCAATTCCCGACTCAGGCGACTGACTGTGTGGAGTTTGCACATTCTCCCCGTGTCTGCATGGGTTTCCTCCGGGTGCTCTGGTTTCCTCCCACAATCCAAAGATGTGCGGGTCAGGTGAATTGGCCATGCTAAATTGCCCGTAGTGTTAGGTAAGGGGTAAATATAGGGGTATGGGTGGGTTGCGCTTCAGCGGGTCGGTGTGGACCTGTTGGGCCAACAAGTCCATACTGACCCTCCGAAAAGTAACCCACCCACACCCATTTCCCTCTGACTAATGCACCAAGCACTATGGACAATTTAGCATGGCCAATTCACTTGAACTACACATCTTTGGACCACCTGGAAACCGGAGCACCCAGCAGAAACCCACACAGACTCGGGGAGAATATGCAAACGCCACACAGACAGTCATCCAAGGCCAGAATCCAAACTGGGACCTTGGTGCTATGAGGCAGCAATGCTAATCACTGAGCCATCATGCCATCCAAAATTGACTGTGGTTACAGGGTCACTACAAAGCCATCTTTTTTATTTCTAATTAAATTCAAATATCACTACTTATCATGGTGGGATTTGCACCCTTGCTCCCGAAAGCATTAGCCTGAAATTCTATGCCACCCTTCACATTTTTTTAATAAGACTATTTTTAATTATGCCACAAGGTGTTAAGTAATAAGTTTGTCTGAATCAACTGAGGCAATGCTGCCTAATTGTTTTCAGGACTGCCACTCTGACACTTTGTATAGTTTCAACACTGTAATTGTGGCACAGCAAATATGTGTTTGGGTTTTGCAAGCATACTAATGTCTAGCAGATTGCATCTCCCACTGCAACACTATGTAAACAGTGTTGACCACAGTTTCTCACTTTGTTCCAATTTCCTGGTGGGTTCTGGTCCTGACTCATCATTAGTCATTGTACTTCAGCCAGAATATGGCCTCATGGGAAAGCACCATACTCAATTGTTCAGATCTGCTTTGAAAATTCCCGAATGTTGAGGGTTATGGCTAGTTGTGCTTATGCATAACACATCCAAATGATGTTTCTCCATGATGCATTTTAACACTGTCAGTAACAGGCTGGTCACCTGTTGAAAGTGTAAGGTTTGGAGATTGATTTGTAATTAACTTTTCACCAGATTCGTTGATAGATTTTTGAATAAAATGATTTTGTAGATTGGACACTGATTATACTTTGAACTTCTTAACTTATTTCTTTACTTTTTTTTATTTTTGTATGCAGATTTTGTATCTAGTTACCTTTGTACCTGGATTAGAGTGGTACTAGAAATGCATAGCAGGTCAGGCAGCATCTGAGGAGCGGGAAAATCAATGTTTCGGGCAGGAGCCCTTCATCAGGAAGGGCTGATGTAGGGCTCCTGCCCCAAACACCAATTTTCCTGCTCCTCAGATGCTGCCTGACCTGCTGTGCTTTTCCAGCATCACTCTAATCTTGATTCTAATCTCCAGCATTGACAGTCTTCACTTTCACCTTTGTATCTAAGATGATGCCAGGAATGGAGGAACTGTCCACTTTTCACTGTATTCCTGTACCTCTGTACTAGAGTACAATTGACAATAAAAACTAAATCTAAATCTATAGAAGCTACCAGTCTCTTGTGACACAATGGCAGTATTCCTATTTCTGAGACAGACTATTGGGTTTCTGATCCCGGAGATGAATAATAACTCTGAAGAGGTTGATTAGAAATATCTAGAAGCTATCCAACTTGCATATCTATTGTTAAAATCCAAATAAAAGTCAGACAATCTCCATAATAAGTTTTGTACAAGGGTGGCAAATTGAAAATCAAATCCTCAAAGGTTCCATAATTTTCTTTAAAAAGAATAAAATTAAATCTTCTCATGAAATTTGTTTTAGTTTTTACATGTTATGTGTTTCTTCCATGAATATTTATTTCTGGTCTCCCTGATGTAGGAAAGATGTTAAACGCGAAAGGATTCAGAAACGATTTACAAAGATGTTTCCGGGCTGGACAATTTGAGTCATAATGATAGAGTCATACAGTGTGGAAACAGAGCCTTCAGTCTAACTAGTCCATGCTGAACATAATCCCAAACTAAATTAGTCCCACTTGCCTGCTCTTGGTCTGTATCCCTCCAAACCATTCCTAATCATGCACTTATCCAAATGTGTTTTATATATTGTAATTGTACCCACATCCACCAGTTCCTCAGGAAGTTCATTTCACATGCGAACCACCCACTGTATAAAAGATTTGTTCCTCTTATCTTTTTTAAATCTCTCTCCTCTCATCTGAAAAATGTGTCTCCTAGTCTTGACATCCCCCCTCCTAGGAAAAAGACAATTACCATGAACGATATCTCATTATTTTATACACTTCTATCAAGTCGCCTCTCAACCTCGTATGCTCCAGTGAAAAAAGACCCAACTTATCCAGCCTTTCTTTATAACTCAAACCTTTGATACCCAGCAACATCCTGGTAAATCTCTTCTGAACCATCTCCAGCTGAATAATATCCTTCCTATAACTGGTTGACCAGAACTGGACACAATATTTCAGAAGAGGCCTCACCAATGTCCTATACAACCTCAACATGACTTCCCAACTCCTATACTCAAAGGACTGAGCAATGAAGGCAAGCATGCTCATCACCTTTTTAACTACCCTGTCTATATGTGATGCAAACTTTGAAGACTATAGGGAGAGGCTGAATAGGCTGGGTTTTTTTTTCCCTGGAGTGAAGGAGGCTGAAAGGTTATCTCATAAAGGTTTATAAAATCATGAGAAGCATGGATAAGGTGAATAGCCAAAGTCTATTTGCCAAGGTAGGGCAATCTGAAACTAAAGGCATTGTTTTAAGGTGAGAGGAGAAAGATTTGAAAGGGACCTGAGGAACAACTTTTTCACACAAAGGGTGGTGCGTCTATGAAATGAGCTACCAGAGGAAGTGGTGGAGGCAGTTACAATTACAACATGTAAAAGGAATCTGGATTGGTACATGAATAAGAAGAGTTTACAGGGATATGGGTCAAATGCTGGCTAATAGGACTAAGTCAGTTTAGGATATCTGGTTAGCATGGATGAGTTGGACCTAAGGGTGTGTTTCCGTGCTGTATATCATGATTCTATGACAGAGTGCATCAGAATTATCGAGGGCAAACTACATCCCTCCTGCACCAATAATATCTCATTAACAGCAAGTAATTAACAATTGTGTTAATCAAAAGTGAAACATTGGCCTAGACTGGGTTAATTCCTAACTGGCTCATTCCTGATGAAGGGCTTATGCCCAAAACATTGATTTACCGGTCCCTCGGATGATGCCTGACCTGCTGTGCTTTTCCTGTACTACACTCTTGACACTAGACTGGATTAATTCCAACTTGACACAACTCCCATAGTCAAGCTGTTTGTATGCAAGCATGACACAAATTGCATGCGGTATAAAGCAGTGTCTTTTTTTAAAAATCTGATTCTTGTCTCGAAGTTCTGATGAGTTCAAAACAAAAAATTTTAACTTCCAGTCTTCTTTTAGTCAGGTACTCTTGGCATTTAGTTTCCATCCTGGGGATTGGGAGAATGGGAGCCTGTATTATGAGGTGAGATTGGGTAGTACTGAGGGTGATAATGACCGCTAATCCTGGTTGTGAGGCCTCACATCACTTATGAGTGACAATTTCTTCTTGCCTTTGAGAACTAGTTTGGAAAATCAAGTCAACTTGAAACTTGTTGAGAAAGGCCTTGCAAGATATCTCACATGATTCTGCTCAATTTCTCAACATGGTCCATGTTGTTCAGACTGAGGAAGATTCCACCCAATATTTTGAGTCCTATATGGCTCTTCTTCATAACACTGGATTAGGCTCGAAACATTGACTCTGGTTTTCTCTTTACAGATGCTGTTTGTTTTGCTGAGTTTCTCCAATATTCTGTGTTTTTATTTACAGTCCCCAGCAAGTACTATATTTGCTTTTATACACAATTGACTGGCAGGGCCAGAGAAGGACCAGGTAAAAGAGAAAATCTGAATAAGTGAATAAGCATTTCCAATGGCCTTATAGTTACAGTGAAGTCTGAAGTTACTCATGGGGACCATACAAAAATCCTGATTCTATTGAATCTTTGCAAACTGTATGAATGAATGAATGAATAATGAATTAATTAATGAGCTTTATTATCACATGTACTCAAATGCGTACAGTGTAAAGTTTACAAGATGCCACTGTACAGTGCCATTTTAGGTTCAAGGTACCTAGGTACAGATTCATCAGTACTAATTCTTTTGAAAGAAAGAAAAGAAAAATAATGAAGTGAAAAGTCCAGCACTACAGATCATAGGAATTAATTAGACAAAGAGCAAAATAAAAAGTTCAGCATTAACTGCTTGGAAAATTAAAATTTTTGGTGGGTGTCTCAAAGTCTCTGAAAAGTTTCATTAAAGTTGTAGATTTCTCAGGATGCCAACTCACTTCAGTTGAGTACTTTCTCACTAAAGGTTAGAATATTAAAAACATACATTTTAACTACTGATATCTACTGAGCTGAGCACCCAACTCACCACAGTATGCCCACCCTCTCAGATGCTCAAGCACTCCCAAACTGTAATAGCTCCAGGCTTGACAATCCCTACCTGACACACAAGTGCCAGGCAATGATCAATGACCAACCTAACAATCATCCTGTGATTCAATGAAATCACATAGCTGAATCCACTACTATCAACATCCTAAAAGTTATCATTGACCATATAATCAACTGGACTCTCCACAAGTCAAAAGCTCGGAATGCTGTGCTGAGTAACTTACCTCCTGTCTCCTCAAACCCATGTCCATCACCTAGAAGACACAAGTCAGGAATGTAATGGAATACCCCCCACTTGCCTGAAAAGGGACAGTTTCAAAAACATTTTGGAAACTTGACACATCCAGGACAAAGCAGCTCACTTGATTGGCACCACATCCACAATCATCCACTCCCTCTACCACTGACACTCAGGAGCAACAGTGTGTTCTATCTATAAGTTGCACTGCAGAAATTCACCAAGGCTCTTTAGACTGCCTGTTCCAAACCCAAAACCACCCCGGTCTTGAAGGACAAGGTCAGCAGGAACATGGGAACACTACCATCTGCAAGTTCCCCGCCAAGCCATTACCATCCTGGAAACATATCGCTGTTCCTTCATTGTTGCTGGGTCAAAATCCCAGAATTCCCCCCCTAACAGCATTATAGAGTGACCTACAGCACATGGATTGCAGTGGTTCAAGAAGGTAGCTCACCACCAACTTCTCAAGCAATAAATGCTGCCCAGTCAGCTACACCCACGTCTCATGAATGGATAAAAAAATCTCCAATGTACGTGAAATCCATCACCACCTCTGCATGAACCCATCAGCCCCAACAACCCCTTGATCCAACATTCACCTCTGAATCAACCTTCTCCAGAGCTGACAACATCCTTGATGGGACAGTGACCCCTTCAACCTGATACCCTTACCCCTCAACTCAACCCAACCCAAAGCCTCTCACCTCCTAGACAGAACTCCTCAACTGAACTAACACCCATCTTGCACTCTACCCCTCACCCACACGGTACTCTACCCCTCATTCACCCTGGTACTTGAATAGCTTTGCACCTACTCCTCACATATCTGGCATCCTACCCCCTAATCCACTGGCCATCTATCCATTTAACAACCTGGCACTTCACCCACCTGATCTCCCTACCTACATATCACCCCTATACCCATCCCCACATCCATACCAAACTAATGCCCTACCCCTGCCTAGCTGGTAAAATACTGCTTTATACACCTTGCACCTTACCCATTACGGACTCATCTGCCACCATATCCCCTCACTTACTTTATACAGTGACTTCCAAATTGGCTTTGGAACCTTTAAATAAATTAATTACTAAAAGACAACAGTAATAAGCACCATACAGAAAAGAGTCCATGTCTTGGCCAGCAAAGCTGCTCCTGCACTGAGTAGATTTGTCCCTAGTTTCCTCTGATGGACCCATTGGGATCAGGCCAAAACCAACATTCCGGATGGAAAAGTCATTCACAGGTCAGCATCATTGTGATGGTACAGAAGGAAGCCATTCAGCCAGTTGTGTTTGTGCAAGCTCTATGAACTGTTTGTCTTTGCACCACTCTCTCAGTTTACACCGCAGTCCCCCCCCCCCCCCCCCCCCCCCGCACATTACTTCCATTTAAACTATCATCTGATACTGTCCTGAATGCTTGAGGTGAACCTGCCTCCCCAACACTGTCACTTACTGAGGATTACATCTGTTCTGATGTAATTGGAAAGCCTGAGTCAATATTTTTGCTCCTCTCCCCCTTTACTGCCTCCCCCTGCAATCTCCTTCTCCGTCCTACTCGAAGGAGAGGTAAAACAATTAATGTGGCTGTCGGGCACATCAGTGAGAGGTGTAACTTCGGGAAGCATCTTCAACCTAAAGCATCTTCTGCTGTTTCATCTTCCCTCCATAGCAACAGGTGTGGTAAAGGCCTGGTGAAAGGCAAAGCAAGATCCCACAAACTGACCAGGGAAGTTGAATAAATTAGCTTCGTGAGCATCAGAAGAGTGGAAGGCATCCTGATTGAAACATTTAACATTCTGCAGGGGCGGGGTGGGGGCTAAAGGAGCAAATGCTGGGAGCATGTTTTCTCAAGGGTAATCTGGGGAGGAGGGGGGTGGTGATGTTCACAGCTTCAGAATACCAAGGACTGAGTTGAGGAGCAATTTCTTCACTCGAAGGGTTGTGAGTCTTTCGATACTCTGTTGTTGAGTACATTCAACACAGTTTTTAAGTACCAAAGGAATTGTAGGAGACAGTGGAACAGTGGGAAGGTGAATCTGATATAATGAAGCTGCAAACCAGATTTGAAGGGCCGAACAGCTTTCCCCAGCTTCCATTTCTCCCATTCTTCTATCAGTGTGTGATAAATGAGTGGACAATCTGTTTCGGTCACTTTGGCTGAGAGATAACTATTTGGCTGGCGCTCCAGAGTGGAATCCTTTTCTTTGCATAGTTCCATGGGATCACACCCATCTCCATGAGAGGACAATTTATTCTATTGGGAAAACAACTCCTCTGCCTCCTCTCAAGACTGAACTTTTGCCCTGCATTACTTGCTCAAATCCCTTGATCTTTCATCATCCTGACTCAGAACAGAGAGTTTGACTTATTACATTGAGTTTGACCACTGATTATTTAGTCCTTTTCACAGTCCACTCTTGTACTGGAGTGATGGTAGCACAGTGGTAATGTCACTGTTACAGAGTCAGGGAGTCATACAGCACTGAGACAGACCCCTTTAGTCCAGCTCCTCCATGCCGATAGGTTTCCCAACTTAAGCTAGCCTGCCTTTGGCCCATCCCCCTCTAAACCTTTCCTATCCATGTACCTGCCCAAATGTATTTTAAATGGTGTAGCTGTACCTGCATCTATCACTTTTTCTGGTAGTTCATTCCGCACATGAACATTCTCTGTATAAAGAAGTTGCCTCTCAGATCTTTTTCCCCTCTCACCTTAAATCAATGGCTTCTAGTTTGACTTTCAATGCCCTAGGGAAAAGACACTTGCTAGTCACATTATCTATGTTCCTCATGATTTTATAAAAACTCTGTAAGGTCATCGCTCAGTCTCCTACGCTCCAGGAAGAAAGCCCCAGGCTTTCAGCCTCCCCTTAGAATTCAAACTCTCCAGTCCCCGGAGCATCCTTGCAAACCTTTTCAGCATCTTCTCCAATTTAATGATATTCTTCCTATAGCAGGAGAACTGGAACTGCACACTACAATCCAAGGAACAGGAAAAGGAGGAGATGACCTGGGGGTTGCAGCGAGAGAGAGACTCATTGAGATTTTTGTAGAGAGAGGAGGAAAACTTCTTCAGGCAGGCATCCTCGCAAGAGGATTCCTGATGAAGGACGTTTGCCTGAAACGTCGATTTTCCTGCTCCTTGGATGCTGCCTGACCTGCAGTGCTTTTCCAGCACCACTCTAATCTAGACTCTGGTTTCCAGCATCTGCAGTCATTGTTTTTATCCACGATAATCCAAAACATGGCCTCACCAATGCCCTGCACAGCTGCAAAATGACATCCCACCTCTTATTCTTAATGTTCTGACCAATAAAGGCAAGTGTGACAAACATCTTCATCACCATCCTGCCTATCCTCAAGGTGATGCTACCTTCAAGGAATTGTGGACCTGAACCCCTAGATCTCTCTGGTCAACAATACTCCTCAGGGCTCTACCATTAATCGTGCCTTACCAAAATGTAGCACCTTGCATTTATCTAAATTAAACTCCATCTATCACTCATCGGCCCATTGACACAGCTGATCAAGATCCCATTGTACGCTTAGATAAACTTCTTCACTGTCCACTACATCACCAATTTTGTTGATGTCTGCAAACATACTAACTATGCTTCATATATTCTCATCCAAATCATTTATATAAATGGTAAATAACAGTGGACCCAGTGCCGATCCTTACAACACACCACTGCTCACAGATGTCCAGTCTGAAAAACAACACCTTTTCACCATCCTCTGACTCCTAACGTCAAACCAATTTTGTACCCAGTTGGCTAGCTGTCCCTAGATTTGACATAATCTAACTTTACTAACCAGTCTACCATGCAAAATCTTGTCAATGGCCTTGCTAAAGTCCATGTAGACAATGTCTACCATTTTGCCCTCATCTATCATCAATCAAGTTTGTGTTATACAATCTGACATGCACAAAACCACGCTGACTATCCTATTAAGTACTTGGCTCTCTAAATGCATATAATTCCTATCTCTCAGAGTCCTCTCCAACAACTTACCCACCACTGATGTTCCCAGGTGAATGTTCCCTCTCCCAACTTACCCGCCAGTCTGTAGTTCCCAGGCTCTTCCTTGCAGCCTTTTTTAAATAAAGACACAACATTAGCCACCCTCCAGTCTTCTGGCACCTCACCCATGGCTGTGGGTGATACAAATATCTCTGCTAGGAGCCCCAAAATTTCTTCCCTAGCTTTATACAATGTCCTGGGATACACTTGACTTGGTCCTGGGGATCTATGTACCTTTGTGCATTTTATGTAGTACCTCCTCTTCTGTACGTGGACTGTTTTCAAAGACATCACTACTTATTTTCCCAGCTTCCCTAGCTTTCATATCCTTCCCCACTAATAAATACTGACAGTAAATATTTGTTTATGTCCTGCGATTTCACATATAGACTGTACTGTTAATCTATAAGCAGCTTTATTCATGCCCTAGTTGCATTTTTGCCCTTAATGTACTTGTAGAATCTCTCTGGATTATCCTTAACCTTATCTGCTAATTTTATCTCACATCACCTTTTTTCCTCTCCTGATTTCCCTCTTAGATATACTCCTTATACTCCTCAAGTGATCCCTTTGATCCCAGATGCTTATACCTGACTTCTACCTCCTTCATTTACTTGACCAGAGCCTCAATATCTCTAGAGACCAGTGTTCTATACTTCTCCCAGCCTTTCCCTTCACTCCAACAGGAACATGCTGTCCTTGAATTCCCATTCCCTTGCTTTTGAACGCCTCCCACATGCCATTTGTCCCCTTACCTATGCCCAATCAACCTTTGAGTATGGTAATCCAGATGCCCAACCTAATGTTGCAGATGGCATCGGCTTAAACATATCCACAGCAGCTGGTAAGATTAAATTTCATTGTTAAGTTGGGAACATAAATCTAACAGTGACCAGGAAAGTATCATTTGAAAAAAAAATCTGGCTCACTAATGTCCTTCAAGGAAGGATATCTATTGTCCATACCTCATCTGACCTACCTGTGACTACAGACCCACAGCAATGTGATTGACGCTTAGCAGCTCTCTGTAGTGCGATAACATGCCATTCAATTCAAGGACAATTAGGGATGGGGATTCAATCAGTCAGGGCTAGACTTCAATCCAGGATCCTGTGTGAACCCTGCAGCATTGAAGGGAGGAAGCAGTCTCAATGGAAAACTTGTCACTGAGATATCAGTGGAATGATCTGGCTGGGAATCTGCTGATTCATACCTTCAGCTGTCTCTGTCATATTCAAAGGGAATGGGCTGCAATGACCATCTAATTCATAAAGAAGAAATTAAAAACTCACATCGCACTTTTCCCAGCCTCGGAATATTGCACAGTACTTTACATGCAGTGAAGAACTAAGTACAGTCACAGACATAATGTAAGAAAAGCAGCTTAAATGCCCAAATGATGCCTAAAACAAGTGAAAGTATAAATAAATTAAGACATCATGGTGCACAGCTAGCACCAAAAAAGTGACAATCTTTGTGAAGTTGATTGAGCAGTAAATATTGACCAGGGCATTGAGGTCACTTTGCTGTTTGCCTTTGAAACAGTGCTATTAGAGCTCCAGCATCCACAGAGATAAGTCTACAGATAAACCTTCAATAGACCAAGACTCCTTTAGTAATCCACCCCAGCCTGGAGTCTTGTGCTTTCGGTCTCTGGCATAGAACTTTTGAATCAACAATTGGAAAGCAGGAGGGAAATCACTGAGCTACTGCTGACACAGTTTCAGCCCTATCTTCCAGTAACTTCTGCACATGGAGAACAATTTAAACTCTGACTCAAATCTCCAAGACAGAATTTACCTCATGTTCTCTTTCCGCTGCAGTCACAACACAGGAATAAGCTTCGGGACAACAGGAATTAATTTCAATTGTTCAGTGAGCGTAGCCAATCTAGTCCTACGTCTTTGAATTTTCCAATATGAATAACTAAGTCAGACACTTCACAGATGTTTTAAAGCTTCTACATTTCCTAATTCTTCTTACTATTCATTCTGGACAGTTTGTACTGATCCATTCCCCACTCTGTGTCAGTCAACAGTCCAATTGTATGCACCCTTGTAATCAATGTCATGTACAGACTATTTTCACAACCCATTCACTTTACTGGATAAGGATTTATACAGGAAAATATGTTTTGTGTGATTTACAGCTTGATGTTGGGCATATTGACTTTGGAAAAGATGCTGCTGTTTGACTCAAATCCTGCTCCTGCATTTGAAGGATTATACCAAAGAACTGTTTGTGGTGCTTCTGCAGTGTTTTGAGTTGCACGCTGTCCAGATCTCTAGTGCACATATGAAGCACAGGACTCAGTGCTACCTTGTAAACCATGGCCTTGAAGTGAGGTTTGAGATTCCCTTCCCCTAATTAGGGGAAGCAATGGTGCAGTGGTATTACCTCTAGACTATTATTCCAGAAACTCAAGTAGTGTTCTGAGAACCTGGGTTCAAATCCTGCTACAGCAGATGGTGGAATTTGAATTCAGTAAATAATCTAGAATTAAGAGTCTAATGATGACCATGAAACCATTGTTAATTGTTGGAAAAACCCATATGGTTCATTAACGGAAGGAAATTGCCATCCTTATCTGATGTAACCTACATGTGACTCCAGACCCACAAGCTGACTCTTAGCTGCCCTCTGGGCAGTTAGGGATAGGAAATGAGTTCTGTCCTAGCCAGAGATAGCCATACCCCATTAGTGAATAAAAAAAGTCCTCTTTTCCACAGTGACTGGAGGCTGAGCTGTCATATTGGGACATTGATAATTTTCATCATCTATGTCTGTCTTCGTTCTGAGGAGACGCCCAAGATATGGAAAACAGCCCAGATTTTCCAGCCTCTTACTGTTGATCTTAATTAACCAAGAAAGTGTTATGTTATGGGAGTTGGTTGAAGCCAGGTTCTGATTCCTTTTAAGAAGGATTCAGCAGCATCCTAAGAACCCAGTTTCTGATTGAGTGGGCACACAAGTGTGACCTCCAAAGTAAAGCCCAATAATTGAGCTTAGATTTTGTTTTTCAACTGAATGCAGGGTAGGTCCTGGCTGTGACAAACGCAGAAATTGCTGGAGAAACTCAACAGGTCTGGCAGCATCTGTGGGAAAGACCCCTGAAGCAACTGTTGTACTTGGAATGCAACCATAGCAAGAGACTCCCTGGAGGACAACAAAAAGGCTTTTGGGACATTCTCAAAACTCCCTTGAGAAGATCAAACATCACCGACAACTCAAAGAGGTCCCTGGATAACGACTGACCTAAAGGGTCATTTAGAAAGGTACTAAGCACAAAGAGAGACTGCATCAGGAACATGATGAAGTAAAGTTGAGGCATTTGAAGGGGCTCAAAACCTCCAAGTAACTCATCTACCCAATCCTCCAGGTTCCAACTGCCCCACAGTCTATAGATTTTGATTAACCTCTGAGCCATCAAATCAGAATGGAACAAGCCTTTCTCAATCCACCAAGTTAAAAATCAATCAACACCGGGTTATAGTCCAACAGGTTTAATTGGAAGCATTAGCTTTCAGAGCGTTGTGGACCACCTGATGAAGGAGCAGTGCTCCAAAAGCTAGTGCTTCCAATTAAACCTGTTGGACTCTAACCTGGTGTTGTGTGATTTTTAACATTGTACACACCAGTCCAACACCAACATCTCCAAATCATCGATCCACTAAGACTGCACATGAGAAAGGAAAATGTCATTGTTTAGGTCTTTACGTTCTCCCTTTCTGGGTGTATAAGTCCGATAACTGTTTTTAATTCATTTCTTGAGGCAAGAACAGCTTAGTTACAATTCCTAGTTGTTATGACTAGAAGCCCATTAAAAAATTCAGTTAGAATCAATTGTACTGAAGTAAGAATGGAGTCACATGTGTTCAAGACTGAATAAAGACAGCAGATCACCTTCCTCAAAAGACAAGGGTGAAGCAATGGGCTTTTTACTTCCAACATTCCTTGAGATTGATTTCAAATTCTCAAGAAGCTAAAATGATCAAAGGTCATAGGTCAAAATTTTCGCCTTTGAGTCTGAAATCGTGATGGTCCATTTTCTCGACATCACATTCCTGCCTTCTGGATGCTGACGTTATTTTTCCCATGTGGTGAGGGATATGGATGTTGTTGAGGCTGCTACCTCCTGAAGCAGATGGAATCTGGAGTAAATGTTGAGGCCTCCTGGGATATCTCTGTCCTGACTGAATGCCACTGTGCTGCTATCTTTGGTTTATTACCCTGGGATGGAAGTGCTGGCACTGGTCATGCTGATTCCATGAGTATAGTCTTTATAAAGAAAACACACTGCTGGTGCTGGAAATCTGAAGTAAAAACAGAAGGTGCTGGAGAAACCAAAAGAACTGTGGTTTGTTTAAATCAGACACAAAACCAGAAATCCCTGATAAAACTCAACAGGTCTGGCAGCACCTGTGGGGAGAATTCAGAATTAACGTTTTGGATCGAGTGACCCTTCCTCAGAGGATCCCATCACTTGATCTGAAACATTAACTCTGATTTACCTCCTTAGGTGCTGGAGAAACTCAGTAGTTCTGGCAGCATATGAGAAGAGAGGAACAAAGTTAACATTCTGTGTTTGATTTGACTGTGGCTCAGAACTATTGCTCAGACTGTTGCTTGACTAGTCTGAAGGGAAGTACTCCAAATTTTGACACAAACCCTCAGAAGTTAGGAGGATTTTGCAAGGTTGACTAGAGCATGTATTCCATTGTGGTGCCCTGGTTGATACCAGTTTGTTTGTCTTGTTTCACTTTTTCGAAACCAGGCTACATAGTGATTAGATATAACTCAGTAACATTGCTGTGAATCTAGAGTCACATGTGGGTCAGATCAGGTAAGGATGGCAGATCATTGTGACTTTTACAACAATGGTTACAAGATGATTAGGGGTTTAGATGAGAACCTTTTTCCGCTAATGGAGTCAGCTGTTACTAGGGGACACAGCTTTAAATTAAGGGGTGGTAGGTATAGGACAGATGTTAGGGGTAGATTCTTTACTCAGCGGGTTGTGAGTTCATGGAATGCCCTGCCAGTAGCAGTGGTGGACTCTCCCTCTTTATGGTCATTTAAGCGGGCATTGGATAAGCATATGGAAGTTATTGGGCTAGTGTAGGTTAGGTAGGCTTTGGTCGGCGCAACATCGAGGGCCGAAGGGCCTGTACTGCTCTGTATTTTTCTATGTTCTATCACAATAAGGCAAGATTTTTGCTTTCTTTTTGAAGTTCCACAGTTTTAGTCATCTACTTTTTCAGAATGATCAATCATTGCATTTCAAACAAAAAGTAAACTTCTAATTATATCATTTGAAGTTAACAACATCTTTTACAATGTACCTGCCAAGAAGTTCCCAACTCCACAACATATTTTCCCTTCAACTTTCCAAACTGACTGACCTGGTACATTCCAGATAGTATTCAGGGATCTATCCATATTGCAAAAGACTTTGGAGAAAATCAGGGAAACTGAACATTGAGGCAGGAATTTAATAAGGTGAACCCAACATTACTTCCAGTTCAAATCGGGTTATAATCTATCATGTCTACCAAACCGGTCCAAATCTTAGCCAGTGGAAATCAGCTGTGAAATCTGAACTTATGTTCCTCCAGCTCCATTCATGGTGACCAAACATGGATTTACCCAGCACTGAGGATTCAATATTTAGCACATTGTCAATCCAAGTAGATAACATTAGTGAGTTTTGAGATTTGTAGCTCAGGTTGAGGTTCTGGATGTAGGTTTGTTCACTGAGCTGGAGGGTTCATTTTCAGAAAACAAGCCTTCCAGCTCAGCGAGCAAACCTATATCCAGAAGTCAGTAACATACACAACAAAATAATATATATTTAGCAAAGCACTATCTTTGCATATACATCTTTTAGATCCCAGAATATGGATCATACAATCCAAAGGAATGCTTACCTTTTAGACCCATTCATTGATGGCCTCATTCTGCTCCTATATCTTATGGTCTTGTTACAAGCTCTTTTTTGAACTTTTGTATGTATCTTTGTTCATAAATAGTTGAAGTGCCTCACTTTCATTAAACTGCTTGTTCCATTTTATTTCTAATATGTCCTTTGTGTCTTCTACTGGGAAGACAAGCACAATACACTTGGTTAACATTTGCTGTTTTCTCATTCCCCATTTTAGCTTATTCTGTTGTGTTATTTTTTGCTACTCTCTTATATTTAGCATACATGTAGAAATGCCTACAGTCAACTTTTATATACCTTGCTAGTTTATTCTCACATTCTACTTTCACCCTCTTTATTAGTTTTAAAAACTGTCCGAATCTCAGGCTGGTCCAGAGACCAATTCTTTAGGTAGGATCATATGCCAGACTATTGGGCTGGATGTTGATCTAGACATGAGTGAGGCCACCCAATAAGTGATTGATCTCCTCATTGTTGGGTTCAGAGAGCTGCTGGTGGCATTTGGGTCGATAGGCAGTGTCCTTGTATCTTTGTATATTCCACTGACTCCAGGATCTAAACCTCACGCAGAAGGACCCCCAGCAACTTCATGCAGCCTTCGACTTTGGAAAGGTGAAAGTAGACTTCTTTATTTGTACCATTTGTAATATTATAATATTTAATATTATTACCTCCAATCTCTAGTCAGTGGTCACTGATGGCATCCATCTCCCTGGGAACAGACTCAGATTGAGCAACTTTTATGTCACATTTGACACCAAATGAGCTTCTTACCACATATTTATGCCACCATCAAGAACAACCATTTCCACCTTTGTAACACTGTCTGACTTTGTTCCAGTCTCAGCCCATCTTCTGCTGTGGTCCTCATTCAGTCTTTCGCCTAGATCTGACCGTGCATCCATACACCTGGCCAGCCATTCATATTCCATTCTCCTTTGATTCAAGGTTATCCAAAACTCCTTGTTTTAACTCATGTCTGTTCTGTTCCTTGTTGACCCTGCGCTGACTGACCTAGCTTAGAATCATAGAATCCCTACAGTGTGAAAACAGGCCATTCAGCCCAACAAATTCACACCGACCCACTAAACAACAACCCACCCAGGCCCATTCCCCGAACCTATTATCCTATATTTAGCCCTGACTAATGCACCTAACCTACACATCCCTCAACACTGTGGGCAATTTAGCATGGCCAATCCACCTAACTTGCTCAGCTTTGTATTGTGGGAGGAAACCCACGCAGACACAGGGAGAATGTGCAAACTCCACACAGATAGTTGTCAGAGGCTGGAATTGATCCCGGGTCTTTGGTGTTGTGAGGCTCCTGATCAAATGACATCTAATTTTTAAAATTCTCATCTCTGTTTCCAAATTCCTCCCAGGCCTCTTGCTGGTCTGTCCTTGTGACCTCCTCCAGGCCTACAACCCTCCGAGAGATCTGCACTCCAGTGGCTTCTTGAACATCCCCAATTTTCATCTCTCCACTTTGGTGGTCTTTCCTTCCCTTGACCAGGCACCAAGCTGTGGATTTCTCTTCATAAACATCTTTGTCTTTCTACTCAACCTTCTTGTCTTTTGAAAAAAATTATTAAAACTTAGCTCTTTAACCATGCTTTTTTTGTCTTTAGAGTATTGTATTTTTTTTAGCAGAGGCCTAATGCTCTGTTTGTTTCATATGTTTCTGTGAAACAAAGGACGTTTCTTATAATGGTAGAAGTGTTATATACATGTAAGTTGCTGTTTATTGCCCATTGCCATTAATGCTGCAAAAAGTGATTTGCAACAATGTTGGCATCATCATGCTAATAACCAATGCAGAGAGCCACAGCATTGTAAAAGTCTTTTTCTTAATAGATCAGAATATGTCCATTCTTGATGTTGTAAAGCTGTTACTTGCTTCTCCAAGTTACAAATTTGTGCTACTTTTGCAGTTGGCTTTGCCAGGGGATGGAGAGTCAGCCAAAATATGCTGTGTCAGAATTGCCATGAACTTAGCTCCCTCTGCTCAGAAACAATAAAACTTTCTGTTTCTCCAAGAGTTCTGTGTTGCATCAAACCTGTGGTCAATGTGACATAACAGAAGTCTGCACACAAAGCCATTCATCACTCCTTACTGCAATCCCACTGAAAATCTGAACATCCCACTTAGCAGATCCATTCATTCATTGCAGTCAAAGAAACACATCACGGATAATCACATAGAATTTCCAACACAAAGCTAAAGGAACTCAGCTCCATTCTGCCAGAGTTGTTATGGAGCAGACCAGATTAGATAGGCTTAAAATATTTTAAGAAGGTAACCTAGAACCTAAGTTTTTCTTACTTTGAAGACAAATGTGAAATGCTATGTTACAGATGCAATGTGACTGGTCAAATTACTAAACGGGAGGCAAATACATAATTTATTTTAGCACTGTGGTTAAAGTACAACCAAAGAAAGATGAATTTAGAACATCTTAACTCTCATGGTGAACTTAACAGAATAATGGACACGGTAACTATTATTAATTAACTGTTCCAATGTAGTAACATCCAGAAACACACCCCTTGGCAAAAAGAAAAATTCAGAAAAATGGATTTGTCTCATAGGTAACCCAGTAACAGAGAAACCCAGCTTTTATCTATACCTTCTTCAAGCCCACAACAGCAACTGCTTAAAGTTAAATCTTAGAAACTAAAAAGAAATCAAGAAAGCCTGGTCTGTGAGAGTTGCCCCATCCAACCAAACTGCCTGTATTGTTCAAAGTTAAAAAAATGACCAAACCCTCACAAGCTCAAGGTTTGCATAAAGCTTTGTAGCTTGAGTGCTGGTTGCCATGGTGATGGGTATGTTCACTGAGCTGGGAAGTAGATTTGCAGATGTCTCATCCCCTGTCTAGGTGTCAGTGATTTGGAGCCTCCTATGAAGCATACTGTGTTTTCTGGAATTTATTTAGTTCCATTCCAGTTACTTCCGGTTGCCAGTTCCAGTTGTTCATTGTAGTGGTCGGTATATTAGGTCTAGGTGAATGTATTTGTTGATAGCATCTGTGGATGAGTGCCATGCCTCTAGAAATGCCTCACAAGCTGTTGACTTTCTACAGACAACTTGACACCTATCGTTCAACCTTTCCTCAAAAAAAGGACGAAATAACCTCTTAAAGGCACAGTATCATCAGACTGTGAATCTTTCCCATGCACTTTGACCCATTCCTCTTTATCTATTGCTACAAAGTGTGTCCATATTTCAAGAGACTTAACAGGGGACATCAATGATTCTGCTTGAATTTACAGAAGTTGTACAGGGGGGGTCAATGAAGTTGATCTGTACTCCCTGAAATTCCATGAGGTTTGGTGGGGGAGATGTTCGGAAATCAGACAGTGGATATATATGAACAGACAATTCCCATCGGTGTCTCATGAAATTTGTCTGAACTACGTTCAGTTGACCGATAGATTACATCCAACATAAAGATTCAAGTAAAGATACCCAATGATCTAAGAAATAAATAGAAAGGCTCCATTATAATATGGTAATCTTGGAAAAATAGGATTCTGGTCTTCCTGCTGTAGGAAAGATGTTATGTAACTTGAAAGGGTTCAGAAAAGATTTACAAGGATGTTACCAGAGTTGGAGGGTTTGAGCTATAGGATGAGGCTGAACAGGCTGGGGCTATTGTCCCTGGAGCATCATAGGCTGAGGGGTGACCTGATAGAGGTTAGTAGAATCATGAGGGCCATGGATAGGATAAATGGCCCAGGTCTTTTCTCCAGGGTTGGGGAGTCTAAAACGAGAGGGCATAGGTTTAAGTTAAGAGGGGAAAGACATAAAAGGAACATAAGGAGCAACATTTATTTATGTATTTATTTTCACGTGCACCAAAGTACAATGAAAAAGTTTGTTTTTGAGCAGTACAAGCAGGTTATAGTAAGCAAGGATGTATGGATCAAAAAGGTTTAGACAGAGGCATACAGGTTACCTTGCACAGGGCGTGCCCTCGGCAAGATCAATGGTAGCAAGATTCAGAGGGTGCTGCATGTGTGGAATGAGCTGCCAGAAGAAGTGGTGGAGGCTGGTACAAGTACAACATTTAAAGGCATCTGGATGGGTATATGAAAAGGAAGGGTTTAAAGGGATATGAATCAAATGCTGGCAAATGTGATTAGATTAATTTAGAATATCTGGTCGGCATGGAGGGGTTGACTGAAGGATCTGCTTCCATGCTTTACATCTCTATGACTCTACAATTCTCATTTAGCGCCATACAGAAGGGTTATCTAGTCTCGCCATTCTGATCTTATCCTAATGTAATAATTCCCATAATCCCTTGCAACTACAGGCCATATTAAGCAAGACATTCCATTATTCTACCAGCTTCACTGGTAAAAAGGTTTTACCTAAAGCCCATTCCACCCCTCTAATTGATTCATGTGGCTATATACTTTAAACATACTTCACTGACTGTCAAACACTTTGAGGAGTCTGGTGATAATGAAAAGTGGGGTGCAATTAACTCTCTATTTTGAATTTTACAATGTCAAACTTTAAAAAAAAAATTTCCTTCCTGACTTGTAATCCAATCTATTTTCCATTCTCTCTGCACCTGATTTGTCTCTAATTGACCCTCTTTTCTCATCTGTGGCTCCTTTCTTTCTTTCCAGCTCCTTCATTCTCATTGTTTTAGGAAATAGATTATTGCTCCTGCCATTCATGAAAATCCTAGATGCCTCATTATCCTCAGACATTCAGCAAGTAACAAAGTAAACTATATTTCAATGTGAAGGGTGCAGTAGAAAAGTCTCTTTA
The DNA here is from genome assembly GCF_020745735.1 of Hemiscyllium ocellatum. Taxonomy (NCBI): domain Eukaryota; kingdom Metazoa; phylum Chordata; class Chondrichthyes; order Orectolobiformes; family Hemiscylliidae; genus Hemiscyllium; species Hemiscyllium ocellatum. Next base: position 87,941,607 of record NC_083412.1, read on the forward strand.
ACGGTGAACATCACAAGTAGCCCTGCTTCAGTGAGACTCATTTTGTTATTTTCTTAACCCCAGTGTTGGTTTTAACTAATAAACTGACAATTGATCACTCATACAGATCGATGGATTTAAATAGTGGAAGATCTGATAGATGATCATCAGAAGTGGCAGCATTATTTCAACACTCAACCAGGACATTAGGTCATTCACCGGCAGCTATGGGAATTGATCGTTGCGCTATTATTTTGTTTTCCTTCTTTACTTCCCTGGACTCATGTTATTGCAGCTGTGCTCAGTGCATGTGGTAATGTGCATGCTGTGTAATTTCCCAAGTTTGCCATTGACCGATCATGGACTTTCCAAAGAGGTGATGATGCCCATATGGACAAGGGGTGACTGAATCATCCCCCACAACTTTTCAACTCAACAGTGATACAAAGGGCAAAATAAATCAAGACTACTACCTAGAATCACAGTTTGAAATTCAAAAGGCTTAAAACTTATTATAACTGTTCAATGAATTCTTTGACATTTGGTTGCAGCATATAAATTTCACCTAAACATTACTAATGTAGACTTGGTCATGTTAATACATCTCCTCTCTGGCTAATTATGCAATTTGATGTTATCTTAAGTGTTTCTTGTGAAATGAACATTTCCAATTTGGCATGAGCTGATTCATTTCTTCCAGAACTAGGCATCCAGGTTCTCTTGAACAAAGGAAGTGTGGGAGAACTAATTGAAGTCTATAACATTCTGAAGGGTAGAGATAGAGTGGATAAGAAAGTTCAGTTTCCATTAGTTGAAGAGTTCATAACAAGAAGGCGTGAATGTAAACATATTGCATGGGTTTCCTCTAGGTGCTCCAGTATCCCCCCACAGTTACATAGATAAAATAGAAAGTATTGGGTTGTTCTCCTTAGAGTAGAAAAGATTGAAAGGAGACTTATACAAGTCTTCAAAGTCATGAGAAATCTTGACAGAGCAAATAGAAAGAAACAGACTGCATTAAAGGGAGGGTCTAGAGGCAGAGGACACCAATGAATAGCAAAAGTAGCCAAGGCAACGAGAGGAGAAGTGGAATGTGATTCGGATCCAGAACCTGCCAGAGCAGTCATGAATATTGTGGAGATTCAGGCTTTTAAATTGGAATGATGTGATTACATGAAGAGAAAAAAAGTGTTGGAGGACTGGGGGAAAATTCAGGGGGGTGGAGCTGGATGAGTTCACTTTGTTGGGTTCCCGCATAGAAACAAAGGGATAAACAGTCTCTTCTGTGCTGCACCCATCCTATGATTCTGTGATGGCCTCGGAACATCTTGAATGTTTTAGTGTGAAGTATATGAGATGGACAAAAGTAAGGTAGAGAGCTTTAAGAACCAAATTACACACTGCAGAATAGGATGACAACAATGCGATAATAACAAAATAATCTATTTTTATGTGTTGATTAAGGGATAAGTAATGCGCTGGACTTTGGAGAGAACTTCCTGATTAGAGTCATAGAGTCCTACAGCACAGAGATAGGTCCTTTGGCCCAAAATGGTCCATGCCAACCAAAATGTCTGTCCACGCTAAAAGACTCTTCACAAGTTGCTGTGGAACCTTTTGCATCAAACTGAGAGGACAGACAGGACCTCAGTTTAATGCTCCATCAGAAGAGTGATTTCTCTGACAGTACAGTCTCCTGCCACTCCTGCACAAACATATCTTCTTCAATTCAGTGTCCGAGTCTCTGTTGTGGGATTTGAGACTACAGCCTTTGGCAAGAGTGCTATACCTGAACCACAGCTCGCGTCTAAACAGAACTCTGGTCTGTACAGTTCAGCTGTGGTTTACCGTCTCAACTCCCTGGCAATTTATTCTGAAAGCATGACATTAATCTAATAAATGTAAACCTTTTGGAAAGCTGCCATGCTGAAATGTATCCTGGTTATGCTTCAGAGGTGCAATGCTGTTTCCACAAGCACTTTTATAACAGTGTTTAAACAAATTAATGAAATCTTGCAACAAAACACAGCATCTCTCTCTAGGTTCCATTGAAGCTGCCTGTTCTCTAGACAGCAGTTAGATCACAGCTGCAGCTACAAGAGGAGCTGCTGAGTGTGTCTTTATATCATTACTGACCAGGTCTCAATGGATTTGGATGAAAAATCATCAGCAGTGACAAGAATACACAGATAGCATCATTAACACAGGGCTAACTAATTTGATGTAAATTATCAGATCATGCAACATTTCAGCACCACATTCCCATTCTTACTTCGCCAGACATTATTTAACTCAGGTTATTAGTTAATTCAAGTTTACTCACCCCACACAGTCTCCTGATGTAATTATGGTAGGTTGTGGAATTTTTACATTCAGTTATTAATCTGGCGTATAAAGCTAGCTTCAGTAACAGCTGTCACCAATCGTTACAAAAACCCATCAGGTTCACAAATGAGGAAAGAACATCTGACGTCCTTATCTGGTCAGGCCTATATGGCACTCTAGACCAACAACATTGTGTCTGATTCTTGTCTGTGTTCTGAAATGGTCAAATGGAGTCATAGAGTCATGCAGCACGGAAACAGACCCTTCAGGTCCAAACAGTCCATGCCGAACATAATCCCAAACTGAACCATTCCCACCAGCCTGTGTTTGGCCCCTATCCCCCCAAATATTTCTTACTCATGTACTTACCCAAACGTCTTTTAAACATTGCAACTGTAACCTTGTCCATCACTTCCTCCAGAGGTTCATTCCATGCATGAACCATTCTCTGTGCAAAACTGTTTCTTTTTAAAATCTTTCTCCTCAAACCTTAAAAAAGTACCCCTTAGTTTTGAAAGCCCCAAGTTCAAGAGCAGTTACGAACAGGCAATGAATACTGGCCTGGTCACTAACTCACACATACCATGAAAACAAAAACAAAAATTGGTAGGTTCATTTGGTTTGATTTGATTTGTTGTCGCATGCACCAAAGTACAGTGAAAAGTTTTGTTTGCTAGCAGTATAGGCAGATCTTAGTAGGAAAGGGCATACAGATCATAGAGTGAAAAATAAACTAGATAGATGTATACATCACACAGGATGTGCACCAGGCAAGATCAACATAAACAGGATCAGCGTGATTTGAAGATAAAGATGTCATTCATCAGGCTGATAACAACTGGGAAGAAGCTGATCCTGAACCTGCTGGTGTGTATGTTCAAGCTTCTGTATCTTCTGCCTGATGGAAAAGCTTGTAGGAGAGCATTAATGGGGTGTGATGGCTCTTTGGTGATGTTAACAGCATTTCTGCTGCAATTAGAAGTGTAAATGGAGTCCATGGGTGGGAGGTTGGCTTCTGAGATGGTCTGGGCTGTGCACACAACCTTCTGTAGTTTCCTACAGTCCTGGGCAGTTCAGTTGCCATATCAGGTATACACCCAGGTATAATGCTTTCAGTGGTTCACCTGTAGAAGTTGGTGAGGGTCCTTGTGGACCTGCCAAAATTCCTGAGCTTCCTGAGGAAGAAGAGGCCTTGTTATGCCTTCTTGGCCATCACATCCACATGGGAAGTCCAGGACAGTTTGTCGTTGATCGTCATTGAGGAACTTAATGCTTCCAACCCTCTCCAACTCAGCTCCATTGATGTAGATAGGGGTGTGTCCTCCTCCTTTCTTTTTGAAGTCAATTATCAGTTCATTGCTTTTCCTGACATTGAGAAAGAAGGTGTTCTCACTGCAACATTTCACCAAGTCCTCTATCTCTTTTCTGTATTCTGTCTCATCTTTGTTTAATATCTGTCCTATCACAATGGTGTCACCAGCAAACTTGTAGACGATGTTTGTTTGCAATTTGGCAACACCGTAATGGGTATACAGGGAGTACAATCAGGGGCTGAGAATGGATCCTGAAGGGGTCTCCAGTGTTCAGCATTATTGTGGAGGAGTTCAGTTGTCTATCTTCAGTGATGCGGTCTGTGGGTCAGAAAGCTGAGGAGCCAGTTGCAGAGTGTGGAGCCAAGACCTAGGTCTTGAAGTTTTGAGATCAATCTGGAGGGGATAATGGTTTTGAAGGTGGAGCTTTAGTCAAAGCGCAAAAGTCTGACGTGGTGCCCTTGTTATCCAGATATTCCAGGGATGAGCACAAGACTAGGGAAATGCCAACCACTGTGGGCCTGTTCTGTCGGTAGGCAAATTGTAGAGCAAACTGCCTATTTTATGTCTTCATCACTCTTTAACATTCGGTTTAATGGCTACAGGATGGCAGCTCCCACAGTGCAGTGTTTATGCTGCATTTTAGTAAATGTGTCAGCCTACATCACTTGGCCAAATCTGGAGTGAACCTGAACTCATGAGTTCCTGAAATTGAGATGAGATGTAACCACTCATCTGTACGTAATAGTTGCTAATTTAAAATCCAGTTTCTGATCTGCATGAGTGTGGAATTTGTCAGACCAAAATAACAGAATGTTAAAGCTTTTTCACCTTTTCGGAATTAATTCCTACTCCATTACCAGTATTTGGTGAGTATTTGGGAAGTGATTAATAATTTTCTTTGTAATGTTTAAAATACTATTGCTGCCAGTGGTAAGATTAATAAAATATAATTAAGAAGAAATTAATTCATTGAATTGAATAATCTAGTACTTAATCAAATGCATAAAAGATGGCAGGGAAGATGATGCATGGTGGCTGAAGCATGTGGGAGTTCCTGGATGACATTGTGATCCAGGTTCAGTAAGTATTTGTGGCTAGGTGAGATTTGATTCAGCATTTATAAACTGGAGACTGAATTGGGACATTCCAACACATCAGGTTGTGGGAAGATGGATACTTTACAATGGGAGGCAATCACACCTCCTAGGGTAGACCTTCTGATTTAGTTAGTGGTCAATGACAGGAGAGTGTGACAGCTAGTGAAATAAGTAAGGTGACCCAGAGGATAGGGATACAGGAACCATAGGTATTGCACTTGTCCAACAGACTTAAGGTTCTTTCTGATTTTTCTGATGAAATTGAGGGGAGCGAGGTGTGTCAGCTGAGTGCGCATAGCTCCATGATGCAAGAAAACATTCAAGGGAGAAGGATGGGATAGCGAAACAGAATGTAGTAGTTGGGGATTGTATAGTGAAGTGAACTGACTCTGTTCCTGAAACAAAGAACTAGAGTTCAGAAGGCTGTATTATCTGCTGTGTGCCATGGTTCAGGGCATCTACGAAGGCTACACAGGAACTTAAACGGTGAGGCTGTTCCATGCAATTATTATGAGGAGTGCAGGACCAAGTAATAAAACAGAATCTTAAAGATAATGATCTGAGCCATGACCCAAAGTGGCTTAGAGCAAAGAAGAATAGACAGAAGATTTTGTGACTCAGACACAATGTGGTTCATGGGAGTCCTGGAGAAAATGGAATTTGTACCGATGACATAGCCAACTCCTGACCATGCTGAAGCTGATATTCGAGCAAGCCATGTAATGAGGGAAATAAAGTTTTAAAATAAATAGCAAAGGCAATGATCAAATTTAAGAGATGTAATAAATCTAAGGCAAAATCTAAGAAACAAGACAGGGGAGAATATAAATGTGGGAAATGATAAACTAAGAGGGGAAAGGATAGTGAGTAAAACTGGAGAGTCCATCAATAGATAAAGTTACAAACATGATTGAAAAAGAGAAAACTAAAAGCTCTGTATCTGAATTCAGACAACACTTAGAACAATATTGCATGCAATTCTGGTTGCCTTCCTATCGGAAAAACGTGTGAAACTTGAAAGGGTTCAGAAAAGATTTGCAAGGACGTTGCCAGGTTTGGAGCATTTGAGCTATAGGGAGAGACTGAACAGGCTGGGGTTGTTTGCCCTGGAGCATCAGAGGCTGAGGGGTGACCTTATAGAGGTTTATAAAATCATGAAGGGCATGAATAGGATAAATATACAAAGTCTTTTCCCTGGGGTGGGGGAATCCAGAACTATAGGGCATAGGTTTAGGGTGAGAGGGGAAAGATATAAAAGAGACCTAAGGGGCAAGTTTTTCATGCAGAAAATAGCGCGTGTAGCTGCCAGAGGATGTGCGGAGGCTGGTACAATTGCAGCATTTAAAAGACACCTGGATGGGTATATTAATAGGAAGGGGTTAGAGGGATATGGGCCAGTGCTGGCAGGTGGGACTAGATTGAGTTGGGATATCTGGTCGGCATGGCCGGGTTGGATCAAAGGGTCTGTTCCATGCTGTACATCGCTATGACTCTATAAATGACAGTGCTAAGAGAAATGAATAAATATGATCTAATAGCCATTAAAGAGTCACAGTGGAAGGATAACTTGGATTGAGATTTTGAATATTGAAGGATGTAAGTCACAATACGTTTCAAAAAGATGGAGCAATGGCCCTGTTACTTAATGATGCTATTAGCACAATGACCCTAAGTTAAGGAAACCAGGCATTTGTAGAAGTAGTAAGAAGTTTAGATTAAGATGAGAAATGATAATTGCAATAAATCACTTGTGGGAGTTGTGTGGAGATCCCTAACAGTAATGCAGGAGGAAAACTCTGCTAGTTGGAATCATACACGGCAAAAAGGAAAATGGCTGTGGTGGTTGGAGGTCAGTCATCTCAGCTCCAGGACATTTCTGCAGGTGTGCCTCAAGGTAGTGTCCCAGGCCCAACCATCTTCAGCTGTTTCATCAATGACCTTCTCTCTATTATAAGGTCAGTGTGGGGATAGTCACTGATGATTGCATAATATTCAGCACTATTTGCCACTCCTCAGATACTGAAATAGTCCATTTTCAAACTCAGATGGACCTGAACAATATCTAAGTTTGGACTGACAAGTGACAAGTAACACTAATGGCAGAGTACTAGACAATGAACAAGAAAGCAAGAATCCAGCAATCACTCCTTGTTATTCAATGACATTAGTAGAGCTGCAATCAATATCCTTGGCTTTTCTATTGACCAAAAACTGAACAAAACTAACCAAATACATACCGTGGCTACAAAAGAAGGTCAGAGGATCATAAACCTGCAAAAAGTGGCTCACCTCCTGATACTCAAAAGACTCCACAAGCTAAACACCGCAATTCAGGAGTGGGGTGGAATATTCCCCACTTGCCTGGATGGGTACAGTCCCAACAACACTCAAGAAGCTTGATACCATCCAGGACAAAGCAGCCCACTTGATTGGCACCACATCCACAAGCATCTATTCCCTCCACCACTGACACTCAGTAGAAACAGTGTGTATTATCTACAAGTTGCATTGCAGAAATTCACCAAAATCCTCAAACAGCACCTTCCAACCCCATGACCATATCCATCTAGAAGGACAAGGGCAGCAGATCATGGGAACACTACCACTTACAAGTTCCCCTCCAAGCCACTTGCCATTCCCACTTGGAAATGTATCAAGGTTTCTTTACTGTCACTGACACAATATCATGGAATTCCCTCCCTAAGGATATTGTGGGTAAACCTACGCACATGATTGTAGCAGTTCAAGAAGCTCACCACAACCTTCTCAAGATCAACCCGGGATGGACAATAAATACTGATCAGCCATTGACCCTCATGTGGCATGAGTGAATAATAAAAAAAAATTAGCAGTACCCATTTGAAATGAAGTGATCAAGCAGAGACTGGTATAAAATTTAAGTATGGATACAACAATTCTGGACCACCCCCTCTTGGTTTTGCCCCCTCTCTCCTTCTCCATTATAAATATACATACTGATGACCCTTGCTCTCATCCAGTAGCAACCATCCCAGCACAATGGAAAAGTATCCAACACTCAAAAGCATAGAATTGTGCATGACGACCTCAGTGTCTCGATAACCCTCACACCCGATCCTTAATAGCTCTTGCCCATGCTTAAATTGACAGTGTTTTGTTGGTATTCACTATCCCGTGAGGAAAAATAGTTCTGTGGAATTTCAAACCCTGTCAAAGTATGTGCTGTGAACCCATAATGTTGAAGCCTGGACAGTTTAGATTGATTGCCCTCAGCTCCATCCTCTACAAACCAAACCAACTCCACTGCTTTCTAAAATAAGAAAGGTCAGGTCACTTAAATTTACACTCAAGGCTGCCTCAAGTTTGATAGAATGTAATGGAGTCTATCATTCATGACAAGGTGTGGACTAATGGGAGGCCACATTAGGATCAAAGGCCAGTGACGGCTGCCCCTCAGCTTCCAAGTTTGGTTGGAGATTTGGTCGAAGGCTTCATCACATCTCTGCCAACTGCCAGTCCTTATACTCCAGACATTAACCTCTCAACCTGTGACTTCTTTTTTAACAGTCTTATGATTTTTCTGTCCTCCCACATTCCCAGTAAGGTGCTTTGGAAATTAATCTTTCATAGAATCCCCAAAGTGGGCAACCAGACCATTCAGCCCATCAAGTCCACACCAATCCTCTGAACAGCATCCCACCCAGACCCACCCCATCCCTCTAACCCTGCATTTCCTGTGGCTAATCCACCTAGCCTGCATATCCCTGGACACCATGGGGCGATTTAACATGGTCAATCCACCCTGACTTGCACATCATTGGGCGGAATGGTAGCTCAGTGGTTAGTACTGTTGCCTCACAGTGCCAAGGCCCTGGGTTCAATTCCCACCTCGGGTGACTGTCTGTGTGGAGTTTGCACATTCTCCCTGTGTCTGCGTGGGTTTCCTCTGGGTGCTCTGGTTTCCTCCCACAATCAAAGATGTGCAGGTCAGGTGAATTGGCTATGCTAATTGCCCATAGTGTTAGGTGCATTACGTAGGGGTAAATATAGGCTAGGGGAATGGATCTAGGTAGGTTACTCTTGGGAAGGTCAGTGTGGATTTGTTGGGCCAAAGGGCCTGTTTCTGTACTGTAGGGAATCTAATCTAATCATTGGACTGTTGGAGGAAACCCAAGCAGACAACGGAAGAATATGTAAATTCCACACAGACAGTCACTTGAGGGTGGAATCGAACGTGGGTCCCTAGCGCTATGAGGCAGCAGTGCTACCCATGGAGCCACCATGATGGCTCACAAACTTTCATCCCTGGGAGCTCCAGACCAATCCTGGGTGGGCCTTTGTTTGACAATGACAAGGCCTGCGGGGAGAAAGCGAGGACTGCAGATGCTGGAGATCAGAGCTGAAAATTTAAACAGCTCATGCAGAGAGGCCAAAACGCTGCTTACCCACAACTGATACTCAAGTCATCACCCTTGCTTTGTCAGGCCTTGTCATTGCTGAAAATGCGTTGCTGGAAAAGCGCAGCAGGTCAGGCAGCATCCAAGGAACAGGAGATTCGACGTTTCGGGCATAAGCCCTTCTTCAAGAAGCTCTTCTCCTGTTCCTTGGATGCTGCCTGACCTGCTGCGCTTTTCCAGCAACGCATTTTCAGCAATGACAAGGCCTGACAAAGCAAGGGTGATGACTTGAGTATCAGTTGTGGGTAAGCAGCGTTTTGGCCTCTCTGCATGAGCTGTTTAAATGAGTCAGCATTCACATTCTCCTGAAACAGCAACAGGACTAGCTGGAAAATCTCAGCTGGCCTGGCCGTATGTGTGCCGAGAAAATGGAGCTAAAATTTTGGCCCCCGAGGCCCTTCTTCTGAAGGACAGATGCTGCCAGACCTGCTGCCTTTCTCCAGCTATTTCTGCTTCTTTGTCAGATTTCCAGTGTCTGAAGTTCTTTGTCTTTTGTTCAGTGAAAGAACACTGTTTAACATTAAGTTTACTTCAATCCCATAAAACGTGCCAAAATTAATTGCATTGCTTCAAAACAAGGAGATTAACGCTGGAATTGTCCTCAGAGTTAGTCCCAAGAAACTCGGCTCTGCATTAGCAGACCATCCGGGCACGGTCTAATATCTGAACAGGCTAGCTTCTTCAAAAGGCAGACAGTTCACATATTTCTTCCACATTATAAACCACAGAAACGATGCAGACTCATACTCCTTCAGTCTCTGGTGTCGATTTGATGTAAGCTGGAACTGCCGTCCTCAGCAAAAACTTAGCAATCTGATAGAAGCGAGCAATTCTTTCAATCATCAATACAGAAAATGCTGGAAAAACTCAGCTGGTCTGGCAGTATCTATGGGCAGAGAAACAGAGTTAACATCTTAAGTCCGGTATTAGTCTTCAGAATCGAGTCATACCAGGCATGAAACACAAACTCTGCTGCTGCTGAGTTTCTCCAGCATTCTCTGCGTCCACAGTATCTTGCTTTGACATGATTTCCTCAGCAGTGCTATGGTTCAAAGAAGATAACTGAGATAGTAAATAAATAAAACTAAAACAAAAACCCTGCAGATGCTGGAAATCAGAAACAAGCACAGAAATTGCTGGAAAGTCTCAGCAGGTCTGGCAGCATCTGTGGAGAGACATCAGCAAAATAGTCAGATAGTGAGCAGGGATGATACCTTGGAAGAATCATCAAAGACAGACATAGACAACACAAAGAGGATAAATGCACTGTTACATATGTACTGTAGGCCCCAAAACATCAGGGAAACATTCAAGATCTATGGAGGATCTGTGTTCCTGGTTTGATTGGCAACGTTAAGTCTAGCTACCTCTATTGAGCGCTGAAGTGGAAAATGAGGTGTTATTCCTTTATCTTACATTGGGTTCATTGTATATAGCAGCTGGTCTAGGACAGAGCAAGACAATGTTGTGAAATGGCGAACAACTGCGATGTCGGGTTAATTTGTGCACTCCCTCAGAAATGCAGTAGTCACCCAGTCTATGTTGATGTCGCCAATGTAGAGGAAACAGTATTGTGAGCAGGGAATACAGTAAACTGGATTGAAATGAGGCGTGGTCACTTAGAAGGTGTGTTTGAGGCCTTGGGTAACTAAAGAGGGAAGATGTAAAGAGGTCAGTTTAACACGAAGGGGAGAATGGTTATGCAGAGGTAGTAAAGAGGTGTTAGGAGTGACTGATGAATAAACCTGATGTTTTAGAAAGAAAACTGTCCCGGTAGAATGCTGACAGTGGAGGCGAGGGGAAGATGTGTTTGGTGGTGGAATCCTGCTGGAGATGGCAGAAATAGTGGAGGAATTTGGGGCGGCACAATGGCTCAGTGGTTAGCACTGCTGCCTCACAACACCAGAGACCCAGGTTTGATTCCCATTCAGGTGACTGTCTGTGGAGTTTGCACATTCTCCCCGTGTCTGCATGGATTTCCTCCGGGTGCTCTGGTTTCCTCCCACGATCAGAGATGTGCAGGTCAGGTGAATTGGCCATCCTAATTGCCCATAGTGTTAGGTGCATTAGTGAGGGGCAAATACAGGCATGGGGAATGGGTCTGGGTGGGTTACTCTTCGGAGGGTTGGCGTGGACCTGTTGGACTGAAGGACCTGTTTCCATACTTTAAGGAATCTAATCATCAATTTTTGAATGTGGAGTTTGATGTGATGGAATGAGAAAGCAAGGGGAACCTAATGGTTGCCTTGGAAGGAAGGAGAAGGGGTGAAGGCAGAAGCACAGGAAATGTGTTGAACATGGTTCAGGGTTCTGTAAACCAAGGTATGGGGATTCTTTTGGCCGACAGGAAATGGAATCACCCCTGTGGAAGGTGGCATGATCAGAATAAATGTGATGGAGATAAAGAAACTGGAGGAATGAAATGGAATTCTGACAGGAAGCAGGATGTGAGGAGGTGTAGGCAAGGTAACTGTGTTTGTAATGTATATTAGTGAAGATCCAGTCCCAGAAATGAAGACAGGGAAGTCAAAGAAGGGAAAAGTCAACGTTTCAGCATGTCGAGGTGAAAGAATGGTAGAAATTGGAAGTGGAATTGATTTTTTTTTCCCAGTTCCACGTGACAGCAGGAAGCAACATCAACGTCATCATTACTGTGCTGGGAAGAGATGTAGGAGGGGAGTCTGAGTACGACTACATGAAGGCAAGTTGTTGTTTTCACTATCTTCCATCTTACTTCCACTCTCCACATCCAACCTCTCGCTTCCTACTTCTTCTTCTAATCATTTCTTTACTTTCAGCTCTCCATGCCTTCCCTGGGTTTTATTTCCTTCTATTGAGTCTTTCCTCTCCCTCTCTCCTTCCCTCTCCCAGACCTTTACTTACCTTTGCCTGTTCTGTCTCTGTTTCCTCTTCCGAGTTGTACTTTCTCTTCCTTTCAACATAAAACTGTTCAACCAGAAGCCAGTGACTTACTAATAGAAAACCAGAATACTCTTTAATTCAATGTCTGCCCACTGTAAACAGAATTTGGAGTGAGGGAAGAAAGGCACTTATTATTTCAATTTCCTCTTGCTTCATAAGATCTAATACTCTTTGTCTCCAGACACAAGCTCTGTTGTTAAGTCTACATTGCAAACTGAATTGACATTCAAGTGTCGAAGCAATGAGATATTGCATTAACTTAATGCCATTATCCATTGCAATGCAGGAGGACATTAAAAATCACAACATCCGACAAGCAAAAGACTGACAAAGGCATTTTGTTGGTCTTTCTTTTAATCTTTTCCAGATATTAATTAAACAGTAATCAGGCAGCGAGGACTCAGCTGTTAGTGTTTGAAAGAAGTTGTGGTATTTTATTATATTGCATTACCTCATGGATAATTATTAAAAGCGCAGTGCTTGTTAAATTATAAATGTTTTATATGCCTCTGTTCTTTTTACTTGGTGGATGGTGAGTCAACTGAAGTGTCTGCTTCTGAATGGGGTCATGTCTGTCAAGTCCTGTAATTCCATTGTTCGACAAGACTGACCACATTAAAGAGCTAAAATGTTGCAGGGTATTTTTTCATGAGTAAAGCCTTACCACCAATCTAAACCATTCTGAGTGAAATCCTTCACAACTTCTCGCACGTCCCTGCACAGGGAACCGATTATAAAAGAACAATCTTTGCTTTCCATCAGCTCCCACAGTCTTCCTGCTGAGTAGTTAATGCCAGCCTTACAATTGAATTCAGGCTTTGTAAGACACCAGTAGAAAGAAACAATTTGCCTTTCATGACCCCATGTGTCCCAATGTGCATTATGACCAACAAAGTACTTTTGAAGTGTAATGTTGGAATTGTGGCAGCCAATTCACGTACAGAAAGCTCTCAGTGGCGATGTTGAGACAATGAGCTGGTAATTGGATTTTAATGATGTTGGTTGATGAATAGATATTGATCAGGATGACCAAGATAACTTCCATTCTCGGCTCTGCAGGAGAGACAAGGGACTGGTACATTACCTGAAAGGGCAGCTGGACCCTTAGGTTAACATAAGAAAGACAAGCCCTCTGACAATACCTCACTTTAATTCTCTGGAATGGAATTTGCACCCACAACCTATCACTGAGAATGTCAATTGCTGAGCCATGGATGATACTTCCGGTACTGGTCAATCCTCACTTCAAATCCTTGGTGCATCTTTGATCCTCACACTTCAACATGATCCATGGGAATTGGAGAAGATGCTGCAAAAACAGAACTCAAAGATTGGATTTATGAAACAAGGACAATAAAGACAAAATGCAGGTCATTTAAGGTACTTACATTTTTAAAAAGTTCTTCTATGGGATGGGCGTGTCTCACTGGTAAGGCTCGCATTCGATACCAATCCCCAGATGCCTTGAACAGATTGCACCTCCAGGTCAATACAGAGGATTGCTAATGATGTACCAATTTGCTGCAAGTCTGGAATCACATGTAGGCCAGACCTGCAGGTAAGGACAACAGATTTCCTTCCCTAAAGTCCAGGAATAAACCTGATAGGATTTTACAATAATCAACTAAAGTTGCACATGGTTGCAATTGAACCAGTTTTTAGTTCCAAATATTTGATGAATTCAAATTTCACCATTTGCCTTCGTGGAATTTTTAAAATGTATATCTTTCACAAATGCCCTATTCCAGATCATTTATGTATATTATGTATACATAAATTATCTAGAAGAGGGCATTGGTGATCTGATTAGTAAGTTTGCAGATGAAACAAAGATTGGTGGAATAGCAGAACGCATAGGGGACTGTCAAAGAATACAGGAGAATATAGGTAGACTGGAAAGTTTGGCGGAGAAGTGGGAGATGGATTTCAATCCAAGCAAATGTGAGTTGATGCATTTTGGAAGGTCTAGTTCTAGAGCGAATTATACAGTAAACAGAAGAGCCTTGGGAAAAGTTGATGAGCGGAGAGATCAGGGAGTTCAGGTGCATTGTACCCTGAAGGTGGCTGCACAGGTGAATAGAGCTGGCAGGTCATGTTAAAATTTTATTGTTCTTTGGTTCAGCCGCATTTGGAATACTGTATAGTTCTGGTCGCCACATTACCAAAAGGATGGGGACGCTTTGGAGAGGGTGCAGAGAAGGTTTACGAGGATGTTGCCTGGTATGGAAGGTGCTAGCTATGAAGAGAGGTTGAGTAGGTTAGAATTGTTTTCATTAGAAAAAAAAAGATTGAGGGGGTCCTGATTGAGGTCTACAAAATCATGAAGGGTTTGATAGGGTGGATAGAAATAAGCTTTTTCCCAGGATGAAGGATTCAATAATGAGAGATCACACGTTCAAGGTGAGAGGAGAAGTGTTTAAGAGGGATACACGTGGCAAGTACTTCACACGGAGGATGATAGGTACCTGGAATGCGCTGCCAGCAGAGGTAGTAGAGGCAGGCACGGTAAATTCATTTAAGGTGTGTCTGGACAGATGCATGAGTAGGAGAGGAACAGAGGGATACAGATCCTTAGGAATTGGGCAATAAGTTTAGACAGTGGATTTGATTCAGCAATGGCTTGGAGGGCCAAACGGCCTGCTCCTGGGCTGTAAATTTTCTTTGTTCTTTGTTCTTTGAATTCAAGTCCAGGTCCCTAGAAGTTTGGTGTCTAGATTACTGGTTCAGTGACATTACTGCTATGACACTTTGTTGGAAAAAGGGCAATGATGATATTACACTGTGCCAGGGTCCATAGAAAAGAAAGGTATTCACTGAAAAAGTTCTTGCATTGTTTTTTATTCATTCACGGCGTATGGGAGATGCTTTACCCATTTCTGATTGCCCTTGAGAAGTTGCTGGTGAGCTGCCACCTTGGACTGCTGCAGTCCACATGCTGTAGGTAGATCCACAATGCCATTAGGGAGGGAATTCCAGGAATATTATCCAGTGACACTAAAGGAACAATGTTATATTTCCAAGTCAAGATGGTGAGTGGCTGAGAGGGAAATGTGCAGGTAGTGATGTTCCCATACATCTGCTGCCCTTGTCCTTCTAGATGGAAATGGTCATGGGTTTGGAAGGTGCTCTATGAGCAGCTCTGGTGAATTGCTGCAATACATCTTGTCGTTGGTACATACTGCTGCTACTGAGCATCAAGGATGGAGGAAGTCAATATTTGTGGATGTGGCGCCAATCAAGTAGACTGCTTGTTCTGGATGGTGCCAAGCTTCTTGAGTCTTGTTGGAGCTGCAGCCATGCAGGCAAGTGGAGAATATTCCTTCACACTCCTGACTTGTGCCTTGTAGATGTTGGACAAGCTTTGGGGAGTCAGGTGGCGAGTTTCTCACCACAGTATTCCTAGTCTCCATTCACCCATTAGATAAATCAACGGATTCAATCAACATTATAAGGGGAATTAATCCCAAAGCTGAGTGTGTTGGACAATCAAACTGATATCATTATCTTTCTCCTGCTTAATATTTCCTTATGGTTTTCAATCAAGGTTAAGGTCATATTGAAGGTACATTCTGCACTGGCTGAAGTTACCATGAAGGACTCTCCTGCTCAATTTTTCCTCATGCCTGAAGCATGGTGACTCGCAGATTAAAACACCATAAATTATCGCCCTCTAATAAGACCTCAGCCTGATGGTCTGGTAAGACAACAATGACTTTACTTGTTACCTTTTTAGATCAAAATGTGTTACAATGAGCTGGTAACACTGGTCAAAGATTGTGATGAGATTGGGCTCCTGTGCTAGAACCCATCCACTCCAACTGCTTTGCGTTTTCGTCCCCCATCCTGTTTTCCTTTTTTTTATCTACTTACCTTGTCCTGAGCTTGGATGGCATCAGCAGCAGCAGAGAGTCCAACGTGAGGCCTTCGAGTAGTCTTGAGCCAGGCCCAGGGTGTGGACCTCTAGTGGGTCCAGTGCAGAGGACAGTGAGTCCCTACTTGCTTTTCCAGAGCCAGAATAAGAGCTGGAGTCCGCAGTTGCTACCTCAACAGGGGCAACATCGAGGAGGTGGGCCAAGCTACAAAAGATGGCACCTGAGGATCAGCAACTTCGATGTTGGTTGGGTCCAGTGAAGACAGCAGCAGAGGGATAGTGGTATGGGTGTTGTTGATGGTGATGAACTGGATTAGGACTGATGAGCTCTCTTCAGGCTATACCTTTCTTTCTTTATTCTTAAACTGATCAAAATAGTGCCATTTCATGGCAACAAATGAAAGCCATGTATTTTATTATATACCGATTGTAAAGTACACATGGCAATAAAATCAAAACCAATGTTAAAATCAAAGTCAAATCAAAGTCGATGTCATAATGAGAAATATGTTCGATGCCCTAAGGTAGAAGTGAGAAGATGGAGCTATGACACAGGGAGTGATGATGATAAACAGTGATCAAGACCCACACTGAGATCACCCCCCATACTGAGGTCACTCCCACACTGAGATCACCCCTCACACTGAGATCACTCCCACACTGAGATCACACCCCACACTGAGATCACCCCTCACACTGAGATCACTCCCACACTGAGATCACCCCCCACACTGAGATCATCCCCCCACACTGAGATCACTCCCACACTGAGATCACCCCCCACACTAAGATCAATCACCTCTACAATGTAATTACCCCCCACACTGAGATCACTCCCCACACTGAGATCACTCCCACACTGAGATCACTCCCACACTGAGATCACCCTCAACACTGAGATCACCCCCCCCACACTGAGATCACGCTCCACACTGAGATCACTCCCACACTGAGATCAATCACCTCAACAATGTGATTATCCCCACACTGAGATCATCCCCCAAACTGAGATCACTCCCACACTGAGATCAATCACCTCTACAATGTGATTATCCCCACACTGAGATCACCCTCCACACTGAGATCACTCCCACACTGAGATCATCCTCCACACTGAGATCATTCCCACACTGAGATCAATCACCTCTACAATAGACAATAGACAATAGGTGCAGGAGTAGGCCATTCTGCCCTTCGAGCCAGCACTACTATTCATTATGATCATGGCTGATCATCCTAATCAATATCCTGTTCCTGCCTTATCCTCATGACACTTGATTCCACTATCCTTAAGAGCTCTATCCAACTCTTTCTTAAAAGTATCCAGAGACTTGGCTTCCACAACCTTCTGGGGCAGAGCATTCCATACACCCATCACTCTCTGGGTGAAGAAGTTTCTCCCCAACTCTGTTTTAAGTGGCCTACCCCTTATTTTTAAACTGTGTCCTCTAGTTCGGGATTCATCCATCAGCGGAAACATGCTTCCTATCTCCAGAGTGTCCAATCCTCTAATACTCTTATACATCTCAATCAGATGCCCTCTCAGACTTCTAGCGCATGCAAGCCCAGTCGCTCCAATCTTTCAGTGTAAGATAGTCCCTCCATTCCAGGAATTGACCTCATGAACCTACGCTGCACTCCCTCAATAGCCAGATTGTCGTTCCTCAAACTTGGAGACCAAAACTGCGCACAATATTCCAGGTGTGGTCTCCTCAGGGCCCTGTACAGCTGCAGAAGAACCTCTTTGCTTCTATACTCAATTCGTCTTGTTATGAAGGCCAGCATGCTATTAGCTTTCTTCACTGCCTGCTGTACCTAAATGCGTGCTTTCATCAACTGATCTACAAGAACACCCAGGTCTCTTTGTACTGCCCCTTTACCTAACCTGACTGCATTTAGGTAGTAATCTGCCTTCCAGTTATTGCCACCAAAGTGGATAACCACACATTTATCCACATTAAACTACATCTACCATGCATCCGTCCACTCACCTAGCCTGTCCAGGTCACATTGTATTCTCCTAACATCCTCCTCACATTTCACCCTGCCACCCAGCTTTGTGTCATCAGCAAATTTGCTAATATTACTTTTAGTACCTTCATCTATATCATTAATACACATTGTAAAAAGCTGCGGTCCCAGCACTGATCCCTGCGGTACCCCACTGGTCACCGCCTGCCATTCTGAAATGGAGCCGTTTATCACTACTCTTTGTTTCCTGTCAGCCAAACAATTTTCAATCCAAGTCAATACTTTGCCCCTAATACCACGTGCCCTAATTTTGCTCACTAACCTCCTACATGGGACTTTATCAAAGGCTTTCTGAAAGTCCAGGTATACTACATCCACTGGATCTCCCTTGTCCAACTTCAGAATTACATCCTCA
Source organism: Hemiscyllium ocellatum (assembly GCF_020745735.1). Classification (NCBI taxonomy): domain Eukaryota; kingdom Metazoa; phylum Chordata; class Chondrichthyes; order Orectolobiformes; family Hemiscylliidae; genus Hemiscyllium; species Hemiscyllium ocellatum. Next base: position 87,959,936 of record NC_083412.1, read on the forward strand.
AGAAATTCCAGAAGATTAGTTAAGCATGATTTCCCCTTCATAAATCCATGCTGGCTCTGACCTATCCTGTTACTGCTATCCAGATGTGTCGTAATTTCATCCTTTATAATTGACTCCAGCATTTTTCCCACCACTGAGGTCAGACTAACTGGTCTATAATTCTCTGTTTTCTCTCTCCCTCCTTTCTTAAAAAGTGGGACAACATTAGCCACCCTCCAATCTGCAGGAACTGATCCTGAATCTATAGAACATTGGAAAATGATCACCAATGCATCCACGATTTTTAGACCCTTCAGTACCCTGGGATGCAGACCATCAGGTCCTTATCAGCCTTCAGACCTAACAGTCTCTCCAACACCATTTCCTGCCTAATATAAATTCTCTACAATGTGGACTTCACCAGTTTCCTCATTTCCCCTCCCCCAATCTCACCGCAGTTCCAAACTTCCAGCTCAGCATTATCCCCATGACCTGTCCTACCTGCCTATCTTCCTTTCCACCTATCCACTCCACCCTCCTCTCTGACCTATCACCTCTATCCCCACCCCCACTCACCTATTGTACTCTGTGCTACTTTCTCCCCACCCCCAACCCCCTCTCATTTATCTCTCCACCCTGCAGGCACTCTGCCTCTATTCCTGATGAAGGGCTTTTGCCTGAAACGCCGATTTTCCTGCTCCTCAGATGTTGCCTGAACTGCTGTGCTCTTTCAGCACCACACTAATCAAGACTCCGGTTTCCAGCATCTGCAGTCCATGTTTTTACCCACCTCTACAATGTGATCACCCCCCACACTGAGATCCACCTTACACTGAGTTCCACCCCATACTGTGATCCACCCCACAATGTAATCACTCCTACACTGAGATCACCCCCGTTCTGTGATCACCCCCACATTGAGATCATCCCCCACACTGAGATCACTCCCACACTGAGGTCACACCCCACACTGAGATCACTCCCCACACTGAGATCACCCCCCACACTGAGATCACACCCCACACTGTGATCACCCCCACACTGAGATCACTCCCCACACTGAGATCACTCCCACACTGAGATCACCCCCCACACTGAGATCACTCCCGCACTGAGATCACCCCCCACACTGAGATCAGTCCCACACGGAGATCACTCCCACACTGAGGTCACACCCCACACTGAGATCACCCCCCACACTGAGATCACACCCCACACTGAGATCACTCCCACACTAAGATCACTCCCACACTGAGATTCTCCCCACAATGTAATCACTCCAGCCTGTGATCACCCCCACATTGAGATGCCCCCCACACTGAGATCGCCCCACACTGAGATGCCCCTCACACTGAAATGTCCCCCACAATGAATTCCACCCCACACTGTGATCCACACCACAAAGTGATCCACCCCACACTGAGATGCCCCTCACACTGTGATCACCCCACACTATGATCACCCCCACACCATGATCACCCCATACTGTGATCACTCCAGACAGTGTCACACACCAGGGCGGCATGGTGGCTCAGTGGTTAGCTCACTGTTGCCTCACAGTGTCAGGGACCCGGGTTTGAGTCCCACGAATTTGCACATTCTCCCCGTGTCTGTGTGGGTTTCCTCTAGGTGTTCAGGTTTCCTCCCACATTCCAAAGGATGTGCAGGTCAAGTGAATTGCCCATGCTAAATTGCCCATAGTGCTAGGTGCATTAGTCAGGGGTAAATGTAGGGAAATGAGTCTGGGTGGGTTACTCTTCAGAGGGTGGGTGTGCAGCTGGTCGGTCAAAGGGCCTGTTTCCATACTGTAGGGAATCTAATCTAATCTAATCACCAAGATCATTCCCGTACTGTGAGCCACTCCACACTGAGATTCACCCCACACTCTGATGTGGTAGATTCATTTAAGATGCATCTGGACAGATGCACGAGTAGGTGGGGAGCAGAGGGATACAGATGCTTAGGAATTGGGAAACAGGTTTAGACAGTAGATTTGGATCAGCTCAGGCTTGGAGGACTGGAAGGCCTGTTCCTGTGCTGTAAATTTTCTTTGTTCTTTGTTCTTTGTTCACTCAAAACTGAGATCACTCCAGCACTGTGATCCACCCCATGCTGCAATCTGCCCACACTTGATCCCACCTTCCAACATTTTCTGATCACAGACCCACCTTGTCCCATCACTCTGCACCAACCTGCTTCATCTCTGACTGGAAGGGTTTAGTCTAACCCTCGAGGCGTGCATCACACCCAACCTCTGGATTTACAACTCAAGCTAAGATTGCACAACCCTGGGGGGGAATCCCAACTTGTGGGATTCCCACAGTTTGCTGACCCATTCGTTCCTGGCAAGTATGATGAGTAATAATTCTCTGTAATGGTTTTACGGTATTAATTCCTGGAGTAGTTTTGATACAGGATTATAAGATGAGCATTTGGCTAAGACACCAGTTGAATAATGAAAGCAAGAGATGTCAACAAAGGATTCAACAAGTCAAGATGTGACTTGTGTGCTGTATTCAAGTAGGGAAATGAGCAGGACATATCAGAATGTATTCATTTACCAGTTTTTTTCAATTTCTGTCTGTCTGAATGGTGCATTTGGTTCAACAATAAATCTGCCTTTCTCCTTTATAAATTATATTGGCTATTCTCTCAACGGCTGAGCTCTCCTCAGTCAGATTCTAAGCTTCCTAAAATGCACTGATCGGGAAGACAGAAAAGGAGGGCAACTTCACTACCTTTATAAAGTATGTGGTTGAGCACTTGAAATGTCATTCAAGGCTATAGACTAAGTGCTGGAAACTGGGATTGGTGTTGATAGGTTGGTGCAGACACAATGAGGAATGCAGGAGCAGAGATACGTGGGTGTAAGTGTGCACAGATCACTGGAGCTGACAGGGTAGGTGGAGAGAGCAGTAAACAAAGCATTTGGTGTTCTCATAATGGCTGGGAAGAAGGTGTGTGTGTGTGTGTGTGTGTGTGTGTGTGTGTGTGTGTGTGTGTGTGTGTGTGTGTGTGTGTGTGTGTGTGTGTGTGTGTGTTCAAGTTTCTGTCTCTTCTGCCTGATGGAAAAGGTTGTAGGAGAGCATTAACGGGGTGGGAGGAGTCTTTGATGATGTTGACAGCCTTTCCACAGCAACTGACCATGTAAATGGAGTCCATGGATAGGAGGTTGGCTTCTGTGATGGTCTGGGCTGAGCACACAACCTTCTGTAGTTTCTTAGGGTCCTGGCCAGAGCAGTTGCCATACCAGGCCATTATGCATCCCGATAGTATGTTCTCAGTGGTGCAGTTGTAGAAAGTGGTGAGGGTTCTTATGGACATACTGAATTTCCTGAGCCACCTGAGGCATCATTGTGCCTTCTTGACTGTCTCAGCTAAATGGAAAGTTTAAGACAGGTTGTTCATTATCATCAGTCCTAGGAACTTGACACTTTCCACCCTCCCAACCTCAGTTTTGCTGATGTAGATGGGAGCGTGCTCTCCTCCTTTTTTTCTGAAGTCAATGATCAATTCTTCAGTTTTACCAACGTTGGGAGAGAGAGGTTGTTCTTACATACACCATGTCACTTAGCCTCTATCTCTTTTCTGTAATTTGAGTCATCATTGTTTGATATATGTCTTACTACAGTGGTATCATCAGCAAACTTATAGAACATAGAACATAGGACATTACAGGGCAGTACAAGCCCTTCGGCCCTCAATGTTGCGCCGACCTGTGGAACCAATCTGATGTCCATCTAACCTACAGTATTCCATTCTCGTCCATTTGACTATCATTTAAATGCCTGTGAAGTTGGCGAGTCTACAACTGTTGCAGCCAGTGCGTTCCACACCCCTATTACTCTCTGATTAAAGAAACTATCTCTGACATCTGTCCTATATCTATCACCCCTTAATTTAAAGCTATGTCCCCTCGTGCTAGCCATCATCATCTAAGGAAAAAGGCTCTCACTGTCCACTCGCTCTAATCCTCTGATTATCTTATATGTCTCAATAAATTTACCTCTCAACCTTCTTCTCTTTAACGAAAACAGCCTCAAGTCCCTCAACCTTACCTCATAAGACCTTTCGTCCATACCAGGCAACATCATAGCAAATCTCCTATGAACCATTTCCAAAGCTTCCACATTCTTCCTATAACGCAGTGACTGCATGCAATATTCCAAGTGTGTTTTGTACAACTGCAGCACAACCTGATGGTTCTGAAACTCAATCCCTCTATTAATAAAAATAACATACTGTATGCCTTCTTAACAGTCCTCTCAACCTAGGTGGCAACTTTGAGGGATCTATGTACATGGACACAGAGATCTCTCTGCCCATCTACACTACCAAGAATCTTACCATTCGCTCAGTGCTCTGCGTTCCTGTTATTCCTTCATACTTTTCTGCATTAAATTCCATTTGTCACCTATCAGCCCAATTCTGAAGCTTATCTATATCCCTCTGTAACCTACAACACCCAACGGCACTATCCACAACTGTACCGACCTTAGTGTCGTCCGCAAATTTACGAACCTATCCTTCTATGTCCTCATCCAGGTTGTTTCTAAAAATGACAAACAGCAGTGGACCCAAAACAGATCCTTGTGGTACACCTCTAGTAACTGAAATCCAGGATGAACAGTTCCCATCAACCATTATCCTCCATCTTCTTTCAGCTAACTAATTTCTGATTCAAACCGCTAAATTGCCCTCAATCCCATGCCTCGCTATTTTGTGCAATAGCCTACCATGGGGATCCTCACCAAACACCTTACTGAAATCCATTTATACCACATCAATGACTTTACCCTCATCCACCTGTTTGGTCACCTTCTCAAAGAACTTGTAGATGGCGTTTGTTCAGAATTTGGCAACACAGTTGTGGGTATACAGGGAGTAGAGTAGGGGGCTGAGGATGTATCCTTGGGGAGCTCCAGTGTTGGGTGTTATTGTGAAGAAGGTGCAGCTGTCTGTCTTCACTGATTGCTGTCTGTGGGTCAGAAAGCCGAGGATCCAGTTGCAGAGGGCAAAGCCAAAACCTAGGTCTGGGAGTTTTGAGATCAGTCTGGCAGGGATAATGATGTTGAAGGTGGAGCTGCAGTCAATGAGTAGGAGTCTGACATAGGTGTCCTTCTTTTCCAGATATTCCAAGCATGAGTGCAGGGTTAAGGATATGGCATCCACTGTGGACCTGTTACATTGGTAGGCAAATTATAGAGAATCGAGGCAGGCTGGGAGACTGGAGTTGATGTAGGCCATGACCAGCCTTTTGAAGCACTTCATGATTAGGGAGGTCAGTGCCACTGGGTGGTTGTCATTATGGCACGTTGCATGTACTTTCTCAGGTACGGGGATGATGGTGGTCTTTGTGAAGCAGTTGGAGTCTTCGGTTTGTAGGAGGGAGAGATTGAAGATGTTGTTGGGTACCTCCACTAGCAGGTCCCTGCAGGATCCCAGTGCCCAGTCGGGGACACCCTATTGCTTTCCTTGGGTTGACCAATCTGATATCTGCAGGAAGACTGATCTGATCTCCCAGGAAGACCGATCTGATATCTGCAGCAGTGACCAAGGGAACAGGTGTGTCCAGGATGGTCAGGGCAGGTAACATCGCGTGGCTGGCATTCTGCTCAAATTAAGCATAGACAGCATTGAGCACATCAGAGCGGGATGTATCTCTGTCTGCTATCTTGCTCTACTTCATTTTGTATCCTGTAATGTTCATTAGGCCTTGCCACATGCAGTGGGAAACTGTGTGGTTGATTCGGGCCTCTAACATTGTCTGGTAATGCCTCGTGGCATCCCTGATGGCTTTGCGAAGATCATACCTGGAGCTCCTGCGTAGGTCTGGGTCATCCGACATGAATGCGACATGCCTGGTCTTCTGTAGAAAGTGGGCATCCTGGTTTATCTAAGGTTTCCTTTTGGGAAACATAGGATTGACTTCTTTGGTACACAGTCCTCCCTGCACTTACAAATGAAGTCTGTAATGGTGGTGACGTACTCGTCCAGTGAGTATTTAACACGGTCCAATCCATTGATTCCAAACAGTACCAGGGATGGTCTTCCACAATCTCAGACCAGCATTGTAATGCTTTTTGTGGAAGGTCCTCCCATTTCAGCAGCTGTTTGTAAGCTGGGAGGAGGGACACAGCACCGTGATCTGATTTTCCAAAGTGTGGGTGCAGGATGGGGCTGGAGGTGTCTTTGACGACAGTGCAGTAGTGGTCTAGGATGTTCGGTCCTCTGGTGGGGTAGGACCTATGATAGTACATTGGCATGATCCTTTTGAGGGTGGTCTGGGTGAAATTGAAATGAATAAAGCCAAGGGGAATCTCTAGAGTCTTTGTGATGGTGTAGATCGCATCTAGAGAATTCTTCACATCCACATGGAGTGGTATGTAGACTGCTGTCTCAAAGTAGATCATAGGGGTGGCATTTCATTGTAAGGTATTCTAAGTCAGCAGAGGCAGTAGCTTGCCAGGGTCACTATACCTGAGCACCAGAGGGTGGTGCTGAGAAAGCACACCCCACTGCCCTTAACCATACCCGAGAATGCCGTGCGGTCCATAGGATGTGCAGAGAATCCATCAGTTTGTAAGGGTCAGACAGGAGTAGCAGGAGTGAGCAAAGTCTTCGTGAACCACAATACACGACAGTCTCTCTGTTGTACGAGAAAATTGTTAGACCTCATCTGGAGTATTGTGCTCAGTTCGGGGTGCCACACTACAGGAGAGATGTAAGTGCACTGGACAGAATACAAAAGCAATTTATTCAAATGGTTCCGAGGATCTGGTGGAAAAAGGCAAACTGAAAGGTGGAGTCGTGCTGATCTCAGCCCTGTACAGACAGGAAGTAAGAGATCGGATGCATTTTGTGGTTTTCTTTATGTTCATCTATGTAATGTTTACATTTTTTTTAGATTCCCTACTGTTTGGAAACAGGTCCTTCTCCGCGACAAGTCCACACCAACACACCCAGACCCATTTACCTCTGACTAATGCACCTAACACTACGGGCAATTGTTTAGCATGGCTAATTCACCTAACCCACACATCTTTGGACTGTGGGAGGAATCTGGAGCACTCAGAGGAAACCCACGCAGACACAGAGGGAATGTGCAAATTCCACACTGACAGTTGGCTGAGGCGGGAATTGAACCCGGGTCCCTGGCGCTGTGAGAAAGCAGTGCTAACCACTGAGCCACCATATCGCTTCAGGGAGTTGAGCTCTTGTTGAGGCAAGTGAATAATCCTTGAGGTTTACTTACAATACCAGCTGTTGAGAGGGGCTGCAATATCACCATTTACACACCCAGGTTCTGTGATTACTAGCTGAAAGTGTGTTGCTGGAAAAACGCAGAAGATCAGGCAGCATCCAAGGGGCAGGAGAGTCGACGTTTCGGGCATGAGCCCTTCTTCAGGAATCACTTTCCTCACTTTCTCCTCTGTGGTTACTACAAAAGAACATCAGAAATCGGGCTAGAATTCGGCCATTCAACACAGCTAATCAATATGATCATGGCTGATCTGCCCCAGGCCACAATTCATCTTTCATTTCAGCTCATTATAGAACACAACTTGCAGAATTTCAAAAAATCAACCTCTCTCTTCCTTAAATACTTTTAGTGATCTAGCCTCCACCACCCTTTGGGGTAGAGAATTTCAGACATCCATCCACTCTGAGAGAGGAATTTTCTTTGCATCTCAGTTTGAAATGAGTGCCCTTTATTCTATCACTATTTTCTCTCATTCAAAACTCTCCCACTCGTGGAAATATCTTCTCAACATGACCCCATCAAATGCTCTCAAAATTTTGTCTGTCTCAGTGAGAGCACTCATCACAAATAAAGGTCACCCTGTCCTTGGAAGTGAATACCTTCATCCCAGGAATCATGCACCAGAACCCAGCACATTCTTTCTTAAATATGGAGAGTAAGCCTGTACACAGTACTGCAAGTGCAGCCTCACCAATATCCTGTACCTTTGTAGCAAGATGTCCCTACTTTGAAACACCCATCATACAAGCAAGAAAGGTCAGTGTTGCCCTCGCCTTCTCCATCATTTTTCTGCAGTGCAGATGTTCAATGGACAAGGACATCCAGATCCTCCATTAGGCACTTTGTTGAAGTCACTCCTGATTTATATGATAGTTTGTTCTTCCAAACAAGGTGCATGACCTCACACTTTCTGACATTAAATTTCATCTGCTAGGTTTTTGCTAACTCACCTCAAGCTACCTAAATCCCCTTGCACTTTTCTTATGCCCTAATTACAACCCACCCTCTTATCTAGTTTTGAATCATCAGCAAATTTGGCTACATTCTGCCCTTCCTCCAAGTAAATAACTGAGGCCTAAGGATTGACCCCTGTGACACTTCACTTGTTAGGTCTCCCAAGCTGAAAAAGACCCATTCATCCGAATACTCTGCCTTTTGTGGGTTGACCAATCCTCAACCCATGTTAATGCATTGCCCAATACTGTGAATGCCTACCTTTGGTGTATCATCTTACTGAATGCTTTTGGAAATCCTTCTGGAAAGGATAATGTACAGCATGCTCGAAGGAGATGCAAGTGGAACCAACAAGGCGACTTATTGAACAGCGCCCAGATGTGCACTGCCTGACAATGTGAAAAAGGGTGTGTTCCCTGATGCTAAGGGCACCTAACACCAGACTCTGTGAATATATGTGTGTGCATTAACGATGAGGCTGTGAACGGGAACACATTGGGAGAGGACCATGTTGCAGTAGTGGGATGGGGGAGTTGGAGAAGTGGAGGAGGACTGGGTTGAGGGTGTGTGGAAGGATTGGGTTGGAGGGTACCATGACGGAGGTGACGGAACAACTGACTTGGAGGGGGATGTGAGGGAGGTGAGGGGAGGACTGTGTTGAAGGGGTTGGAAGGGAGGTGAGGGATAGACTGTGTTGAAAGGGTCAGGTGGGAGGTGAGGGGAGGACTGTGTTGCTGGGGACAGGAGGAAGGACAGGATTGGAGAGAGTGGGAGGAACGTGAGAGGAGAACAGGATTGAAGGGGACAGGAGAGAGGTGAGGGGAGGATTGAATTGATGGGACAGGAGGAAGGTGAGGGGAGGATTGTATTGATGGAGACAGGAAGAAGGTGAGGGAAGGACTGTGTTGCTGGGAACAGGAGGAAAGACAGGATTGGAGAGGGCGGGAGGAAGGTGAGTGGAGAACAGGGTTGAAGGGACAGGAGGGAGGTGAGGTGAGGACTGCATTGAGGGATTGCCAGTAAGGCAGGGTTGGGGAGTGGGAAATGGGAATGGTTGGACTGTGAAGAAATTGGACAGGGAAGGGAAAGAGAGAATGGATGTGGCCCATTCTCTTCCCTGATGGACCCAATCTTGCCCTCACCTCAATCTGTTCTGTCTGCTCCTCCTTCCCGGTCCATTCTCTCTCTGTCTCTCTCTCTCTCTCTCACACTCTCTCTATCTCTATCTCTTTCTTTCCCTTACTGCCTCCCCACCCCACCCCACCCCCTCCCGTCCCCATTCATTCTCTTTCCTGAGATCCCTTCAGATTCCTGTTTCGAGCATGCCCAGTTTAGGTATAATCGTAGTGCAGATTTTGCGCATGATGTTAAAACAGACAGAGCCTGGAACTGTGCACATGCACTTTGCCTTGTGAGCACTTACTCACAGTCACCCCAAAGTTCCAGTGTCAACAAACTGCGCCTTTCAGTCCTCTACACACATAGAATAGGACTGAAAGCACATTGACCCCCTGACACGGAGAGACTAACTGAGGGTGAAGCACCTACCCTCACATCAGAATGTTACTTTGTATTAGGTCATGGAACTGGTTTAAAAGTATAATGCTTGTCTGATCTGAAATCCATGCCATTATACGATGAAAAAAACCTCGAAAAGCAGGGGAAGAAGAGAAAGAGAGAATAATTATGTTAACAAAATGTGGTCATGAAGAGAAAATTAAAGACTTGTGAGAGTGGAAGTTTCAGGAATTTTTAGCAATGGATCTCTGTATATTTTAAATGGTGATTCTTTACAAATCACAATGGATATAACATCCTGATTATTTTAAAGCTGCTGTGCAACTCATAACAAAGATTTTAGTGCTCTGTTCCAGGAAAAGTAAGACCACTCTTAAAATTAGACTTTTGTAAAAGTAGCTACAAGTTTTGCAATCGTAGCCATTATGGGTACTGTACTGTGAAACCATTCATTCAAGGTGTATGAAACAGCGGAAATTCTGACCTCCTTTAGTCAGATGCAAGTCCTTATAATTAATGATCTGGACAAAAGTAGGAGCATTATTGTGAATGGAATGCAAGAAGGCCTTTCAATGTGGAGGACACATAGTGATTCATGAAACTTAATGACTGAAGGAAAACAAAGCCTGAATTGTTAGGCCCCGCTAATATAATTTGCCCACTCATTGGCACTGTTTAAAACATGCTGTGGTTCATAAAGTCATTAAAATCCACAGCACAGGAAAAAACCCTTTGGCCCATTGAGTCTGTGCCATCTAACTATTTTCGAGCACTTAGCCCATGGCCTTGTATGCCTTGGCAACACAAGTGCACATTGAAATACTTCTTAAACATTATGAGGATTCCTATCTCTACCACTCATGCAGACAGTGAGTTCCAGATCCCCACCACTCTCTGGATAAAAATATTTTTCCTCGTGTCTCCTCTGAACCTCTTGCCCCTTGCCTTAAATCTATGCCCCTTCATCATTAATCCCTTCACCAAGAGGAAATGTTCCTTTCTGTCCACCCAGCTTATGTCCCTCAGAATTTTATACATTTCATCAGCCTCTTCTGCTCCAGGGAAATTAAATTATCCAAGTTCTCTTCGTCCCTAAACTCTCCAGCCCACGCAACATAAGTCTTTTCTGCACACACTCTCATGCAATCACGTGTCTCTTATGATGTGGATCCCAGAACTGCACTAGCTATGACCCAACCCACTTTTTATGCCATTCCAGCATCACCTCCTTGCTCTTAAACTCTATACCTTGGCTTATAAAGGCTAGTATTCCACAGGCCTTCTGAAACTTACCTGTCCTGAAGAGATCGATGAACATGCACACCAAATTCCCTTTTGATGCTTCCCAGGGTCCTCCTGTGCATCATTATTCCCTTTGCTTTGCTTGTCTTGCCCAAGTGCATCATTTCACATTTATAAGTTGGAGTTGGGTGTCTTGCAACAAATAGAAATGATGGTTATCCCTTTTAAAGTGCAGCATATCAGAACAGTCAAAGAAAAAGTTCATTATCTAACATGAATATGAATTATATCTGTCTGCAGAATAGCTCCTGTAACATGGAACAGGTATTCTGTGTATGTGCTGACATCTTGATAACACTGTGTTGAATGTGCAGCATTTATTCATGCCCAGTCAGCTGTGTAGTTTATAAGTGATTGGGAGATGAAAGTCTAGTGATACAATCACTAGACTATGAACCAACAGACCCTGGTTATGTTCTGGGGACTTTGATTTAAATCCTGCCAATGGCAGATAGTGGAATATGATTTCAATAATAATCTGCAGTTAAGAGTCTATGATAACCACAAAGCCACTGTTAATTGTCAGGAAAATGCCCACCTGTTTCACTAACATCCTTCAGGGAAGGAAACCGTCATCCTTGTGACTCCAGACCATCATGTGACTCCAGACCATCATGTGACTCCAGACCATCAGCAATGTGGTTGATCTTTAACTGCCCTCCAGGCAATTAGGGATGTGCAATGAATGCTGGCCCAGCCAGCAATGCCCTCATCCCGTGAATGAATGAAAACACAAGGTGAGAAGCTTCACCAACAGCAGGAATGACCTTTCGCCTCTCCCCAGGCTATTTCCTGTGTAGTGGAGGACAAAGTCTCAGGAAGGAATCATAAACTAAAGTGAAGAACAGCAGAGAAATTAATAAGGTTTACTTAAATGGAAAATCTAAAAACTGCCTTCATTTCCAGCGATTATTTAATTAAAAAAAAACCTTATTTGAAACTGCAGAAATACCAAGAGCCCTACGCACCATAAATAAAGATATTGTGTAATGGGGACTTCATCTTGTAACCCTGGGAGACAGTGGCCTTCAGTCAGCTCCATGCCAGTGGATTGCCAGAAAACAAAACCAGTAAAACATGTGAAAGACGCACACTAGGTAAAAGGATTTTGTGTCCCTCAGAACAACGTACCAGTACCACATTTCCAAGTATTACTTTCATTTTAAATTATTTATTTGTTTCGATTTAGGGAAGGCAGTTGTTTAGGAACAAGTGAAAGGGATTTAACCAATCACTCCGCCAATCGAGCTTTTGTAAGAAGAGATGTAAAGAAAGTGTGTTGCCTGGTGCGTTAGCACAATTAAAAACCAAGATTAGAAGGTGCTGAGAAGAGATGACAGGACCCTCAGTGTATACCAGTGAAGAAGGTTTGATTCGAACTGTCAAGATACCATGCTATTCTGTGATTTTATTGAAAAGTGGCTACAAAATGGTAGTTCCCAGTCCATCCATTATGCTAAAAGGCACAGTGGCTGAGTGGATAACATTGCAGCCTCATAGCACCAAGGACCTGACTTCAATTCCACCCTGGGGTGACTGACTGCATGGAGTTTGCATGTTTTCCCCGTGTCTGCATGGTTTCCTCCAGGTGCTCCGGTTTCCTTCAACAGTCCATGTTAGGTGGGTGAGCCATAGTAAATGTGGGATTACAGGAATAAGGTGGGAGCGGAAGGGTCTGGGTAGGATGCTCTTCAGACAGTCAGTACAGACCCAATGGATCAAATTTCTGTAATGTAGGGATCCTGTAATCTATGACTAGACAATCAAAAGGTGCGTTGATGCAGGTTTCTATCCCAAACAATGCTTCTTCTTGTGATGACTGATCTATCATTGAATTTCTCAACATCTAAATCGGAGTGGATACCTGCCAACTGCAGATCACTTGAAAATTTATTGCTTTTATCTAAATTTGGGTTATAATAAACTTTAAAGGAGTATTTCTCCTCATTATTATTCATTCTCTATGTCTTTCTTATTATATTTGTAGGTCAAAGTAGCTAAAATATTATTTGTCTTATGATGTTAAGTGTGGTCTGAAAGCAACCTCTATTAAAGTGTACAGCCCCTGTGACACACAGACATCAGAATTGAATGAGCCAAGTCTGGAGATAGGCAAATGAACCCAGAATCTTTGACTCTGAGGAGCAAATGCGACTATGCCTAACAGGATCACTGGGAAGGAATTGCTGACACCTGGTGCAAAATTCCCAGACACTGACCCCATCGACAATGGCAATAAAGTTGGAAGAATCACTTGAGATCAACAGTAAGGAGCTTCACAAAATCACAGGTAAAATGTCACATTTTTGTACCACGTTGAAGGGCAAGAGAGGATTTTTAGTGATGAGCAGTGAGCTGACTACTTTGTGTATTAGCTTACACGGCCATCCTCATTGATATTATCCTTCTCAATCTCTCTCCTCACCCGAAGTGTGGTGACCCTCAGGTTAAACTACCAACAATCATCTCTCTCTCTCTCTCTCTCTCTCTCTCTCTCTCTCTCTCTCTCAGATAGTGAGCAACCCTGCAGTCTGTTTGATGACTTGACTGTTACATCAAAATTATTGATCAATAATTACTTCATACGTTACTTCTCAAGTGTTTCAATTTTGAATTGAATGCGGGGAGAATGCGGGTAAGTAGAGTTGAAATGCCCATCAGCAATGATTGAATGGTGGAGTGGATTCGATGGGCCGAATGGCCTTACTTCCACTCCTATGTCTTATGGCCTTATGAATTTTTAAAATTTCAATTTTCAAACAGCAGAATCAGAACAATTTTTTTTAACAGCTCACTGTAACACCCAAAAAAAAATCAGGTCCAGGATCTGGGCAATCTTTACCTGAAGATGGCAGCATTGACTTTGTCTTTAAAAGAATCTCCACAAAGCTGCAAAACCAAAACAGCCGTTCACTCCTTCCTTTGCTGTATTCCAGTTGACTTAATTACTTGTCTGTTAACTGAACGGTTTATTTGCCTGTAATGACCTGCACAAATCAACACACCCCATCCTCCCAGTGCTAATGACTGTCTTTGTCTTCCCCCATGTTTGTGCTCTGCTCTGGCTTATAAAATGGCAGGGAGAAAGTGAGGACTGCAGATGCTGGAGATCAGAGTTGAAAAGAGTGGTGCTGGAAAAGCACAGCAGGTCAGGCAGCATCCGAGGAGCAGGAGAATTGACGTTTCGGGCATAAGCCCTTCTTCAGGAATGAGGCTGGTGTGCCAAGCGGGCTGTGATAAAAGGTAGGGAGGAGGGAATTTGGGAGAGGGGTGCTAGGAATACGATAGGTGGAAGGAGGTGAGGGTGAGGGTGATAGGGCAGAGAGGGGGTGGGGGCGGAAAGGTCGGGATGAAGATTGCAGGTCAAGAGGACAGTGCTGAATCCGGGGGTTGGGACTGAGATAAGGTGGGGGGAGGGGAAATGAGGAAGCTGGAGAAATCTACATTCATCCCGTGTGGTTGGAGGGTTCCTAGGCGGAAGATGAGGCGCTCTTCCTCCAGGCGTCGTGTTGCCATGGCCTGGCGATGGAGGAGTCCAAGGACCTGCATGTCCTTGGTGGAGTGGGAGGGGGAGTTAAAGTGTTCATCCATGACAGCAAATCTGAGAGGATCGCATTGTGAAATTCAGCTCCCCACATTATTCCCTGGCTACGAGGAGCAAAAGTAACTCACGATAAATGAAGTTATGCGAGAATTATGATGCTCCGGATGAAAACAAGAGCCCTAAAGCTATTGTTCACCAAGTATTTTGTTTAGGACAGTGATAATCTTTAGCCTGTTTCTTTTCAAGATATATTTTAGTAATCAATGGAGATCTCACTTGTTTGCTATAATATGTGGTTATTTTTCTACACTGCTGTTGTAGTTATCCACTCACAGATTTTGGCGGGACATTGGATACAAGTTGCCAGGTCATGTACTTGCGATGGATAATTGCGTGCTCTTTGGCAATTTGCAGTTAGAATGCAACTCCAGTGTGATCAGTTAATGAACATCCCAGAGTACTGGATGCAACAGGAAGTTGGATGTGATTCCTTCATATCTGGGCCATGCATTCCAATCCAGATCAATAATGTGAATATACTTTTGCTTTCCTGGCTAAATGAGTCTCATCTTAGATGAGTCTGGCCTCATTTGGAACTCTAATCTTTATATTCATTCGCAGGATGTGGACATCACTGGACGTTAAGTTGATCATCCACATTCATTCATGGGTGTCACTGGCTGGGTCAGAACCTATTGTCCATCCCTAGTTATCCTCAAGAAGGTGTTGCTGAGCTGCTTTCTTGAACCACTGCAGTCCATGTTCTGTAGGTAAAGCCACAACCCTGTTAGGGCAGGGTCTGAGAATTTGCAAATGATGTTGAACATTGCACAATCATCAATGAGCATCTCCACTTCTGACCATGTGAACCACACACAGTCCTCCAGCTCTGATTAAGCAAGGACTTGAGCAGCTCTAACATAACCTCCCTGCTCTTATAACGTATGCCACGGCTGATAAAGTCGTGTCCCATCTGCCTTCTTAACTACCATACTAACCCGTCGTGCTGCCTTCAGGGGATTTGCATCCCATGATCTCTATGTTCCTCTCAGATTCTTGGTGTTGTGCCATTCATTGAGTAATCCCTTGTCTGTTCTTTCAAAGTGCATCAGGGTTAAATTCCAACTGCCATTGATCTGCCCATCTGACCAAACCATCTACCTTCCTGTGACCTAAAAACTACTTCCTGACTATTTGTTGCCCACCCGAACTTTGTGTCACCACAGACTTATGTATTATCTCCCCCACGTACTCATGTATACAGTTATAGATATGAAATGGTTGGGAGTCTAACAGAATTGGTATCAACCTCCTAGCAGCTGAAAATGTGTTGCTGGTCAAAGCACAGCAGGCCAGGCAGCATCTCAGGAATAGAGAATTCGATGTTTCAAGCATAAGCCCTTCATCCTGATGAAGGGCTTATGCTCGAAACGTCGAATTCTCTATTCCTGAGATGCTGCCTGGCCTGCTGTGCTTTGACCAGCAACACATTTTCAGCTGTGATCTCCAGCATCTGCAGACCTCATTTTTTACATCAACCTCCTAGCAGCCAAGAAAACATTCTGGGAGATTGGAATGAGATTAATCATTATCTGATTGAATGGTGGAGCAGACTCAGTGGGCGGAATGGCCTAACTCTCCTCCTACCCCTATGGTCTCATGTATTCTTCTCTGTCAGTATCCATTGAGTGCATGTGAACAAGGATACCATGATGCACCTCAACAAGGGAAACTATCTTCTGTATTTGAATGACCGGCACTATCTTTGATGTAGATATCTGACATTGCATGTGTCACCCTTAGTGCTCTGATTACAGTATAAAAATCACAGTCATTCTTCAAGGAATGAATGGAGGCTGTTCGGCACTGGGTTAGATGCTGTGGTGCAGTGTATACCTGTATACAGGAGACCTGGGTTCAAATCCCAGCTGCTCAAGAGGTGTGTCACAATGCATCTGAACAGTTTGATTAGCAAATCTCGATAATAGTGCAATGCTAGCCTGTTTATATCACATCCCATCATATCCACAAACATTCATATTTTCTTCAAAATGTTGCTGTGCATGCTAAATTTCTTCGATATCTGATGTCCTTTGTCTATTTATCCATGCCCTTCATGATTTTGTAAACCTCTATAAGATTAGATTAGATTCTCTACAGTGTGGAAACTGGCCCTTTGGCCCAAACAGTCCACACTGACCCTCCAAACAGTAACCTACCCAGACCCATTTCCCTCTGACTAATGCACCTAACACTATGCCAATTTAGCATGGCCAATTCACCTGACCTGTACATCCTTGGACTGTGGGAGGAAACCAGAGTACCCAGAGGAAACCCACACAGACACAGGGAGAATATGCAAACTTCACACAAAAGTTGCCCAAGGCTGGAATCAAACCTGGGACCCTGGTCCTGTGAGGCAGCAGTGCTAACCACTGAGCCACTGTGCCGCCCCTGGGCTGATGAAGGGCTTTTGCCCAAAATGTCAATTTTCCTGCACCTTAGATGCTGCCTGACCTGCTGTGCTTTTCCAGCACCACTCTAATCTAAACTCTGGTTTCCAGTATCTGCAGTCCTCACTTCTACCATACCCCTTGTTGGAAACTGGCCAGTAGCTGTGTTTCTTAAAATGTTCATTGAAAGATGGCAGAAAAATATGGAAAATATGATGCGTCTGTATATCTCTCCAATTGGTGCAGTTCACATGAAGTTCAGACCCAAGGCCAATTTGATCTATTTTCTATTTATCTTTCATTGGCAGTTCTAAGATTAAGGCACAATGTGACAGGGCTTCACTGATGGAAGAAAATGTTATCGTTAATGATATTAGATATGATTGGAAATGCCTGGGTGCATTGGTGATGAGGAGAGATACAATCGCATCATGCATTATATCTTGACCATGGATGCAAACATGAATGTTGGGTCTGGGCTCCAGGTTAAAATCCTGATCTGACAGCGAATGGGGTAAGTGTTTGTCCGGAGAGGAGAGAGTCTAATCTCTCACCTCAACCCAATGGTTCCATGGCAGCCTGAGGTCTGGGAATTGATAAATGCAACACATTTGGCTCATTCTTTTGGTCTCAACTTTCGAAATGCATATGGAATTAATCAGAGGATTTTGATTTCCCAAGTTACAGAAATAGTTAGGCTGGATGTGACAGCCCCAGAGGACTCCATGAAACAACAGTGCCAATGTCCTGAAGTGTACTGTTCCTACAGAGACTGAGCAGAATTATTTCTCAAAAGAGCCTGAAGTTGAAAGAGAAAAAAGAAATCCCACTCATGAAGTCCCAAGTGGACATGAGGCATGATATTAATCCAGATTGTTATGATACCAGGCATGGTACTACAAAGACAGATCCCAGAATGAAATCTGGCTCGATGTATCATATGTTTTTGTTTATTTGGCTAATGTGGTGATTAGTCATTGAGACATGTTCACACGTTGCTGCAGGTTTTCTTTAACAATAGAATTGAAGTTAATAGCACAAGAAATTTTAAAAGAAGATTTGTGGGAGGCACGGTGGCACAGTGGTTAGCACTGCTGCCTCACAGCGCCTGTAGACCCGGGTTCAATTCCCGACTCAGGCGACTGACTGTGTGGGGTTTGCACGTTCTCCCCGTGTCTGCGTGGGTTTCCTCCGGGTGCTCCGGTTTCCTCCCACAGTCCAAAGATGTGCGGGTCAGGTGAATTGGCCATGCTAAATTGCCCGTAGTGTTAGGTAAGGGGTAAATGTAGGGGTATGGGTGGGTTTCGCTTCGGTGGGTCGGTGTGGACTTGTTGGGCCGAAGGGCCTGTTTCCACACTGTAAGTCTAATCTAATCTAAATCAATATCTAAGTATAAACTACAGTTAGAATGATTTCAGAACATACAACAAAACAAAGTTTCAATTTGTTTCCTGTTGCAAAATTGAAGGCATGTACTGTATCTTTAAGAGGGAGTGGAAGAGAGCTTGCCATGTGACTGACTAGAAATCTCAGTGTATACAAAAATTAAAAATATGTAACATTTGGCTGTGAAATAATACCTAAGTTTTGGTTGCTATGTTGACACCAATTTGAATTTAACCAATCAGTTTAAATTATGCCCCAAGATAGTAAAACCCAATCGAATTAAAATTTTACTGTTTTGTTTACATAGAACTGATGAGACAATCCAACGTTTGGGGTATAAAGAAGCAAACATTTAGAGAATTAGTCACAGTGAGAGTATGTGCCATCTATCAAGCAACTGCCATGTAAAACACGCTCTCTCAAAGGTACCACTTTCATATGAAATACTTTTGCAACAAAACACCAAAGATGACCCAAAGAGATCGACAGCCAGAGGAAGACCGACACCAGAGATGACAGCCACCGTCTGGTTTTGAAAATTAAGTTGATGCAATTTTAACATGAACTTTTGTTGGAACAGGATATTGTTATAGAATTGGAGGTAGATAACAAACATTTAAGAGACAGGAGGCTTAAGAGTGTAAATTGTTGTTGTTAAATGTTCACCTTTAGAGTTAAAGAATAAATAGACTTTTTATTTTAAATAGTGGAATTTGGAAGTTCTCTGTCACTCATACTTTAATGTATTATGAGGTGAAGTGAGTTTTCCTGGGTGGTTGGTTTAATGAGCAGAACTATGCACTTATACAAATGTCTTTTGACGGTTGTAACTGTAAGACAGACCAAATCCTGCACTACGAAAGCAACCACACCAACACACACAAAAGACGTTGCATCAAGACACTATTCAAAAGGGCCACAATACATTGCGGTACACCAGAACTGCAAAAAGAGGAAGAAGAATACCTATACAATGTATTCGCCAAAAACAGATACCCGCGCAATTTCATCAACAGATGCCTAAGGGAAAGACAACGGAATGAGGACATGCCGCAACCCAAAGGACTAGCCACACTACCATACATCAAGAGCATTTCCAAACTGACAGCCAGACTACTGCGACCACTAGGACAGCACACAAACCAACAGCCACTCTCAGACAACAATTCACCAGAAAAAAGGACCCGATACCCAGCATGAGTAAAACCAATGTAGTGTACAAAATCCCATGCAAGGACTGCACAAAACACTACATAGGACAAACAGGAAGACAGCTACCGATCCGCATCCATGAACACCAACTTGCCACGAAACGACACAACCAGCTATCCTTAGTAGCCACACACGCAGATGACAAGCAGCATGAATTTGACTGGGACAACACTATTATTATAGGACAAGTCAAACAGAGAACGGCCAGGGAATTGCTAGAGGCATGGCACTCATCCACAGATTCAATCAATAAGCACATCAACCTGGACCCAATATACCGACAACTGCAACGGACAGCTGGAACTGACAACCGGAAGCGGCAGATTCAAACCAGTACAAATGGCGGAGGAAAGATCACAGAAGCGCTTCACAGGAGGCTCCCAAGCACTGAGGAGCTCACCTAGACAGGGGACAAAATGTCTGCAACACAAATTCCCAGCTCGGCGAACAGAACCACAACATCCTTATAAATCTTCTCTGAACTCTTTCAAGTTTTGCAACATCCTTCCTATAGCAGGGAGACCAGAACTGACCACAGTATTCCAAAAGTGGCCGAACCAATATCCTGTACAGCTGCAACATGACCTCCCAACTCCTATACTCAATGCACTGACCAATAAAGGAAAGCATATCAAACACCTTCTTCATTATCCTATCTACCTATGACTCCACTTTCAAGGAACTATGAACCTGCTGTCCAAGATCTTTTTGTTTAGCAACACTCCACAGAACCTTACCATTAAATGTATAAGTCTTGCGCTGATTTGCCTTTCCAAATATGTATAAATGACCAAGTTTGCTGATAACACAAAACTGAACAGGATTGTGAGGATGATGCAGCAATGCTTCAAGATGACTTAGAAAAGTTTCGTAAATAGGCACACACATGGGATAATGCGGCTAAATGTGAAGATGCACACTTCAGTGTGAAAAATAGAAAGGAGGTTTATTTCTCAAGTGGTGAAATTTTGAGAAAACTAAATGCACAAAGGGATCTGGACGTTCTTGTGCACCAGTCAATGAAATTAGACATGCAAATACAGCAACAAATTAGGAAGGCAAATGATATATTGGCATTTATTGCAAGACGGTTTGCGTTTATAAGTAGAGATGTCTTACTGCAGTTACATAGCATTTTGGTGAGATTACACCCGGAGTATTGTATGCAGCTTTGGGTGCCATATCTCAGAAATGGTATATGTACTTAGCAGGAGAGTATTGGAGGTTCACTGAGCAGATACTGAGGAATGGAAGGATTTGCCTATAGGGAGACATTAGTTCAAATGGGCCTGTATTCTCTAGAGTTTAGAAGGATGACAGAGATCTGATTAAAATGCATAAAGTTTGATCTGGAGAAACCAGTTTCAGGGAAGATTTTCCTTGGTTGGGGAGTCTAGAACCAGGAGCATCAGTCTGAGGATGTGGGATAGACCACTGAGGACTGAGCTGAAGAAGGAATTATTCATTCCAAAAGTAGAAAACCTGTGGAATTATCTGCTGCAGAAGACTGTGAGCGGCAGGTCAGCGAATATACTCAAGAAATTATAAATAATATTTCTAAATTTAAAAAGTATCAATGGGCAATGAGAGAAAGCAAGAATATGGCATTGAGACAGAGGATTGGCCATGATGAAAGATGGAACAGGTTCAGGAGGGGGGTGAATGGCCTCATCTTGCTCCTGCTTTCCATCTTTCTTCAGGTGAAGAGGCAAATCAGTCTTGCTGAAGCTGTATAGCACTTTGAGGAGACCACATCTGGAGTGCTTGGTGCAGTTCATTTCTCTCTGGCTATAGAGGGAGTGCTGTGAAGGTTCAACAGGGTGATTGCATGGACGACAGGTATGTTCTATGAGGAGAAATTGGGTTGACTGATTTTGAATTTGGAGTTCCAGGGGAATGAGACCATCTCTTTAAAACAAACAAAATCCTGACAGGACTGAATAGACTGGATGCAGGGTCTATTCAGATGTTTCCCATGGCCTGGTGATCCAGAACAAGAACTCACAGTCTCAGGTTAAGCAGAAGATCACTTTGGATTGAACGTAGAACATAGAACATAGGAAAGTATAGCACAGAACAGGCCCTTCGGCCTACAATGTTGTGCCGAGGATTAATCCTAGTCTAAAATAAAATAACCTAACCTATGCCCCCTCAATTCACTGCTGTCCATATGCATGTCCAGCAGTCACTTAAATGTCTGGATTAGAGTGGTGCTGGAAAAGCACAGCAGGTCAGGAAGCATCCAAGGAGCAGGAAAATCAATGTTTCGGGCAATAGCCCTTTATCAGGAATGAGGATGGGGAGCCTCCGGGGCAGAGAGGTAAATGGGAGGGGGGTGGGGCTGGGGAGAAGCTGGCCAAGAGTACAATAGTTGGTTGGAGGTGAGGATGAAAGTGATAGGTCAGAGAGGAGGGTGGAGCGGATGGTGGGAAGGAAGTTTGGCAGGTAGGACAGGTCTTGAGGATGGTGCTAGCTCAACACCATCCTCTCATTACCTTGTACACCTCAATCAGATCACCTCTTTTCCTCCTTCTCCCCAAAGAGAAAAGTCCGAGGTTAGTCAATCTCTCTTCATAAGACAAGCCCTCCAGTCCAGGCACCTTCTTTGCACCCTCTCCAAAGCCTCTGCATCTTTCCAGAACTGGACACAACATTTGAAGTAAATATTGAGATGAGGAGAACCTTCTTCGCTCTGAGGGTGGTGAACTTGTGGAGTTCTCAACCATGTGAGGCTGAAGATGTGAAGTCATTGAATATATTTAGGAAAGAGTAGATAGATTTCTGGAAGCCAAAAACGTAAAGGCAAATGGGGTGAGTGCAGTAGCATGACATTGAGATAGAGAATCAGCTCTGATTATGTTGAGTGGTGATTAGCGTCCAGATGACAATGATACTGAAGCTACAGCTCAGCACACATAGAAGGATCCCCTTCCCTAGAGCTGGAGTAGAAGTAAACACACTCTTTCATCTCAGTTGTTTTGTGTTATTTCAGTTGGTGTCTTTAGTCAATGATTCAACATTAATCCTGAGATAACAGGGAACAGTTCCAGGCAATTAGATTACCTGCGAGAGGTTCTACAGGCACACAGTGCAGTGTGTAAAGCTTTGCCAAAAGGCTAGTCATTTTTAATCCATGTTATTTTTTCTTTCTTTGTCTGCAAGTTGATTTTTCCTTTCCGAGAGGCATGAGGTTTGGCTGAGAATCAAAGCAGGACTCCGAACGGGCTCTGTGTTGTGAGGTCACTGATGAACCCAGGAGGAAAACGGCCATCAGTAGCTCACAGCTCAGACTGGAAGCAGCCAACTTGTGACAGCAACCATCAAAGACCTTCAGCATGGATTGTGTTTTGAAAGCTGGTCTGTTCCAATTTGCGCAGCAACCTGCTTTTGAGCATGACTGATCCAGAAAAGCAGCTTGGGATTTCATCGTGTCTGAATTTTGACTCAATTTTTTTATATTTCAAAGGTAGACACACAAGACTACAAATTTAACTCGTCGGATCACGGAGTGCGGAATCTAGCCATATGACCCATTATCTTTGAAAGACCACAAGAAATTTCAGAGAGTTGTGAACACATCCCAGCCCATCATGAAAACCAGCCTTCCATCCAATGACTTGGTCTATACCTCCTGCTGCCTTGAGAAAGCAGCCAACATTATCAAAGACTCCTCCCATCCTGATTATACTCTCCTTCAACCACTTCCATTGGGAAGAAGACACAAAAGTTTGAAAACACATACCTTCACATTTAACAACAGCTTCTTCCTGTGTGTTATCAGACTTATGAATGGACCTCTCATGTATTGGGTTGATTTTTCTTTTCAACGTCTCTGTAGCTACAACACTAAATTCTGCATTCCATTCTATTGCCCTGATATACTTATGTAAAGTAAGATTTGACTGGATAGTACATATAACAATATCTTTTGCTGTATTTCAGTACATGTGACAATAATGTCAAGTCAAATCAAATCAAGCCAATAGGTCAATGCATTCTAAAGAAGAGTTTTTCTCTCCACAGATGCTGCCAGATCTGCTGAGTTTCTCCAGCTATTTCTTTTAATTTATATCTTTTTTTCTCTCTCTCTCTCTCCCCCCCTCCCTCTCTCTCACGCTCTCTCTCTGTCTCTGTCTCTGTCTCTATCTGTGGCAGAATTTCTCTTCACTTTCTACAGATGTGACACTCCATAGGGAACATACAGGACTTTGCCCGACAGCATTGAAATCACTTCTGCTGTCATTTTTTAAAAAGCACATTTTAGAATTAAAAATTTACAAGTGCCCATTGTGTTTTGGAATTCTGATCCATCACCATGACACAGTAATTGATGAATCAGCAGGTAATAGGAAATGACAGTGCAGGCTGTGTGTCAGGATAGAAGGGATGAGTGGGACTCTGCTTTCTCTCCACAGATGCTGCCAGACCTGCTGAGTTTTCCCAACAATTTCTGTTTTTGTTGTTATTCTTGATGATGACTGATGACAATTATCTGATGGAGTCATAGAGTTATACAGCACAGAAATAGACCCTTCATTCCAACTCATCCATGCCGACTGGGTATCCTAAATTAATCTAGTCCCATTTCCCAGTTTTTGGTTCATATCCCTCAGAACCCTTCCTATTTATATGCTCATCCAGGTGCCTTTTAAATATTGTAATTGTACCAGCCTTCACCACTTCCTCTGGCAGCTCATTCCATACATGTTTAAAAAGGTTGCAACTTAGATCCCTGTGAAACCATTCCCCTCTCACCTTAAACATATGTCCTTTAGTTTTGGACTCTCCTACCCTGGGAAAAAAAGGACCTTGGTTACTCACCCCTTCAGCCTCTGAAGCTCCAGGAAAACTAGTCTCAGCCCATTCTGCCTGATCTTTCATAACTGCCACAATGTCCACCTAAGTTTCCATTGCATCACAGGGACATCAAGAGGTGTCACAGCACTAGCACAATACAGAAGGAAGCCATTCAGCCCATCATGTCTCTGCATGTGCTGCTGTGGAAACTGAGAAAGTGATAAGCAGACTATCCATCATGGGCTGTTTAAGCAGTGTTGACAAACACCACTTCTACAGTTGAAAGGGAAAACCAAGAGAAATGGAATATGTGGTTGATGGTCCCCTGCTTTAAGAAAGGATGTAATTGTACTAGAAGCTTTTCAGAGATTTTTGACTCAACTAAGTCTTAGGACTGAAGGGTATGAAGAAAGTTTGGGCCTGAAAGGCTGTTCTAAGTTTCTCCCACAAGGGGGAACACCCTTTTGGCATCAATCTGTTTTGACCCCTCCTCTTGAAGCATCTATTGACTCTGTAACCTATAATCTAAAGTTCATCAGAACGTTTGACCTGGAGTTGAAAACATATGAAGACTTAAGAGAATTTTGAAATTTTAACGTGATTATTTTTGATTTCATTCATGCAAAACAAAATAGTAGAGAGATCACGCTGTGCTGAATTTTATAATAAATTTTAAAGATCCCATACATTTGCTTCGTCAGCTTATCAACATCTCCTTTAGAGATCTATGGACATTCATTCCACGGTCTTTTCTCTACATCTCTCAGTAATCTGTCATTTTGTTGCATGTTCTTTTGCCTTATTTGACCTCTCCAACTGCACCACTCCCACCCCAAACTCCTCTGGGTTGAATTTCATCAGCCACTTTTCCGCCATCCAACCTAGTCCGTCAATTGCATCCTACAGTTTCCGGCTTCCGTCTTCACACCAACAAAGCAGCCAAATTTTGTGTTATTTGCAAAGGTCTTGCTTGTGCCTTGCAATGATTACTGGCAAAGAAAATCAATCAGTAGATTAGCTTCAGAGGTTCAATGATTAGAAACTCTGATGGAAATTATTTGAAGGCCTCCTGAAAGTTCCAATGAATTGGTTGAAATTCAAGAGCTTTGTAGCAATAACAAAGCTGTCCAAATGGGAGAGTTTTATTATCGTACTGATTGCAATGCAGTTCCCATCTGAAATTTCTTAATTGCATCCAGAATAGTTTCTGGAAATGTAAGTTCTCTATTCAGTATTGGGGAGGCCAAATAAAATTTAATAATGAGCGCACGGTCAGATTTTGTTAAGATTATATATAAAAACTGATTACGCTAGATCAAATTTTCAGTGTTAGGTTTATGAAGAACTTAACCCAGTTGTCAATATTGTAAGGTTTGGTAATGTTAACAAGATGAGTCAGTAATCTGTCAAAACTATTATCAGTTCAAACTGCTGGTGGGAGGCATTCAATAAAAACTTTAACAATGCAGGACCTATGTATACCCCAAAGGGAAATCAGCTCAATATAGCAAATAAAACTGTCATGATCAACAAAAGAGATAAAAAATAACATAAAGCTAAATGGAAGGGTTTATAAAGGAACAAGAATCCAGGGACTGGGTGAAATACATACAACAGATAAGCAAGACCAAAAAGATAGAATTGCAAAAAATAAGCAAAATGAATTTTGAGGGATAGCAGGTTTGCCAAAAACAAAATCACAATCATGTTAGAAATAAAAAAGGTATTCAAGGTTAATGTGGCTCCTTTAAAACAGACGTGGTAATATTGTAGACGAAAATACGGAAATGGCAAACTCATTGAATAATTACTTAATGTCAGTCCTCACAGTAGAGGAAGAAAATAATAAACCAAGAATTTCTGTAAAAGTAATTATAAATCAAGTACTGGGCTCATTAACGGTTACATGAGGAAGAGAACTATACTAGAAAAAAGAGCATCAAAATCTGATAAATCCTTAGGGTTTTAAAGAAAGTATGTGAGGACTTTCAAGATGCTTTAATCGCCCAAACGTTGCTTGATTCAGGGATTACCCCTTAAATTATGAAATTGCAACTTAACTTCATTTTTCAGAAAAGGTGACAGCTAAACACAGAAAATAATGGATCTGATGGTCTAACATCTCTTGTGGAGATGTGATTGGAATCCATAATTAAAAGTAGAGTGATTGAGTACTTTGAGAAATTTAAGCTAACCTTAGTGTAAAGGGTTGGTTGTGTATAAAGAAATTATATGAAATTAGAATACAAATAGTGCACATGGACAAAGGAACTGAGGGCATTGTTGCTAGGTTTGCAGATGACACAAAGATAGGTGGTGGGACAGGTCATGCTGAGAAAGCAAAGTGGATCTCAGGCAAAGAAGTGACAGGTGGAATGCAACATTGGAAAGCGGTAAGACAAATTGAGGTATTGGTAATTTTTTTATTAGGGAATGGCTTCAGAAATCTGAAGCACGAAGAGACTTATGAGTCCTAGTTTAGGATTCTCTTAAGGTTAACCGGCAAGTTCTGTCAGCAGTTAGGAAGGCACATACAATATTAGTTTCATTTCAAGAGTGCTAGAGTACAAGAGCAGAGATGCACTGCTGAGGCTGTGTCAAGGTCTGGTCAGACTGCATTTGGAATATTGTGATCAGTTTTGGGCCATGTAAGAAAGGAGGTCCTGAGGGGGTTCACAAGAATGATCCCAGAAATGAAAGGCTTTTCAGATGAGGAGCAGTTGAGGACTGTTGGTCTGTATTTGATGGAGTTTAGAAGGATGAGGGGAGACATCATTGAAACTGACAGAATTATTGAGAGACTTGGATAGATTGGATATGGAGAAGATGATTCCATTAATAGGAGAGACTAGGACCTAAGACACAGCATCAGGGTGAAGGGACCACCCTTTAGAACTAAGGGGAGGGCTTTTTGGTGGTGAATCTGTGAACTCAGAATGCCACAGAAGATTGTAGATGCCAACTCATTGAGTGTCTTTAAGACAGAGATAGATAGGTGCTTGATTAGTAAGGGGGTCAAGGGTTATGGGGAGTAGGCAGGGGAATGCGGTTGAGAAACATATCAGCCATGATCAAATGGCAAAGCAGTCTTGTTGGGGCAAATGGCCCAATTCTGCTCCTATATCTTACAGGTATATGGAATATCTATGGATGCAGTCTATATACACTCCCAATAAGGCTTCCCTGAAGAGAATGTTTATGTACAATTGGAGCTCACACAGAAGGCAAATTGCTGTGTTAGTAAAAAGAACAGTTGGGCAATAGAGAAAGGAGAGCATTGTTCATGAGCTCAATTAGCAGGAAATGGCTTGTAGTGCTCTGCAACAATTGGGGCCTCACTATTCATTCTACTATTAAGGAATTAGGTAAAACAATAAGAGAGGCATAGAACAAGCTGGGCAATAAAACAAAGATTCATGTGATAGCAAGCAGCGTAAATGAGCGCATAAAGTTAAAAGGAGACCGTGATAGATTAAATGAACAGGTAAAATTATTGTAGTTGGATTTCAATGCTGGTAAGTTCAAGGTCACCAACTTTGGATTAAGAAAGGATCCAGCAACCTGTGGTTTAAATTATGAAAAGTTAGGACGATAGCGTTGAAAAAAAGCTAATGACATGGTCGATTTTATAATGAGATGACTAGGGTGTAAAGAGAAAGAAGTTTAGGAATAGCCATACAAAGCCCTGTTTAGGCCAACTGTGGAGTTGTGAGGTCTGCAACTCAGAAAGAATACATTGGCCTTCAATGGAGTGTTACCAAACCTCCAGGAATTGTGTTATGAGGAGAGATTGTATAAACTAGACTTTTAGTCTCCAGAAAACAAACTTTAAGTACTAATTTTATTAAGGTCTTTATGGTTTTAAGACAAAGTGATGAAGTGAAGTTTTCCATTGTTGGAGGTGCCCAGAAAAGAGGAATTAATCCTACAGTCAAAGCCAGGCCTTTCAGGAGAGAGGTTAGAAGATGCTAAAGGCTGGTAAAATATGGAACCTAACCCCCCCAAAAGCAGTGAATGCTTGCTCTTTGATGAATTAAACTTTATATCTCTAGGGAATAGGATATGGAATGAATGAGTTAGAAATAAAATCAAGATACAAATCATTGATTCAAAGAATTGTTGAATTTTTACAGCAAATTATTAGGAAACCATTTGGCCTATTATGTACATATCAGTAAAAGACAATCACAGCTCTGAATTACTTTTTCCTATGTCTGTGCTCTGATGAAAGTCACCATTAATTCCACTCCCATTATTCTTTAAGACAGTATGTACCAAATCACAATAACTCAAAAATGAGTTCATCTTCCTTTTGGCCTTTCTGTCAATTATCTTAATTCTGGACTCCTTGGTTACAGACCCTCCTGCTATTGTAAACATTTTCAATGTTTCTCTATCTTGCCTCTGCCCTTCTTCCAAAGGTTTAATTCATGATTTGATAAGAATAGGAACAGACCAGTTAGTCTCTTGAGTCTGTTCTTCCATTCAGTTAGATGCCAAGGGATCTGTATCTTAACTCCTTTTACCTCTTTCATACCATGCACCTAAATAGATTTGTCCAAAGAAATATTAATTCATCGTGGTTCGGACATTTTCACTGCTGTCTCATCAACTTTTTGCAGTGGGACAGTTCCAGATTTCCACCACTCCTTCTCTGGAGAAGTATATGCTTGACTGGATATCAGCTTTGATTGGACTCTATCTAATGTTAAGGTTATGAACCTTTGTCCGAGACTCCCCCGCTAAAGGAAATAGTTTTCCTTTATTTAATTTATCAAATCCTTTAATCATCTTAAACAGCACAATTAAATTATCCTTTAATCTTCTACACCCAAGGGGATACATGCCAACTTAATGGAGCTTTTCTGACTGATTTAACCCCTGTAGTCCCAGGATATTTCAGGTGAGGGGGGCTCGGTTAGTTCAGTTGGTTGGGAGGCTCATATCTCATTCAGAGTAATGTCAACACATTGGTTGAGGTCACCATGAGGGATTCTCCTTCTCAATCTCTCCCTTTGTATGGGGCATGATGACCCTCAGGTTAAACCACCACCAGTCATCTCTCTCCAGTGAGAGAGCAGCACAATGGTCTGGTTTGATTATGGCAACTTTTAATTCAGGTGGTTATGGCTGTACCCCCCTCTCAGGCGATAACTTCCTTCCTGACAGAGTCCCATTCCCAGAAATGAATAGAGTGCTCTATGTATAGCATAATTAATAGTTTATGCAATACTAGCACATCGTTTGCTCTAATTTGTTGTGTTCTATCACTCAGGCCTTTAAAAAGTAGTCTTATATTTTTGGATCTCCTTTTTTTTATTCTAGCCTTCATAAAATCATAAGATATAGGAACAGATTTGGGCCATTTGGCCCATCAAGTCTGCTCAGCCATTTGGCTGATATGTTTCTCCACCCTGTTCTCATGCCTTCTCCCTGTACCTCTTGAACCACTAGGAACCTATCTATCTCTGTCTTAAATACATTCAATAACTTGACCTCCACATCCCTCTGCAGCAATGAGTTCTACAGATTCACAGCCTTCCAGATGAGGAAATACCTCCTCATCTCAGTTCTAAAGTACTAATCCGCTCCTCACATGACAGGCCCTTTATGCCTGGGATCCTCTGGACTGTGTTCGCATTCCATTGAGGAAATTTCACTATAGCAAACAAAAAAAAAAGTTGGAGTTCTTTGATGTACAGGTAATGTAAATGTGTCTTCCTGGACCATTAAACAATGCTGTTAAATGTTAATTGCAATTATTTTTAAAAAAGAAGTTACAAACAAACTCAAGCTGCGCTGACCAAGTATTGGTGCTTCTGTCTGAACATTGTAAATTTGTATCTTTCTTCACTCAGCTCTGTGGTTCTGAGCCAAATCATTGTTTACATTGACTGTACCACAACATTGAAATATCTTCTCCAAGTGATTTAACTTAAATTAATTTTCATGCTCGCAAAATGATTCCCATGTCAAGCATTTTATTTCAAGGAGCTAGTTGTTGTGCCTCAGCATTTGGTTTAACATTTCAACATTTCAATACTGGAATATTTATTCTACTTTGATTATCTTTTCAGAAGGGTTGTGCCTACCACACAGTGTATTTTAACTCATATATCTATCAAAGAAACTGTTAATCAACTTAACTAATATTATAATAACAAAATACACAATAAACTAACAATTTACACAATAAATCTAATCAACAACCTTGGGCTTTAACTTAACTCTGGATGATCATATACCACCACGCCGAATCTTGGTCTTGATCCATGTGGCAATGATCATCTGCTCTTCTTCTCCCAGTGGTCCCAGAAGTGTCTTCTTTTCATGGTGGGTGGTCTCAAATTACCGCCCTGAGAGTGGTGTTCCAGTGATTGTTATACTTAGATGTCTTAATGCCCTTTCGGGAGGGTCTTCAATGTGAACCAATAGATCAATCAGGGCTCGATCACTTTGATTAATTGGACCCAATCAGACGTTGACATGTCGATAGACAGGATGGTCCTTTGGCATCCATTCCTGGAGATGTTGGGGGCAAATAGGTCAGGTAGCCTTTTCCAAATAAAGGTGTGAGGTGTCCCCTTCATTTGGTAAACAACTCAGTGTTTCCGATCGTCCTGGGGATGGCATTCAGGTCGATTCCATTTGATTCAAATTCAAGTGTCTATTGTATTGCCTGCAGCTGCTGGGTCAGTTATATACTGTCTGTCTGTATCTGCAGCTTGTCTTGATCCTACAGCTTGTTTATCTCAGAGTCTTTCAGCACAGTCACTTTGGCCAAGGCTTGCCTCAATTTCCCAGCATGCTTCATTTTATGCCCCCTTTTTCTTTGTAAGTCTATCATTTTGAGCGACCTGTCTGGCTACAGTTACCATAAGACATAGAAGCAGAATTAGACAATTTAGCCCATTGAGTCTGCTCTGCTATTCAATCATGTCTGATATGTTTTTCAACCTCATTCTCCTGCCTTCTCCCCATAACCCTTGATCCCCTCACCAATCAAGAAATCTGTCTCTGTCTGTCTGAAATATAAACAATGACTTGTCCTCCATGATCTTCTGAAGCAATAAGTTCCACAGATTAACCATGCTCTGACTCCTTATCTCAGTTCGAAAGTCCCTTCACTCTGAGGCAGTGCCTGCAGATCCTAATCTCTCCTACTATTGGAAATATCTTCTCCACTTCCATTCTATCCAGGCCTCTCAGTATTCTGTAAGTTTCAATAAGATCCCCATCGTCCTAAACCCCATCATGTACAGACCCAGAGTCCTCAAGTGCTTCTCATATGACAAGCTGTTCATTCCCAGGATTGCTCTTGTAACCCTCCTCTGGACTCCCTCCAACAGCAGCACATCCCTCCTTAGATACAGGGCCCCAAAACTGCTCACAAGTTTTCAAAGGCTGTCTGATGATCCTCAGAAATACAGTTATGTATTTGCAGTCTAGCCCTTTTGAAATGTTTTCCTAACTGGCAATTGAACCTGTATGTTAACCTTAAAGAAATTCTGAACTGGGATACCTGAGTCCCTTTTTGCTTCAGATTTCTGAACCTCTCTCTATTTAGACAATGGTCGATCCCTCTATTCTTCCAACTAAAATGCATAACTTCATACTATTTGATCTTTCATTTCTTTGTCCACACTCCCAGCCTGTCCAAATACTTCTGCAACCTCCCTGCTTCCTCAATGTTACTTGTCTCTCCACCTATCTTTGTATCATTTGCAAACTTAGCAACAATGCCCTCAGTTCCTTAGTCCAGACAATTAATGTATAATTTGAATAGTTGTGTTGCTAAATAAGATAAGGAACCCATGGTGTTTGCAGTTAGATACTAGCATGCATAGAGGATTGGCTGACTGACAGAAGCTCAGAGACCAGACTTAAAAAGGGGACTTTTACAGGATGTCAGCCAGTGACTAGTGGAATTCTGAAGATTCCATTTTGTGACCATAACTATTCATGTTATACATTAACAATCTGGACTAAGGAATTGATGGCATTGGTGCCTCCTACACTTTAAGACCCCCTGCCTCATTCCACATCACCAAATCCAGAATTGCCTGTTCCCTAGTGGGCTATACCACAAGCTTCTCCAAAAAGCATTTTGTAGAAATTCCAGAAATTCCTTTTCTCAGGATCTGTTACCACTTGCATATTGAAGTCCCCCCATGAGTATTGTAATAGTGCCTGTCTTACTTGAGTTTTCTAGCTCCTGATTTATTTTCTTTTCCACATCCCAACTACTCTAGGAGGCCTGTACTTAACTCCCATCAGGGTCATTTTTTCCTCTGTGGTTCCTCAACTCTACCCACCTCAAGTCTAAGATTCCAGGCTTTATGAATAAATATCATGTATTGAGATTGATTTAATTTCATTTCTTATGAACAAGGTGACCCCACTCCCTCTGCCCATCTGCCTGTCGCTTCAATAGGGTGTGTATCCTTGGATAGTTAGTCCCAACCCTGAACCCCTTGCAGCCTTACCTCTGTGATACCAACAAAACCTGCCAATTTCAATTTGTGCTACAAGTTCATTTACCTTGTTTTGTATGCTGTATGCATTTAGGTGCAACACCCTCAGCCCTGAATTGACTGCCTTTTCTTACAGGTGCGACGTTATGCACCCTACCTGAAGTTAGATTTCTGGCCTTTTCCATACTCTCTATCTTTTACTTGTTCTGGAAACTTTAGTAACCTCTGCTTAGCCCTCACCCACATTTAACTATTCCATGCAATTGAACAAGCACCCCCATTTTGTAGATCAAAGCCCCTATCCATAGCCCGAGCTGAGTGATTCGCTGGGACTCTGGTTCCAACATGATTCAGGTGAAGCCAATGTCTTTGGAACAGCTTCCTCCTTCCCCTACACTGATGTCAATGCCCCATGAACTCAAATCGGTTTCTCCCACACCAGTTTTGGAGCCACACATTTACTTCTTTAATCTTGCTGACCCTAATTCAGCTTTTTGATTCTGTTTTCTAATTTAGCCTCTAGTTGCTCATATTCTCTCAACAGAACTTTTTTCCTTATTTTACCAATATCATTGGTACCGACATGGACAATGATGGCTGGCTCTTTCCCCTCCCTTCCAAGTTCCCCTGCATACAGATAAGATATCCTGGGCACCAGGCAGCCAATACAGTCTTCATAGTTCTTGATCCTGGCCACAGGTTGTCAAACCTGGTTCAAAAAAGGATGTGGATACATATCATCTTTGCCTGGCCATTCTATAATCATGATGGCACCAAATGGAGACACGCAATGGTGACTCAGTTGGCCAACCCTGCCAACTTTCAAAATCTTCCTCTGTCAGACTCTACTCTGAGCGATGTCCAGATTTTCATTCCCATGACAAGTATCTCAAGTCAGAAAATTCCCTGACCACAATATTTTCACTTTGAAGTGGGAAGGCTAGTGGAGTGCGGGAGGTGGGATCACATCAGGTGTATCACCCCTGAACCCAGATCAGAGGATGCCAGGGGTTATTGAAGTGCTGAGGTGGAGTGCTTAAATGGCCCAGTGTACCTGCTGTCTAGTTAAGTACTGAGTGGCCCTGAAGCCTTGACATTTCGCTCACCATGCCCCATCCCACTCACTTCCACACTAACACATCCCTCTCACATCCCACTAACTGACTCACCTGCCATTACGGACACTCATATCCTCTATGCCAATTTGATTTCCCTTACCCAGACCCTCCCATGGACATGATGGCCCCATTGCCAAATTACACCAATTCATGCCATGCCCTACACCCACCACCCTTGGCCTTTATACCATCCATGCAAACTCAACAGCATTCACTATGGGCAGACCTCAGGAGCTGTGACTAAAGATCTAAATATCCACTCAAACTCTTCCTGTAATTTTAAAAAAACTCCTATTCAGAAAAAAAATGCAAAACTTTAAAAGACCCACCAAGTACTTAATCTTGTATACAAAACAAGTTGTTCTATCCATGACAGCACATAACATACATGAAATCCTTTAACAAGCTGCCAATGAACTGTGAACTGTCAATAAACAGTCACTATAACTGTTAATATAGATTATTAGCTGTCAATGATACAAAAAGGCTGAGATTTAAGTAACTTTACCATCTGGTAGTTCTACACATCTACCTTCTAGAATGTTTTGTCTCCTCCATTAACGTGTAACTCCTACACCACAGGGAAGGTTACCCTCCTTTCCCTCCACACATAAAAAATGGGCTCTGTCAGAAATGATGGACATCTGGATTTGCAACTGAATTAACGATCTGCAGAGACTTCACAACTTTGCAGATCTCCAGCACATAATTTTGCCAGGAATGGAGGGTTTGAGTCATAAGGAGAGGTTGGTTAGGTATGGACTTTTTTCACTGCAGTGAAGGAAGTGTTGAAGGGAGGCCTTACAGGACCATATTGGGCGCAGTAACATAGGAGCAGGACTAGGCCATCAAGCCTTCAACTCCAGTTGGATTGTGTTTGATCTGTGGCTCACTTCAGCTTCTCTGCCTTAGCTCCTTCACCCCTGAAGGAAAATTTGATGATTCAATAGGATGAAATTCAGCCAAGGAAGTCTGTGTGCAGAGGAATCCACCAATTCGCTTATAAGCGATTTATGGTGATGGAAGCAAAAAAATCGCAGCTACAGATGCTTGAAAGGTTATTTAATCTGAGATGGTATAGTTACCAGCATGCTGAATGGGGCTGTGTCAGATTTCAGACAAACTCACATCAGTGGAACTTTAATGGTATCAAGGGATATGGATTACAAACCTCTATAAGGTCCCCCCTCAACACTTCCTTCACTGCCATGAAAAAAGCCTATACCTAACCAGCATCTCCTTATAACTCAAACCCTCCATTCCCAGCAACATTCTAGTATATCTTTTCTGACGCCTCTCCAGCTTAATGATATCCTTCCTGTAAGAGGGGTGTTTTAGCTGAGAGAATGACCGCCAGTGGGGTAATCGGGGCACTGTGTTGGGGAAGTAATTTGGGATCAGAGGAATGGAAGATATGTTTAATGATCCATGGGAAAGTTGCCTCAAGACCATGACGTGCTTTCAACTGCAGTGCTGAAGGCCTTGGCAATGACTCAATGGAGGAAATGAAGACAGCGGAGTTTGGAGTGGACAGTGGGATGGAAAAACAGATGAGAACAGAGACTGTCGGTTAAGTGTTCAGCAGAGGCAGGAGTAGACGATGGATGTGGAAATGGCTGAAGAGCAGTGAGGCAGACAGGATCATGGGAGAATAAAGAAGTGACATTTTGTCAGCAGGACTAATGTCGTGACAGTACAAATTATGTATTTGTATTACTGAAACAGAGCAGAAACACAAAACCAAGATAATAGCTTCATAAGGACAACAGCATTCCTTCACTGGTTGCCATGGCAGCAGATTCAGGCAGCCATATTAGCCTGTCCTTGGCTCAGGACCACCACTTTCAACATTGCAGTCCAAGTTATTTTCTTCAATATGCAATCCATCAGCTTTTCAGCATTTTTGCTTGAACTGCAAGCAGCTCTGCAAGACATATTAAACAGATCTTCTGTAAATTGTAAAATTACTGGTAGAAAGTTGGGCTGCACTGTCAGAAATTCCACTGAAGAGAGAGAGAGAGGGAAAAAGAAATAGTACCATACATTGCAATGGGAGAGCAATAAGGAATGACAGCATGTGGATATTTTTCTCAAAGTTGGCTGAGAGAAGGTCTGCCAAGTTCAGTTAAAGTCACTCAATTTACTAAAAGGAAGAAATGCACAAAGCTTGACGATCTTCTACAGGTGCTGTAATTAAAACTACCCCTTGCCTGACCCATGAATTCAGAATCCTTCTAAAATTGGCCATTCATCATTTCTTTATTTTTCAACTTCTTTTAAACTGCTCTGAGCTCCGCACCTAACTTTGCTCATTTAGAAAGAATGCAGGCCCTGGAGTATTTTGAAGACCCAGCCCTTCGCCAGATGCAGAGCTTTTGGAAAGGTTTAAGGTTTGCACCATCCGCCATCCCTCACCAGCCATCTCTCTCATTTCTCCCACAGCTCCCCTCCAGACCCCTAACTCCCTCCCACTCGCCCTGGCCCACTGGTCAGGTGGACTGCAACATTGGCCAGATCTGCAAGACTAGGGTGGGTGAGAGGGCAGAGGAGTTTGGAGTGCAAGGAAGGAGCAGTCAGACTAATCAGAGACCAGTCAGGCAGAGAAAGCTCACAGCAGAGAAAACAGCCTCCGAGCTACATCTTTTTGGTAATTAGCTGCCATCCAAGTGCAGGTCTGACATCACCCAATGTAGGAAGCTGCCCTCTGCACCATAGCTATGTGGCTGTTTGGGGCCATATATAATCCTTTCTCCACGTGGGGCTGAATTGAGTTAAGAGGTAAATGCAAAGGGAATCTGTCTCCATCTGTAGAAGTCCCCCTGCTTGGCTAAAGTATTTCTGATTTATCTCGTTGCTGCAGCTTCACACTTGCATATGTGTTACTCGATCCCCCTGCAAAAATATTCAATAAATCCAGAAACAGGAGGGAAGTGGAGAGTTGAGGAATGGATGACAAATTTTCTTGGAATTGCTCAAATATCTTCTGTTGCACTGGTACTGAAAGGCATGAGGATGTTTTGGTAATGACTTCATTTGTTGCACCAGCAGAGTGGTAATGTAGTACACAGTTGGCATTTGTTTGAAGGGCCCTCGGTTCCATTTTCATACAAACTTTCTTCCTGG
Organism: Hemiscyllium ocellatum; assembly: GCF_020745735.1. NCBI lineage: Eukaryota > Metazoa > Chordata > Chondrichthyes > Orectolobiformes > Hemiscylliidae > Hemiscyllium > Hemiscyllium ocellatum. The sequence continues at coordinate 87,997,060 of NC_083412.1, forward strand.
TGACATTCCAGTATTGCATAATCCAACTTGTATTTCAGCTGTTTTTCATACACCAGCTCACAGTGTCCAGATTCTATTCAGTCAGTGACAACACCTAAGGCCATTTGTTATAGTCACTCAAAACAACAACCTCTGTTTAAACACTAAAATTGAATCAGAAAAACAGTCAATGTGGGGAGAATATGGCAGTTCAGGGGAGATGAAAAGCTGCTAAATCCTTTGGGTCTGTCCATCTCTTTATGCACTTGTCTGCTTTGGACCGTTGCCTGGAAATGGAAAATGTAACTGAGACTGCAGTCGGGCAGGGACTGTAATAGAATTGGTTCCCACCCAAACCCTTCAGACTCTGCCAGCTCAATATTACTTCAGACCAGCAGAAAGCTTAAAAGGTGTAAAGCCTAGAAAATGTTGTCCAGTTTGTTATTTAATTGCCTAAAAAATTGTAGCTCAGTTTTCCACTTCTTCCCACTCTATATATACAGCCACATTGATATAAGTATTCTTAAGCTATCTCTCACAATCTCTACTCACCATCTTTCAACCTGACTCCTACCTCACCAACTGTCACTGAAGAACTGTGACAATTTTCAGCTCTTGATGTGAGGTCATGGTTGTGAAGAGTTTGGAAATCACTGCTCATTGGAATGTCATGAAATCCTTAAAATGTACCGCAGGAATGGAAGTACTTTTTTTTTCCCCACTGTAGCATCGAGAGTATCCCATTCTCAGTCAATAGACGATAGACAATAGACAATAGGTGCAGGAGTAGGCCATTCAGCCCTTCGAGCCCAGTCCTCATCTGTTTCTCACTGGACATTCTTCCATTTTATAAATATGTTGCAATATACCTCAACCATTTCACAGACACTGCAAGATCAAACTATGTGTCTCGCATTCAGACGGCGGGATTAAAAAGTTCCACCAATCAATTATCGAGAAAACCGAAGAACTTAGTCCACACATTGCAAGTTCCATTCCTTGTCATTGACTCAATCAGTGGCAATAGGCAACTGAGGTTGAACCCCATGGTTCAAAACCTTAATAAGCAGAAACAGAAGCTGGAGAAACTCAGCAGGTATGTCATAGAAAACAAAGTTCATGTTTTGCGTTCTTTTTCAGAATCTTGTTGCTACATATGACAATGTGATGAGCTCCCAGTCACAAGATTGCATCATGACAAAATCACCTAATTCTTAGTTCCATAACATTACTCCACACAACCTCTGTCTATTGTTATCTGCTGCTAAAATATCATTGATGCCTTTGAAAGCTCTAGACAACTTCCATTTTTCAATGAGATGTGAGGGCTGCTGCCTGGGCCAGCACTTATTTCCCATCCCTAATCCCACTTGAATGGCAAATGGTGATCTGCCTTCTTGGTTGGCAGCTCATCCTTAAGCGTCTGCTCCCTCCACCACTGAGGCTCAGTAGCAGCAGCATGTGCAAAAAGACCATAAGACATTGGAGCAGAAATTAAGTAATTCAGCCCATCGAGTCTGCTCTACCATTCAATCATGGCTGATAAGTTTCTCAACCCCATTCTCCAGCTTACTCCCTGTAACCCTTGGTCCCCCTGACAATCAAGAAACTATCTATCTCAGTCTTAAATATACTGAATGACCTGGCCTCCACAGCCTTCTCTGTTCCATAAATTCTCTGGCTGAAGGTGTTTCTCCTTATCTCCACTCTAAAGGTCTTCCCTTTATTCTTAGGCTGTGCCCTCAGATCCTAGAGTCTCCTACTAATGGAAATATCTTCCCAACATCTGCTCTGTCCAGGCCATTCTGTATTCTGTAAGTTCCAATTAGATCCCCCCTCATCCTTCTAAACTCCATCAAGTATAGACCCAGAGTCCTCAAATGTATATGTTAAACTTTTCATTCCTGGGACCATTCCTGTGAACCTCCTTTGAACATTCTCCAGGGCCAGTACATCTTTCCTGAGATATGGGGCCCAAAACTGCCCATACTATTGCAAAGGTGATCTGACCAGAGCCTTATAGAGACTCAAAAGTATATTCCCACTTTTATATTCAAGTCCACTCAAAATAAACACCATCATTGTATTTGCCTTCCTAATTACTGACTCACCTTGAGAGAATCCTGGACAAGAATCCCCTCCAAACTAACAGTCCTGAAGTCTGTTTCAGCATTCAGCTAGATTGTGGTTCATCTGTATCCAAACTTCATTATTCCCCTTTATATTTCCAAATACTTATACCTAAATCTTTCAAGCTCAGTACGGCAAATGTTAATTGACCTCCAGCTTTGACAGATTTCCAGATTTTTACTGCTCATTTCATGAAGAAGGATTTTCTGAAGTACCATGAAACACCAAGTTTTAACTTAAAGTCATAGCTACGCTACTTCGACTCGATTTTCCCACCAAAAGAAATGGTTTGCTATTTACTCTGTCACCTTTCTTGGTTTTAATTTAATTCATTTTTCTAATCAATCTGTTCAGACATATTATTGTTGTGGTTCTGTTCGCCGAGCTGGAAGTTTTTGTTGCAAACGTTTCGTCCCCTGGCTAGGCGACATCATCAGTGCTCTGGAGCCTCCTGCGAAGCGCTTCTTTGATGTTTCTTCCGGTATTTATAGTGGTCTGTCCTTGCCGCTTCCGGGTGTCAGTTTCAGCTGTCCGCTGTAGTGGTTGGTATATTGGGTCCAGGTTAATGTGTTTGTTGATGGAGTTTGTGGATGAATGCCATGCCTCTAGGAATTCCCTGGCTGTTCTCTGTCTGGCTTGCCCTATGATAGTAGTGTTTTTTACCCGCCTCTGGAGCTTGGTGGTGGGGGGACTTGAACCCAGGCCTCTGGGTGCAGGAGTAGGGATACTGTTCCTCAAGAGACCCACTTCTCTTTCTTAATGATCTTAATTCTCTTTATTAAATCAGCGCTCCTCAATCTTCTATAATCACGATAATACAGGGTTAGTCTTTGCAACCAATTCTCCTACATTAACATTGGTCTCATTCTGGTTAATCTCCTGGATGTAAATTTGCTCGCTGAGCTGGAAGGTTCGTTTTCAGACATTTCATAGCCATACTAGGTAACATCATCAGTGCGCCTCCAGTGAAGCGCTGGTGTTAGTGACCTGCTTTCTATTTACGTGTTTAGGTTTCCTTGAGTTGGTGACATCATTTCATGGTGTAATGTCATTTCCTGTGGTGATGTCATTTCTGGTTCTTTTTCTCAGATAGTGCTAAATAGGGTCTAAGTCAATGTGTTTGTTGTTAGAGTTCCAGTTGAAATGCTAATCTTCTAGGAATTCTCATGCATGCCTCTTTTTGGGTTGGCCTAGGATGGATGTGTCATCCCAGTCAAAGTAGTGTCCTTCCTCATCTGTATGTAAGGCTATGAGTGAGAGTGGGTCATGTCTTTTTGTGGTTAATTGATGTTCATGTATCCTGGTGGCTAGTTTTCTGCTTGTTTGTCCAATGTAGTTGGTAAGTCTCTGACTGAGCTCCCCTCCAGAGAGAATCTTGCCTAAGAATCTGCATTCAGAACCGTAGGCGATATTCAAAGCAAGATCCAGGCCAAGCTTTATGTACTTAGAAAATATCTTCCATCTTCTACCAAAATTAATATTCTGTGCAGGTTACTTCAAAGTGTTGCAGTCTCCAGTCTTAAAGTTTCTCATGCAATCAGAACCCTTTAGCACAAGACATAATGGATTAGCTCTGGATGAAGCATGTTTATATGTTAAAAATAGAAAAACCTTTCCATGCAATGACAGGATGAAACATTCAGCATGGAAGTAAACTTTTCAATTCGGAAGTGGTAGACACATCCAGAGAAAACTTTGAATCTTCTTATGAGTCCTTTGGACGTTTAAATGTCCAGACATGTCATTTGGGTCTTTGTTTGGAACTCCACTGATTGGTTTTGTGAAGAGCCAAAGAACACTTATCAGAATGCTCACTCAACTGAGCTTAGACTTCCTCACTTCAAATGGCTCCTCAGGTTGTTAACCAAACACTTCTGCTCTGGAACCTCAAAACTAAATTCCTCACACTTGCGCAATCTATTTAATAGTTCCAAATGATCTCCTTTCTCCAGGAGCAATTAAACTAAAGATGTCTACAAACAAGCTGTGAAAGTGAATCCTAAAAGCATTTCTTCAAGCTATAGGTTAGACTCATAGAGATGTACAGTATCGAAACAGAACCTTTGGTCCAACTCGTCCATGATGACCAGATATCCAAAATTAATCTAGTCCCATTTGCCAACATTTGGTCCATATCCTTATGAATCTTTCCTATTCATATATCCATCCCGATGCCTGTTAAATGTTGTAATTGTACCAGCCTACACCACTTCCTCTGGCAGCTTATTCCATACACACACCACCATCTGAATGAAAAAGTTGCTCCTCAGGTGCCTTTGAAATCTTTTCCCTTTCACCTTAAACCAATGTCCTTTAGATTTGAACCTCCACACCTTAGGAAAAGGCCCTATCTATTTACTCTATCCATGCCCATCATGATTTCATAAACTTCTATCAGGTTACCTCTGAGTCTCTGATACTCCAAGCAAAATAGTCCCACCAGCCTATTTAGCCATTCCCTCTAGCTCAAACCATCCAAACCTAGCAATATCCCTGTAAATCTTTTTGAACTCTTTCAGGTTTCACAACATCCTTCCTATACCAGGGAGACCAGACTTGTATCTAGTATTCCAATAGTGGCCTAACCAATATTCTGTCCAGCTGCAACATGATCTCCCAACTCCTATACTTAATGCACTCGCCAATAAAGGCAAGCTATCCAAATGCCTTCTTCACTATTCTGTCTATGTGCGACTCGCTTTTAAGGAGCTATGAACCCGCACTCCAAGGTCTCTTTGTTCAGCAAAACTCCCTCAAACCTTACCATTAAGTGTATAAGTCCTGCTAAGATTTACTTTCCCAAAATGCAGCACCTCACATTTATCCAAATTAAACTCCATCTGCTACTTCTCTGCCCATTGGTCCATCTGATAAAGATCTGGGTGCACTCTGAGGTAACCTTCTTTGCTGTCTAGTACACGACCAATTTTGGTGTCATCTACAAACTTACTAACTACCTCTTATGCTCACATCCAAATCATTTATATAAATGATGAAAAGTAGAGGACCCAGCACCGATCCTTGTGGCATGTCACTGGTCACAGACCTCCAGTCTGAAAAGCAACCCTCCACCACCACCCTCTGTCTGCTACCTTCGAGCCAGTTCTGTAAGCAAATGGTTAGTTCTCCTTGTTTTCCGTATGATCTAATCTTACTAATCAGTCTCCTATGGGGAACCTTGTCGACCATAATGAATTTTTTTGAATGCTTTCCTGAAGTCCATATAGTCACATCTACCACTCTGTCCTCATCAATCCACTTTGCTACTTCTTCAGAAAACTCAATCAAGTTAGTGAGACATGATTTCCCAGGCACAAAGCTATCTTGACTATCCCTAATCAGTCCTCGTTTTTCCAAATTCATGTAAATCCTGTCCCTCAGGAGTCCCTTCAACATCTTGCCCACCTCCAATGTCAGGTTCACCAGTCTGTAGTTCCCTGGCTTTTCCTTACCACCTTTCTTAAATAGTGACATCACGTTAGCCAGTCTTCCTGCATCTCACCTGTGCCTATCGATGATACAAATATCTCAGGGGCCCAGCAATCTCTTCCCTATCTTCCCACAGAGTTTGAGGGTACACCTGATTAAGTCCCGGATGTTTATCCACATTTATGCATTTTAAGGCATCTAGCACCTCCTCCTCTGTAATATGGACATCTTTCACGATATAGTTATTTATTTCCTCATGTTCTATATCTTCCATGTCCTTCTTCCATGAACACTGATGCAAAATATTCATTTAGTATCTCCCCCCATCTGCTGCGGTTCCACACATAGGTGGCCTTGCTGATTCTATGGGGTCCTATTCTCTCCCTAGTTACTCTTTTATCCTTAATGTAGTTGTAGAATCCCTTTGGATTCTCCTTAATCCTACTTGCCAAAGCTATCCCATGTCTCCTTTTTGACCTGCTGATTCCCCTCTTAGGTATACTCCTACCGCTTTTATACCCTGACAGGAATTCACTTGACTTCTGTCGGTATCTGATATATGCTTCTTTCTTATTATTGACCCAATAATAAGATTTCAAATTGGTTGTTCCCCTAAGATATAAAAAACATGATTGCCAGAAACTTGTAATTTAAATCTAATGCACATCTGTTTATTCTGTTCATTTGTAATGGCTCAAACAAAACATTGTTACTCTCCATGAAGTCTTTAAAATTTAATTGGCATCTGGGTGGGTATACAAAAAAGGAGGATTCAGAGGGATATGGGCCAAATGGTGGTGCATGGAACTAGATTAATTTAGGATATCTGGTCGGCATGGGCAGAAGGGTCTGTTTCCATGTTGTACAGCTCTACCATTCTATGTTTCTACAATTAGTTTGAAAAGCATACTGTGGAACTAATCAGAGAGTATGCAACACCAGATCTAGTATTGTACGATGATTTAGGGTTATTAATGATTTCATCGTGCTCATTGGTAAACAAAGTGTGATTGAATTTTACATTCAGTTCATGGGCGAGAGCAGTCGGTTTACTGTTTTGAAAATTAAATAGGAGTCATTATAGGGCATGAAAGCAGGCCTAGCAAAAGTGACTTTACAAAACAGGTTAAAGGATAGGTCAATAGAGATGCAGTGGCAGTCAGTTATGGAGATATTGTAGAATACATTGAATAAATACATTCCATTGAGTAAGAAAAATTCCAAGGACATGCCCATCATCTGTAGTTAACTATAAATGTTAAAGGTGGCGTCAACATTAAATAAAAATCACATAATGGCACAAACACAGGTGAAAGTTCAGAAGATTAGAACAGAAAATTTTAAAAAGCAAGCAATGATCAATAAAAAATGAAGAGCTGGACTCTTCATCATTTCACATTCAGACTGGACAAACAGCAGATGGACAGACTTGTTATGAAATGGGATGAATGCATCTCTATATTGATGTTCCTGGCCATTGTTTATTACTATTAGATGACAGCTTGACCCAATGTTGTAAGCCTGAGGGAGCATTATATAACAGTTGTGTCTTGTACCGATGTCGCTTATGATTACATGCAACAAGATTGAATTATTGCTGACAACACCTGAGGGCAACGTTATTAAGGTTCCAGAAAGACTTCATATTATTTTTCAATGTAACTGTCATTGCCACACAATACCACGATGAAAGACTATCAATATGAAGAATTATTTATAGAAATATTACATTTATAGAAATATTGCGTACTTTCATCTCTGACTCTTCTAAACCAGAACTAATGTGGAAGTGTCTTCAGCTCTTGGCTTTCTCGTTGTTTTGTTTAAGATCAGGCTGTTTTAACAAGCTTGATTGTGGTCTGCCTTTCCCTAGCACAGCCTGTTTAATGTCTTCTGACACATTCCCATCAACCGCAAAAGCAAGGTTTCTTTAAAACTCCAGCTGTAACGATAAAACATTATAGTGCAAGTTGATATTCCGACAGGTATTTCAATGGCGATTGTTACTTGCTGTTTAAATACTACATGATTATTTTTTCAGCCATTCCATGGGAGATATCAGAACTTTCTGTGTAAACAATGGCTGATCTTGGTCAAGCTCATTGGAAGTTGACCTCAATTTGACCTCAGTGCTGTTGGGATAGACAAGATCGGGGATGGAACTTTTTTCACTTTTCCCCCAAATCCCAGCTACCGTTTGGTGACTCTTCCTGAGAAATGGTTGGATGGAAATTCTGAATTCATTAACTAGATGGGTAGCATTCATTGCTCATTCCCAATCACTGTTGGGAAAGGGGGGAGTTGCCCTTTTTGTACCACTACAGTTTGTGAGGACAGAATGAACCAGTCCCCAGTGAGACAAAAACAATTACAATGAGGTCAGAACATAGAACATAGAACATTACAGTGCAGTACAGGCCCTTCGGCCCTCAATGCTGCCCCGCCCTGTCATACTAATCTGGAGCCCATCCCACCTATACTATTCCATGTATGTCCATATGCCTGTCCAATGACGACTTCAATGCACTTAAACCTGGCGAATCTATTACCATTGCAGGCAAAGCATTCCATACCCTTACTACTCTCTGAGTAAAGAGATGCCATCAGTGTAATTCTAGGATTTGGAACAGTTGAAACAAGAGTCTGGTGCATTTTTCTCATTCCCACAACCCCATCCATTAATGGTCAGGTACCACTCATCATCAAAGATCACAAATGATAACAGCAAGGCACCAGGGTGCTTAGTGACTTTGAAATTGAGCACTAGCAATGGTGAATTGCCTCAGGAAGAATGTAAAAATAAGGTTTGCATTTGTATTGCCTCTTTCACAACTTCAGAATTTTTTTTTTCATTATTTCACAAGATGAGGTGTCCCTGGCTATTCCAACTTTTATTGCCTATCCTTAAATGCCCAGGTGGTTGTTAAGAATGAACCCTATTACTATGGGTCTGGAGTCACATGTAGGCCAAACCCAGTACTGATCGCAGTTTCCTTCCCAAGTGACATTAGTGGCTTCAAGCTCATCATTAGATTCTTAAGTCCAGATTTTTATTGAAGACAAATTCAACCATCTACCATGATGTGATTTGAACCTGGGTCTCCAGAACATTTGCTCAGTCTCTGGATTAATAGTCCAGCAATAAGACCACTAGGCCATCACTTCACCATATTTTGCTGACAATTAAATACTTTGAAATGGAGTTACCTTTATAATGTGGATCTTAAGGTAGTCAATTTGAACACAGGAAGGTTTCATTGACAGCACCAGACCAGCAACTGGATAATTTATTTTCATAATATTAATTGGTGGATCTATATTGGCTATGGAAGTTGGGAAAACTTCACTTTCTCTCTAAAATCATGCCATTGGCTATTCAGTCACATGAGTGGGAAGGTGGCGCCTTAGTTTAATATCTGACATGAAGGCCATCACTTCTCACGTTACAGCATTCCCTACACTTGAGTCTTGGCCGAGACTGTGTGCAGCAACTTCTGGTGTTGAATTTTATCCCATGTCTGACTGACTCAGAGAGTAATACCACTATCACCGTGGGTGAAAACAGAAGATAAGGGAATGCACAATGGTGAATACTATGGATGGAAAAAAACAAAACATGGACATATGGAACTGTACTTTGGGAAAAAAGAAAGTCTAATCTTACATTGTTTCAAGTGTCTGTGGTCTCTTGGGCCTGGCTTCTGTCCAAATGTAATATTATAGGATTTGTAGATTGAAAACACCAACGCTCATATAAAATAGAGTTTAAAGGGTTTATAAAGAAATATAAAAAAATGATGCTGATGGTTAGAAAATGTGGATGAAATATATTGTCAAATTTCCTGGAAACGCTCTTCATTTTCCCTTCCAATTGGGCCCCAGGGAAGTTATCGTAACTGAACAATAGGGTATTACTCCTTTATCATTGGACTCCAAACCGATTTAATTTGTTTCTTTTAAAGAAAACCTCCAGCTAAAGAAATGTTGCAAGATAATTTCAATGAAAAGTAGCTAACATATTTTGGATGAGTACACTGCCCTGGCCTTCCACACACTCTGTTGTCCTAGTCCAGTTATACAGAAGGTTATATTTATCATTGATCATGACCAATCATTTTCAAATCACCGGCATTCAACAAAATACCTTCCTCACGGGCAAAGGGGAACTCTGTTAATCTGCCATTTCTTCTCCCAAATGCCCATCTTTACAAATGGCTCCTTTTTTTAATGTGATTAGAAGAGATGTCCTTTGAATAAAGGTAGATTCAAGATAATGCTCCTGTCTCATGAATCTTGTAGTAACCAAGTAAAAGCATGGGATTTGGTGTGGCACAATGGATCAGTGGTTAGCACTACTGCCTCACAATGTCATGGACCCAGGTTCGATTCCAGCCTCAGGCGACAGTATGGACTTTGCACATTCTCCCTGTGGCTGTTTGGGTTTCCTCTGGATCCTCCACTTTCTTCTCATAATCCAAAGATATGCAGATTAGGTGAACTGGCTATAGTGTCCAATGATGTGTAAGTTAGGTGCATAGATATGGGGAAATGGGTTTGAGTGGGATACGTTTTGGAGAATTGGCGTGGACTTGTTGGGCCAAGTAATCTTTTTCAACACTATAAGGATTCTGTGTAAAAGTATATGCCTGTGTAATTCATATCCTCAGACCTGCTCCACCACTCAGTGACACCATGGCTGATCTGTTCTTTAATTCCATCCACTTGCCTTGGTTCCATGTGTTTTACATGCCCTGGTCCAGCCAGTTCTTGTAGACTTCAGATTTCAAAATGCTTAACTGGGGAAAAATGCAACCTGGGAGGTATTTGTGCATGAAACAATGAAAGCTAACACACAGGTGCAGCAAGTAGTCAGGAAGGTACCGGAATGTTGGCCCTTATTCCAAGAGAATTGGATATAAGAGTAGCAAGATGAAAGTGAGGACTGCAGATGCTGGAGACCAGAGTCTAGATTAGAATGATGATTTGGAGATGCCGGTGTTGGACTGGGGTGTACAAAGTTAAAAATCACACAGCACCAGGTTATAGTCCAACAGGTTTAATTGGAAGCACTAGCTTTCGGAGCGACACTCCTTCATCAGGACTACAACCTAAGTAATCCTTTGAACCCTTGGAACCCTCTGGTGAATTTTTGCTGAACTCTTAGCAAGGTCAATGCATCCTTTCTAAGGAACAGTCCAATTTTACCACAGATGAGGTCTAAGCATGGTATTGTATAGCTGTAGCAAAGGTCCTTGTATACTCATTGTTTACTTGTAAATGTTAATGCTCCATTAGCATTATTGATTCATTTTTACTTGACTTCACTAAAGTGATCTGTGAACATTTCTTTGTACCTCCATTGTTCCCAGCTTTTGATTGTTCAAATAATACTTTGATCTTGATGCAGAATAGATGACTCCATACTTAGCTGCAATAATTTTACCTCCTCACTTAATTTATCAACATCTCTTCTTAATTTTATAATCCAATCAATGGTATTTTCAAATCACCAATCTCTGTTTCTCAGAGAACTTGATGCAATGGATATGGCTCTATATTGCCTTATCACTGATCAGTGTCATGAATATTGGAGTTCCCAGTATGCATTTGATGAGACATCTCTTCTTTCCTATTTAAGCACATTATACCTTCTCTATTGCTCTACTGTTTTTTTTTTATCCAGGTCAATAATTTGCTTTTATGAGTCTTAAATTTAGCTAACAGTATCTTATCGCGAACCTGATTGAATGCCGTCTGAAAACCCAAGACCATAAGATAAATGAGCATAATTAGGCTATCCAGCCCATCAGCTCTGCCCTGTCATTTGATCATGGCTGATATGCTTCTTAACTCCATTCTCCTACCTTCTTCACATAACCCTTGATCCCCATACTAATCAAGAACCTATCTATCTTTCACTTAACAACACTCAATGACGTGGCCTCCACAGCCTTGACTTGCAATAAATTCCACAGATTAATCACCCTTTGGCTGAAGAAATTCCCCCTCATCTAAAGGATCATCCTTTCGCTCTGAGTCTGTGTGCTTGGGTTCTGGTCTCTTATATGAGTGGAAGCATCTTCTCCACATCCACTCTATCGAGGCCCCACAGTGTTCTGCTAGTTTCAATGAGATTCTTCCCTCAACCTTCTAAACACATTCAGCTCCCCAACCGCTCCTCACATGCTTCAACCACTCCTCATACAAAGTAAATGCATATCTACCTCCTTTACTGTTGCTTTTTGCTACTTCCTCAAAAATGTCAGGGTGCTTCTTTACATATTACTAAGTCTTCATATATTGTTGTTGGCTCTCTCTTTCTAATCAGCTCAAATTTCATGAAGTGATCAATCACTCTTCCCTTAATTAAAGATTCCAATGTATTCCTCAAAACAGATGTTACAATAGCAGGACTTCACAATCTCCAAAATGTTACCAGGTCTCAATAGGTCAGTCTTTAAGGTATCTTTCTATCACCTTTCCTTAAATACTAGAACTATATTTGCAATTTTCCAATCCAAGGGGACTATTCCTAAATCAAGAGAGCTTTGGGAAATTATCACTAAATCATCTGCAATTTCCTCAACTGCTTCCTTTATAATCCTTGGGGTGGAAGTCAGAAGTTCTTGGGGATTTGTCAGTCACTACAACCATTATTTTTTCTTACTCAAATTAACATTGTGTGTTCCAGTCCTGACTCAATATTAATTTATCTGTCATGTCAGGTATATTATCCTCTTCCTCTATTGCAAAGGTTAACACAAAGTAATTATTCAAGGAATCTGGCATTTCTTTATTTTCATTTGCAATATTACTCTCATGCTTCTAAAGAGCCCAGATGACCCTTGACTATCATTTTCTCTGAGAGTGTAATTGCACATATTTTTGAGTTGATCTTGCAAACACTTATGTGTTTCAACTTAACGCCTGACTTGATCATGGAACACTAGAATCTTGTACAACCATGAAAATCCAAGGCACTGTTGACTATCTAGCAATAGTGGAATTAGGTTTCTTCATATCACTGAAATCTGGGATTATATCCATTCAATTCTATGCCTGCTCAAAAGCAGGGAAAGTGATCTTATATAATAATCCAAGGAGAAATGAACAATGCTCCATTCTGATCGATAGCATGATGATGTCACTGTCCCTTTTCTTTGTTCTACGTTACACTTAAGCTCCCTTGTCTTAAATGAGTAGTATATGTTCTTAGAAAAACAAAATGTGGATTCCATAAATTATTCAAATGAAACTCAGTGTACATTGACTTCTAAGGAGCCTTAAATCAAGTCGATCTTTTATGCACAACAGGTTGTACTAGATTCTAGTGTTCCATGATCAAGTCAGGCATTAAGATGGAACACACAAATGTTTGCAAGATCAACATAAAATGTATGCAGTTACACTGACAGAGTAAATGGTAGTCAAGGGTTATGTGGGCTCTTTAGAAACATGTGAGAGTAATATTGCAAATGAAAGTAAGGAAATACCAGACTTAATGAATAAGATTGTTTACGTGCATGGATAGGATAAATAGACAAAGTCTTTTCCCTGGGGTCGGGGAGTCCAGAACTAGAGGGCATAAGTTTAGGGTGAGAGGGGAAAGATATAAAAGAAACCTAAGGGGCAACTTTTTCACGCAGAGGGTGGTACGTGTATGGAATGAGCTGCCAGAGGAAGTGGTGGAGGCTGGTACAATTGCAACATTTAAGAGGCATTTGGATGGGTATATGAATAGGAAGGGTTTGGAGGGATATGGGCCGGGTGCTGGCAGGTGGGACTAGATTGGGTTGGGATATCTGGTTGGCGTGGACAGGTTGGACCGAAGGGTCTGTTTCCATGCTGTACATCTATATGACTCTATGACTCAATGTGATATGTTGTCCATCTAGCAGCTTCATAAATATTGAGCTATGATGGACATAACAAGATGGACAATCAAACTTCTACCAGGAAGCTTGAAAAGGAGACAAAAGTATTTCCTAAGATGACTACTCGTCTAACCTTGGAGTAAAGGTGATTGTTAGGGTCTTGATGGATGGTCATCCTGCTGAAATGCCAATTCAGTTTAGTTACTCCCGGGCCTGCTGAGCATTTTCTGTTCTATCTTATTACAAAGTTCCAGTAGCGTTTGCTTTGGCTCTTGTTTTGTGATTGCGTGTCAGTTTGAAATACCACTCTCAGGCCCGATTCTGAAGGCCATTAGTTCAAACCACGATCTTCGATTTGAGTACATTATTTAGACATTATCTGAGTTGCACTAGTCAGAGGCCCACCTTAAGTGGATGCTGAAGTTTCCATTACACTATTCAAAAACGATCAAGCATGATTCTCTGGTGCACCTCAGAGCAAAATACTGTGGAAATCTGAAATAGAAACAGCAAATGCTGGAGAAACACAGTAGGTCTGGCAGAATGAGGGGGGGAGCAGAACTGGGCTGAATCTTACATATTTGGCTACATCTGATTTGCATTAAGTTTTTTGCAGGGATTTCTGTCATGAGGCTGATCATGTTTTCTTGCTGCATTCACAATCTCGCTGCATCAACTTCTCACCCTGACCTGATGGTGCCTATACCAGCTGATTTCAGTCCCAGTTTACAACACAACATTCCCAGAACAACTCACCACTTGGCAGACATTGGCAAAAAACTGCCATCCCTTGCTAAACAGCATCTATGAGAGGCCACTATGCAATAGGTAGGTCTTGGCAATCTGGCATTGCCCTTCACGAATCCACATTGTCACAGTACATAGCTGGCATGGCCCGCATTCTCTTGCACCCAAAACCCATTCTCTCACCATGATCACTGGTTATCCACCACATGCTTTACCTGTCATTCCCTACATTCACTAACTCAGTGCTACCCTGTCCCCAATGCCCACTGTTGGCCTGCAGCTTGTCATTGTACATTTGGGAATTGTCACACACAGGCAAACAATCTGACAAACACAAACATGAGCTTTTATTTAGAGTCAGCAACAGTGAGCACAAACAGAGGCTGGAGCTCGCCCTGACAATGCAAAACAGACTTTGGCAGCATCACCAAAGGATATTGTACAGTTCTTGGTGGCCTGCTGTTCCCAGCTCTCATCGATTGGAAGGGGGAGTCGGTGAGGTTCCGTCTGGCTTGTTGCATCCGACACATCTGGGATCTGTCATGGACAATGACAGCTTCCTCCTCTCTGGTGTTTTTACTCTCCTGCTCGGAAAGCTGCTCCCCCTCCCTGAATCCTTCCAGATCCAGCACATAACCTCGTTGCCTGCTCCAATTGTACAGAACATGGCATGCCCAGGCGATGCTGCTCACTTGATCTGGAATATATTGAAGGGTCCCCCTCCGACAGGTCTAAGCAGTGGAACCATATCATCAGCTGCCCTGTCGTTTGTTTCAAGACAGCCATGGTCAAAGAATGGCCATTAGCTCTAGCTGTGCCCAGTATTAGTCAGAGGCTTGTTCAGTGGAGACCCCTTGTCCTGAGTAATCAGCCTCGTAAGGCAGCTGGATTCAAGCACAGCAGGTACATGAGATTGCTCCAGGATGTCAGAGCGCTGGCAGCCATCAGAGTAGTGGGTGCACACTTTCAGGACATGACAGATCTCCTGGACATGAATAGATTGGAATACCTTCCTGTGAATTGTGATACAGCTCTCTCACCCTGCGACACCTTGCCTCTGGGGGACCCAACCATGTCTCTGAATCTTACTGGCCAGGCTACAGTACTGACCACATCACGGGATGATGGAAGGAGTCATTTTGCACGGACGAATTTGTGCGAGTAGACTGAGAGATTCCACACTGTCATTTTCTGGAAGGAGCCAGTAGCACAGAAGGTCAGTCTCACAATGACCTTCCCAGCTAACAGGACAGGATGGCCTCCCGTTCCTGTCGCCTTCAGCTCTGTCCCTCACAGTGACATATGGAGCTTGCAATGAAAATCTCTGATCTTCCTGAGGATACCACACATCCTGAGGGGCCAAGAGGTGTAGCCTCTCCCCGAGCTGGTATTCCTCACCCCTTGCTGCTGCTTTCAGCCCTGGTCTCACAGCATCCACCTTCCCCGTGGTGATCAATATCCCATTAGCATCATTCTGAGTGGAAAGGACATACACTGGGTACACAGGGTGCAAAAAAGTTCTCTAAAGCGTTGTCAGTGTCCTATCTTGCAGATGAGGACCAAACACACTTCCCCTACACAGTGAGACATCCTCGACCCTGTTATCAAGGGATAGGTCTCCATCATCCATCCACCTTCAGGCTCTGACATGCAGCAGTTTGGTGAAGCAGCCACTCAAGCTGAGTGACCCACATTGTCCAAGGGAGAGTCGGCTCTCCCTGTACCCCAGACCCACATCAAACTCTCAAACTTGTCACTGCATTCAATGCTGACCATCGTTAGACAAACATGATAGATGAGGACCTTTTTGAAGTTGTACAAACGGTGATTCAGCTAGCATTGGCCTTTTGTCACGTCATTACTACTCACTTCTACAATATTGAGAAGTCCGCGTTCAATCTGCAAGCAGCAATGTAACCAATCACCTTTGACCAGCGCCAGACCCTGAAGCACCCTCACTGTACACACAGCCAATGGACAATGAAATGATTGACAATTTAATGTAGCTAGGGTTTGCAAACAGCTGCTTCATGCATTTGATCCTTTAATGTCCTAGTACTCCACACATGCGGATTGTGTGATTTCGCCCATCAAACTAACACTGACTCTGTCCAGCCCGGGCTTTATCTAATGCATTTCTCCAGCAGCACCTTACCGAGAGAGCAGAAAGTGATGGCAGGAAACATAGTGAGCACTATCAGCACCAGATACACCCCACAGACCCCCCATGGCCAATGTTACATCACACCATCCCCTCAATCCTTTTCAACCCTCCCTGTGGAGACCCACTGCATTGAAATTCATTGACAACTGTTCTCCCTGCCCCTGAACTCTGACATTGCACCTTAATGATGCCCAAATTGCACCGATATGCTAACCTTGGGAAGGCCACTGCCATGAACTCCCACCCCCGTATCCCACCATGCCATCCAATACTGCTCTGCCTACCCACATAAACCTTCAATTTCACTTGCCCCATCCTTCACCCACCTCAGTAAATGCTGCTGCTGCAGACTCATCCCATCCAGCCTTGACACCCCCATTCTCTCTCACAGTGATCCCTCTGTGAACTCTAAACCCTCCCCCTCTTACTGAACCTGCCTGAAGATCAACAGACAGGCATCCAGACCCCAAGTCTTTGAGTCACTCTGCATGGACTGTGCCCCCAACCAACAGTGGTCCTCCTGGCCTGGACTGAGCGTTCACCCATGCTAGTTTCCAACAGTGCCATCTGGTTGAGTAATTGTGTGATGCATCAGACAGCTGGCATGTGCTGTCGGAGTTACATTGACTTCTCCAAGTGTTGCTCGCCATGGGTGGAAGTCCCACCCTCAGGTGATGCTGACTGATCTGTTTGGCATGGCACAGTGGCTCAGTGGTTAGCACTAATGCCTCACGGCACCAGGGATCCAGGTTTGATTCCTGCCTCAGGCAACTGCCTGTGTTGAGTTTGCACATTCTTCCCGTGTCTGTGTGAATTTCCTCTGGGTGCTCCAGTTTCCTCCCACAATCCAAAGGTGTGCAGGTTAGTTGAATTGCCCATAGTGTTTGGGGATGGGTAGATTAGGGTGCATTAGTCTGGGGTAAATGTAGAGTAGTAGGGGAATGTGTCTGGGTGGGTTACTCTTCGGAGGGTCGGTGAGGATTTCTTGTGCTGAAGGGCCTGTTTCCATGCTGAAGAGCTTGTATGATTCTATGATTAGCTGCTGACTCGAGTCATCCCAATAATGTCAGAATTGTAGGCTGGTCCATGGATTCTGAAAGAATATAGGTCCTGGCACTTTGGATCTTGGAGGGAGAGGGCTGCGAGGTGATACGAAGATGTTCTTTGTAACCTTGGTGACAGAACAAGAAGGGTGAGGAGCTGGGTTTCATGCCGTGATTAGGTAGAAAGGGTAGAATGGTGCTATTGTCTCAGGGAGTGAGGCAGTGGGTGATGGGAGCACACACTCGCTTCATTGCCCCCTGCCTAAAACACCACAGGCAAGGGAACATAATATCCAGCCCAAGGTTAGGGCATCAGCTCCCTTCCAGACCTGTGTCTCTGGCATTATCATTACGTTATACTTCTGTAGAGTCACCCATGACTGTGCAGCCTCTAACCATGGTTAGTGCTGAGCCACACTGTACAATCATGTTGATAAACAGAAAACACTGTGGGCCAGATTTTCCCAGCATTTGAAGGACACCATCAATGCTGAGAATGTTGGGAAAAATATGGCAAAGATTAAAATATACCATCCTTAACATTGAGGACAAATAGGTCAGACCTTCCCCTTAAAATTCAGTAGGGTAGGATGGCCTCCCATCCCACCAGATCATGGCTCCCGCTACAGGAGCAGTCACAGCGCCAGAGACCCGAGTTCAATTCCCACCTCAGGCAACTGTCTGTGTGGAGTTTGCACATTCTCCCCGTGTCTGCGTGGGTTTCCTCTGGGTGCTCCGGTTTCCTCCCACAGTCCAAAAATGTGCAGGTTAGGTGAATTGGCCATGCTAAATTGCTCGTAGTGTTAGGTGTATGGATAAATGCAGGGGAATAGGTCTGGGTGGGTTGCTTTTTGGAGGATTGGTGTGGACTTGTTGGGCCAAACGGCCTGTTTCCACGCTGTAAGTAATCTACAAAAAGAAAGGATTTGGAATTGGTCTGTGACCATGTACCAGGAAATCCTCATGACAGGACAGAAGCACTGTGTGCCTTTAAAATATGCCATCCTAAACGTCAAGGAAAAATAGGTCAGACTTTCCCCTTATAGCTTCAGGTTGGATGTGAATCTCACCAGTCAGTAGCATTAACATCTCACTGTTAGTTAATCTGATCTCAGTTACATGCAGGTTGTTCTTCTCCCAGGTACCAGGTAAACCATACCAATGGTCAATATGAAAGTCAGAGCAATGTCAGAAAGGCTGCAACTCACTGACATCTTCTCCGGACATCCCACTTGGTTGGCTTTCCTCAATACCTTCGGGTGTGCTCCATGAGCAGTGACCGCCTGCACCCTCCATCCGTGGACATTGGCATTGGCAAAGTAGCAACCTCATCGTATCACGTTAAGCCTGAGACTGCATCACTCTGTCACAGAGAAGGTGATGATCGTCCTGCTTAGTGTCCTCAACTTCCTCATTGAAATACAGCTGCCGCTCTCCAGCATCCATCACAGCCTCTCTGCGACCCATGCAGAACACAGACCGCTGCGATTATATGTCACATTCTCTCTGGATTGTAACCCAAGGCATCCCCAGGCCAATCCATACATCCGGACCTCATTTTCAGAACCTCAGGCAGCATGATGGCTCAGTGGTTAGCACTGTTGCCTCACAGCACCAAGGGCCAGGGTTGGATTCTACCCTCAGGTGACTGTCTGTGTGGAGTTTGCACATTCTCCCTGTGGCTGCATGAGTTTCCTTCCACAGTCCAAGGATGTGCAGGTTAGGTGGATTGGCCACGCTAAATTGCCCATAATTTCCAGGGATATGCAGGGTAGGTGGATTAACCATGGGAAACACAGGGATAGGGTAAGGTGGGTAGGTCTGTGTCGGATACTCCTCAGTGGGTTGGTAGGCACTCAATGGGCCGAATGGCCTTCCACATTGTAGGGATTCTGTGATTTTCAGGAGGCCTATATTGTTCTGTAGGTGCAGGAATGGGATGCTCTTTCTCACTCAGTGGCTGTGTAAGAGAGTCATCAGCCATGACTGCAGAGAGTAGACCTTGACTCCCTTTGTAAGGTTTCTAGGCCTTGAAATGAAGCAGAAAGTTGAAATTTCTCAGGGTTATCAGCACCAGCTTCCAAGATTCCTGGCACAGATTTCTAAATTGTGGTACTTATAAATGAGATGACTTGCACATTGGTTGGAATGGAAGTTTTTTCTGTTAATGAACTCAGTTGCATTATGATATTAATGTAACATGGATCCAGTCTATAACACCCTTCCCCTGGGAGATGTTGGCAAAGTCTACTGTGTGGCCTGCAACACTGAGCTTGGAATGGAGAAATAAGATGAAGCATTGCAATCTGGGTCGAAATTGGGAACGGCCTTGATGCATTTGTAGGTTAAAGATTGCAAGGTTCCACACAGACCTCCAGCGGTTCCTTGGAAGCAAACAGTTGCACAAAAGTTTAGTTTTCCCCTCACCATGACAGCCAATGGGGTAGGATGGCCTCCCATCCCTCCAGATCATGGCTCCCACTACAGGATTTTGGAATTGCTCTGTGACCATGTCCTGGGAAATCCTCATGGCAGGACAGAAGCACTGTGTGCCTTTACAATACGCCATCCTTAACATCAAGGACAAATAGGTCAGACTTTCCTCTTAATGCTTCAGGTTGGATGTGAATCTCACCAGTCAGTAGCATTAATATCTCAGTGTTAGTTAATCTGACCTCAGTTACCTGCAAGTTGTTCTTCTCCCAGGTACCAGGTAGACCATGCTAATGGTCGATATGAAAGTCAGAGTAATGTCAGAAAGGCTGCAGCTCATTGACATCTTCTCTGGGCATCCCCTTGGTTGAGGGATTGAGACAGTAAAGTGCAAATGGATAAGGAAAGGCAGGGTGCTCTGAGCATCCACGTTAGGACGCAAAATGAAAGGATACAAAGTGGGCAAATGGTGAGCTTACAGATATCATTTTGGCCTAAGCCGTGAGATGAGTGCCTATTCCTGAGAGCCAAGTGTCCTAGACACAGATAGCATTGAAAGTGTCAGTGTGCATCAAAGGGCAGTGTTAAAGTAGAAAGCAGCATTGACAATAGATTGGAGATGTACCATGATGATGCTGTGAGGCGGATATATTGGTGATGCCAACTTTACAGCCATAGAGAACTATAGCACAGAAAAAAAGCCTTTCAGGCCATTGCATCCAAAACAATCACCTCACAAGTCAATTCTATTTGCCAGCACTTAGTCCTATATGCCTTGACATCGCAGTGCACATCCAAATACTTCTTACTTTCATGGATGGAGGCTGTGGGTGGTTGCTCCACATGGAGCTTGCTCCAAGATGTTGGTTACCTCTGTTCGGGATGGAGAGCTGAAGGAGCAAGTTGTGAGCTAGAGTCATCAGGCTGACTTTCACATTAAGAATTAACACCACTTAGTTTCTATTTGGTGCATGGGAGAATAGGATACTGTCTATCAATGAAGCGAGATCAGCTCCTAATAGCAAGCAAAGGCAGCCAAATAATTTTGTTATCTCTCGTGGAGAATTGGACTGCTTCTTCTCAACATTGAGAAACACATTTCTTCCAAACGCACTATATTTTCCTAATACCCTCATCAATGTCCATGTCATTCAGAGTTGGGATAATTCCATGCCTGATTCTACACTCTCTGAGGGGACTGAAGTGAAACAAGGATATAAAGATTGATAGACAACAAAACACTAAGGGTTGACAAGCTGTACCTCATTTGTCTTGAAAAGAAGAGTGACCTGAGAAGGGCCTTTGCAACTGTGAGTGATTTTGGTAAAGTGGACCACAGAAAAAAGAGCAGCCACTTCCAGGGAAGTGTAAAAATTAGAGGCCATCCATAAAAAATGAGTTACCGAGAGAAAAGAGGACACAAAGAGGTGTAGGTTTGGCAAATTGGCCATGCAAAACTTCTCTGGAGTGTGCAGGGATGTGCAGGCTGGGCGGGTTATCCAAGGGATTTCGTATTAGAATTAGCTTTATTGTCACATGTACTCAAGTGAGTACAGTGGAAATTTATAAGTCGCCACATACAGCACCATCTTAGATCCAAAGATACTTAAGTACAGATTCTAAAGTATAAGTTCTTCAGGCAAAACAAATTAGAAAAACAAAGAAATAAAAAAGTTTATCATTACACATCATAGGATTAATTTAGAGAAATAAGGAAATAAAAAGTTCCAAATAACAGTCATTCCAACCCAGTTCATGCTGGCACCTAGCCTCTAGTCCATGCCAGGCCCTGACTCCAGACCATGCCAGCTTACATCACAAGACTCTCAAGGCTGGATATCGCTCTGGAATCACCTCATGGCTGGAGGTCCTCGCTGAGAACATGCCAGACTGAAAGACAGCCATACGCCATTGCGAGACCACTATTTCAGGCCACCGAGAGATCAGTACACTAGACTGAGGGACCACCACACCGGACAGAGAGACTACCACACCAGGGTGAGAGACCACCACATGGGCCAAGAGACCACCATACTGGACTGAGGGACCGCCGCACGGAGCCAAGAGACCGCCGCACGGGGCCAAGAGACCACCAACCTAGACCGATGAATCATCACACCAGGGCGAGAGAGCACTACACGGGCCAAGAGACTACCACACTGGGCCAAGAGACCACCATACTGGGCCAAATGACCACCCACATTGAGCCACTGACAGACCATCACACTGGGCCAAGAGACCACCACACCAGGTCGAGAGACCACCATATCGGGCTACTGAGAGACAACCACACTGGGCTGAGGGATCGCTACACTGGGCCTAGAGACCACCTCACTCAGCGAGAAACCGCCAAACCAGTCCAAGAGACTGAAAACTGTGTTGCAGGAAAAGCGCAGCAGGTCAGGCAGCATCCAAGGAGCAGGAGAATCGACGTTTTGGGCATAAGTCCTTCTTCAGGAAGGGCTTCCTGAAGAAGGGCTTATGCCTGAAATGTAGATTCTCCTGCTCCTTGGATGCTGCCTGACCTGCTGCGCTTTTCCAGCAACACATTTTTCAGCTCTGATCTCCAGTATCTGCAGTCCTCATTTTCTCCCGGTCCAAGAGACCACCGCATCAGGCCGAAAGACCGCCGCACCCGGCCGAGACCACCATACCAGGCTGAGAGACCACCATACCAGGCTGAGAGACTGCCACACTTTGCCAAGAGACCACCACACCAGACTGAGTGACTCCCACACCCGGCCAAGAGATCACCATGTCAGGTGGGCGCTAAGACTAAGAGTCCGAGTTTGTGCTGAAGTCGGGAGATCGAGTCCTCACTGAAACCGAGAGTTCAGGACATCACTGAAAAGGAAGAAGGGGAAAAAAAACACAAAAGAGATGAAAAAGGCTAAAAAAAAAAGAAGAAACGGATGGAGAGGACAACTTTGAAGAGTCTTACTCCACCACCATTTTGGAAATACGGGATTATGGGGAATAGGGTAGGAAACTGGGGCTGGGTGGGATACTCTTTGGATAGTCAATGCTGACTCAATGTGCTGTATCTGTACTAGAGAAATTCAATGATCATATGATTCCATCAAGTGGTGAGAACGTCAACCTCATTGCTGCAAGGTGTGAGTGAAGTTAACAATAAAGATACATAGAAAGGAAAAGTAAATAAATATATATGAATGTATGAGGGAGTTTGAGTGCAGTCTGAAGGTCAGTTTGGATTGGTTGGACACAGCGGGATATTTCTATGTGATTTATTCTATGTAATATGTCATGCAGGAAACAGAGCAACCAATCTAAGGACAGTCAGCTCCTATAAACAGCAGCGTGATCATGATCAGGTAATCCATTTCAGTGATCCGACTTAGTTTTAAATGAGAAGATTTGTAGCTCAGGTTGAGGTTCTGGATGCAGGTTTGCTCTCTGAGCTGGAAGGTCATTTCCAGACGTTTCGTCACCCTACTAGGTAACATCTTCAGTGGGCCTCAAGCAAAGCACTGTACATGATTCCTGCTTTCTATTTATATGTTTGGGTTCCTTTGGGTTGGTGATGTCATTTCCTGTGGTGGTGTCATTTCCTGTTCTTTTTCTCAGGGCTTGCTAGATGGAGTCTAACTCGATATGTTTGTTGATATAGTTCCGGTTAGAATGCCATGCTTCTAGGAATTCTCGTGCAGTCTCTATTTGGCTTGTCCTAGGATAGATATGTTGTCCCAGTCGAAGTGGTGTCCTTCCTTATCTATATGTAAGGATACTAGGATATTAGTTTTAAATATTGGCCAGGATACCTGCTTAAGTGCTATTTATTCCAGATAACTCTGACTTTCAAATGGCTTATAAACTTTATCCTAAGATGTTATTTCTGATATTAGTTTTGGCAGTCTGAATCCAGATGCTGGCAAACAATGGTTCAGGCACAAAAATGTCTGACAAGAATTTTCCCTTAACAAGGAAGTTACACTGCTGAAATTGAGAGTGCTTTCACCTTGCAATTACCCTTGACCCGATTGTGCTTGACAGCGACGTTTACTGCTCAAAATGGAAAATATTTCTCCCATCCTTGACCGCAACGATTGCAGAATTAAAAGAAAATATAGAGATAACCAGAGACAGAAGCCTGAATCTTAAGGAAAAGTTTGAATCAAAAAACCACAGACAAACCACAAAGTACAAAATTACAGTGCGTGTGTGTAATAACAGTGGCTACACTTTAATAGAAAGTACTAAAACTTACATAATTTTTGATTTGGAAGCTCTGGTTGACACACCCTGGGATACAGGACTTTGGTGTTGCAATTATCCAGTCTGGAGGCGAGGGTAGTCTGTCATGTTAGGACTCTCGACATGTCAATGGTATTCACACTGTGTGTGCTACTCCCAACCTCTGGTAGCTAATTTTTTTTTTTAATTAGATGTCCCTGTACTTTCTCTACCTTGTGAAACAGTTTTGGATATCTCCCTAGATTAGTGATGCCATATAAATGCACAAATTTGTTTTTGAAAGCTCTATTCTTAGAGGAAGGCTCAAGGGGTGCACAAATTGCATATGATTTGTGATTTAAAAAGACATTTTCTTGCTCCCAAAACATCGAGTTGCCATTTGATTATTATAATTATAAAGGTTCAAGAAGCATTCAAGGAAGGGAAAAGTTAGTCATTACCATCAGCATCATATCATATGGATGTTTAATGCTCTCATAAAGTGCCTGTCCTTGCTACTTTGACAGCTACACTTAAGATAAGTCACTAATTCCTGAAAAGAGCAGGAAGAGGAATTTGGTATGAGTCTGCTCAGTAATTCTTATGATGACATTGTGATTTCTACCCTTAAAACTCTGGCTCAGCTTTTTCCACATTAGAACGGGTCTGGTATTTTCTCCCTTCAGTTCTCAGTTCATGAACTCTGCGCATTCATTTAAAACTGGCAGAAGCTTGTCAACACCAAAAGTTTTCACCCACTAACGGTTCATTCCAATGATCTTAAAATTGTCTTCTTATGCTGATACAGCACCAAAAATACAAACAGTAAACAATCTGTTTAACTCCCCGTAGCCATTGATGAAAGATAAATCTAAAATCACCCTTTGTTTGATGGAGGTGATGTCCTAGAGATATTAACACTGGGCTATTAATCTAGAGACCCAGGTAATGTTATGGGGATACAGGCTCAAATCCCACCATGGCAGACAGTGGAATTTGAGTCCAATAAAAGTCTAGAATTAAGAGTTTTATGATGATCATGAACCTATTGTCAATTGTCAGAAAAACCCATTTGGTTCACTAATGTCCTTTAAGGAAGGAAATCTGCCATCCTTACTTGTTCTGGCCTACATGTGACTATAGACCCACTACGATGCTATTGCAGTTAGGGATGGACAATAAATGCTGGCCTGGCAAGTGATGCTCACAGCCCATGAATTAATTTTAAAAAACCCTGAGATTGATTGATTTGCAGAATGAAACATTGCATTCATATATCACCTGACTCCACTCAACATTTGGTATAGTTTCTTTCAGTTTCTATCTTTTCCTCCAGATATTTCACAGTCCAAAAAGCCAAACAAAACAAACTGAAGGGCACTCAAGTAAAATATTGCAGGAGGGGGAAATAATATGCCATAGCCTCGCGATGCCCACGCATATTGTGATGGAGAGGGCTGGCCAGGAAACAGGGTCCACAAGGGGATCTTTAACTTCCCTATAGACCCTTTCATATTTGGTTAAAAGGAAATAATTGAAATGTAAACCCAATCACAAAATTACCAAATCACCAAAATACAAACTCCCCGTTCACCAAATGCAATGAGAAAGAACCAAAACTCAGAAGCCAAATTAAAATGGAAAACAAAAGGAGCCTACTCAAAATAATGTTACTGGGGAGATAATGTACTCCAACTTCCATGGGACCCATCTCTGTCTAAAATGAGAACTCACTGCTTTTTTGTTTAAAAGATCCATCTCAAACCTTCACAGCAATAGGTGGTGTGGTAGCACAACAGTTTGCACGTCTGCCTCACGGGATCAGGGACCCTGGCTTCGATTCCAACCTCAGGCAACTGTCTATGTGGAGTTGGCACATTCTCTGTGTGGGTGTCCTCGGGTAGTCTGGTTTCCTCCTACAGTCCAAAGATATGCAGGTCAGGTGGAATGGCCATGCTAAGTTCCCCATAGAGTACAGGGATGCACAGGCTAGGTGGACTAGCCATGGGTAATGCAGGGATAGGGTAGAGGTGGGGCGTTCTTCACACAGTCGATGTGAACTTGATCGGCCAAATGGCTTATTTCCACACTGTCAGGATTCTTTAAAAAAAAGTTTGAAGAGAGAGTTCTACCATCTTTGTCTGAAGAAGTTCTTTCTGATAATTCCTAAAATGCCTTAGCTTTAATCTTAAGGTAACACTCCCTTGTTCTGAACCTTCCCACCAGAGGAAGTATTTGTTTTCTCTCACTCTACCAACCTTCATTTGTCGCAAATACCTCAAGTTCATCTTTAAACTTCTGTATTCAAGGATGTGAAAATCTGGAACTGGACATGACATGTCAGAAGTTGGGCGTGATGCCCACTTGCAAATGGGGCACGTGTAAAAGGTCGGGATGCGATCTGACCACCATCCATTTCATCTCAAGCTCACCCTGACCAGCAGTCAGCCCACCATATCTAAATATAGGAGGGTAAATGAGCTTGCTTTGAATGACCCCAATTTTACCCTGCCCATGACATAACAGTTAACAAGAAAAGGTGAATGGAATTGAGTAGTCCAATTAGTTAGAGATGGGCCTAATGACCTTGAGCAGTCTCTTTGCTCGTTAGGGACATCCCTCCAGAAGATGGTGAAAAGCCTCACTCAGCAACCTCCTATAGCAACCATTCCCGCAACCCCCACCCCCACCAGCCCACTGAATGCAACACTCCATCTCCTAAAGCTGTTCTCCTCTTTACAGTAAATGTTCTTGATTTCAATGAAAAACAGCCTGCTTTCCTCCTCTTTAAGCTCTTGGCACTAAGGTTAATTCTCTGGCCTGCTCTGGCCCTGTCTGGGATTAACTAGCTTGGCACAGACTCAATACTGATCGTGGGATCCTCTTGGTGCGATTGTTTGTCATACCATTCAAGGACTGAGCATTAATCCACTAATCCATTGATCCACAAAGCTGCAAATGAATTCTTAAGCAAAGTCTTTTGAACCTTTAAACCACTCAAGAAATGCTTATTCAGAGGAATACGTAATTGAAAACGATGAGAAAGTCTTCAGGAAATTGGCCAGGTTTTCTTTGGAGTCTTTGAGGTGAACCTGATCAAAAGCTTTTTCAAATTATGAAGGGGAATGCATAAAGTGAAGGACTGAGTACCGAGGAATACAGATTAAAAACCAATTGAATTTTGGAATCAAGTTAAGGGGGAATGTTATTGATGTGGACAATACAAATCAGCTCAAGAGGCAGCAATGTGGCCTAGCTATGAGGGCACATGGGGCCAAGAAGGGGCAACTGTTTGTACTGGCTACAGGGTCAATAACCGGATAACACAGATTTCAGACAAAAAAAGTCAGGAGGTAGGTCAGCAAAAATATCTCCTCTCATTGAGTCGTTATGGTCTGTAAGGTACAACTTAAAAGTACAGGGGATTCAAATGTTATAGCAACATTCAGAATGGAATTAACAAAAGAAAAGAAATAAAATGAGACAGTGCCATGGACAAAAAAGCAAGGAAGGGGGACTAAATTCGATAAATTTGAAAAGAGCTAGAATAGACTTGATGGGTCAAATGTCCTTATTACCTGGTGCTTGACTAAATGCTTTGATGGTCCTTCTAGTGCAAGAATGAGTAGAGATGTATGTGCTATGATTTTCTGTGGCTGTTTTGTTATACCATTGCATTTTTAAATGATTCGTTTAGAACTAGTTTGTAATAATATTACAAATGCAATTTTTAAAAATTTATTCATTTACGATTATCATTACATGTTGAATAAGCAACCATCTCTTCCACTTGCCATCTCTTCCCTAAGGGCTGATATTTGAAATAGGCAAGAGTTAATAGGGTTAGCATTTGGAAAGTAAGTCTGGAGATTTAATGGTTAAAAAACAAAAAAGGTGGAAGTTGAATTGAACACATATTTTGAATCAGCCTTTGATTAGATTACCTTCAGTGTGGAAACAGGTCCTTCGGCCCAACAAGTCCACACCGACCCGCCGAAGCGCAACCCACCCATACACCTACATTTGCCCCTTACCTAACACTACGGGCAATTTATCATGGCCAATTCACCTGATGTGTACATCTTTGGACTGTGGGAGGAAACCGGAGCACCCTGAGGAAACCCACGCAGACACGGGGAGAACGTGCAAACTCCACACAGTCAGTCGCCTGAGTCGGGAATTGAACCCGGGTCTCTGGCGCTGTGAGGCAGCAGTGCTAACCACTGTGCCACCGTGCCGCCCACAGCTGTGCCACCGTGCCGCCCACTTTGTTGTAGGAGATAACAGTAAAATCTCAGAAATAGTTGTAAAAATAAAAAGAAGGAAGGGAAGGGAAGAATCCAAGGAAATAACAATCACTGAGGAAATGGTATTAAACAAATTGTTGATGCTCTGGGCAGCTCATTCCTAGATCCTGTTGCTGTCATCCTAGTGTCACAAATAAAGTTGATGTGTTGCTTTCAATTTACCAAAATCCATTAGATTTGGGGAAGGTTGTATTTAATTAGAAAATAGTGCATTTAAATCCTTTACTCAAAAAGGGAGGGACAGGTCAACAGGTAATCACAGGCCAGTAGCTTAATGTGTATCAGAGGGAAGATTTTAGAAGCTATTGTCAAAGAATTTAAAACAGAGCACATAGAAAACTTGAAGGTAATCATGCAGAGACAACATGGTTTTGTGATAGGGGAGTCATGTTTAAACAATTTATTATGTGTTTGAGGATGTAACAAGTACCTTGGTTAAAGGGGAACCAATGGATGTACTAGATTTCCAGAAGGCACTTGAAAAGATGCAACGTTAAAGGTTTTGGTGCAGTGCTCATGGTGCAGTGAGTAACATTTGGCCAGCTAACAGGAAACAGAATGTAGAAGTGGTCATTTTCTGCTTATCAAAATATAGTGAGAGATGTGCTGGTGCCTCAGTTTGGATGAAGGAACACAAGACCATAAGACCATAAGACATAGGAGTGGAAGTAAGGCCATTCGGCCCATCGAGTCCACTCCGCCTTTCAATCATGGCTGATGGGCATTTCAACTCCTCTTACCAGCATTCTCCCCGTAGCCCTTAATTCCTTGTGACATCCAGAATTTATCAATCTATGGTTATTATCAAGAATTATCAAGATATGGTTACTAAATTTGCTGATGATGGGCATAATTAAGCGAGGAGGGAAATGATCTTATTTGGTAAAATGTGAAATTGTCCATCTTGGAAGAAAGGATACAATAAGAACAGTATAATCTGAGTGATGACAGTTTGCAGAACTTGATGCAGAGGGATTTGGGGTGTGTTGGTGCATGAATTAATTGCAAAAGGCAGTGAACAGGTAGAGGAGGTAATTAGGAAATCTGGTTGAATGTCATTATTTATTGTGAGGGGAATTGATTATAAAAGTAGGGAGGTTATGCTTTACTTTAATAGGGCACTAATCCTGGTGAATTCACACCTGGAATATTGTGGACCATATTGGTCTCCTTATATAAGGCAGAATGTAAATGCATTGCAGGCAGTGTAGTGAAGGTTTACCAGACTAGAGTCAGAGTGATAGAGATTTACAGCACGGAAACATACCCATCGTCCGAATCATCTACGCTGTCCAGATTGCCTAAATAAATCTAGTCCATTTGCCAGCATTCAGTCCATATCCCTCCTATTTATGCACCCATCCAGATTCCTTGTAAATGTCACAATTGTACCAGCCTCCATTGCTTCATCTGGCAGCTTGTTCCGTACATGCACCACCCTCTGCATGAAAAGGTTAACCCTCAGGTCCCTTTTGAATCTTTCCCCTTTCACCTGAAACCTATGCTCTCTAGTTTTGGACTCCCCTACCCTGGGAAAAAAGACCTTGTCTATTCACCCAGCCCATGACCCTCATGATTTTATAAATCTCTTTAAGGTCACCCCTCTGCGATGTTCCAGTAAAAAAATAGTGCAATCCTATTCAGCCTCTCCCTATAGCTCAAACCCTCTAACCCTTAAAATGACATCATCCTTATACATCTTTTCTGCATCCTTTCAAGTTTAACAACATTTTTCCTATAGCAGGGAGACCAGAATTGAATGCAAGATTCCAAAGGTGGCCTAACCAACGAACAACTGGAATAGGTGGTCATCTTACAAGGAAAGGCTGGATAATCAGCGTCAGATAAGCTGGATTGTTGCTATAAACAGTTGCTGTGAACTAAGTGGAATGAATGACCTCTTTCTGTGTTACAACTCATTCAGTGACTATCTGATTCAAAGCGATTGAGGAAAGAAACCACAGAATGGCAAAATGATACTTCTATTCAGATGTGCTGTTCCCCTTCTCCTCTGTGGGATTTGCACTTTCAGTCATTCCTTTGGTTCAAGTATGCTGGAAGCACTGGGAAAAGGTACACAGTATATCTTAGGAAGGAATATGGGAAAAGGAAGAGGTCATTTAGTCCTTTGAGCCTGTCAGCTGTTCATTGAGATCACGGCCAATTTGAATTCAATGTCCATTGATCCATCCCTGGTCTGCATGCTTTCATACCCTTATCCTCCTTCTCCTGAGACACAATCGAATCACAGGCTGCTTTGGAGGCTGATAGGTTTGGGGCGAACTCTCTTCTGACTACTCGTGGAGTCAAGGCATGATATTAAGTCAGTCCAATGGCTTTCAACATCATGAGATAGGATTATTGCCTCACACAGATACTGGACAATCAGCTTTCCAGTTCCAACAGCACCACAGGGTGTGGTGGCCTTTGTGGGAACTGCAGCAATCTTTCTGGAGCAACATTGGTGGATCCCAGAGGGTAGTGCAATTGCCTACACCAGAGAACTGTAGACACTCATTCACTGAAAGCACTTAAAGACAAGATAGGAAGACTTTTGAAATATCAGGGACTTGATGGTGATGTTGAGCTGTCAAGAAAGAAGATTTAAGGCCTGGCGCAGATCAGCCAAGATTCGCTTGTTGAATAGCAGGGTAAGTTTGAGCAGTAGAATAACTTTTTGCTGCTTCTACTTCTTATGTTCTTCTATTCATAGGGAGAATGTAAATACCAGCAAAGACTGATTGAGCTGAATGGCCTGATTTAAAACTTCCACATCTGTCCATATATTCAGAATAGGATTTTTGTTTTTGCGAATAACATTGTCAACGGCATATTGTGGAATCCTCACTTTGCTGAATTCCTTTTTGTTTCTTTACCGGTATTTTGCTGGTAAAGGCAAAACATACCTTCCCGGAATGGCATCAAATCCTCTTCATTCCCTCACAATTTCCAGTATTTTATGCAAAAGGAAAATATTTCCATGATGTGTAGTATTTTACATTGCAATTTACAAGCTTTACATAACTCATTTTAATGACAGGTTGGCCAATTGAATTACATGACAAATTAAAGCATTACTTAATAAACACAATGGAACCGAAGCTGTGGGGATCTTGGATGGAAATAGCCAATGCCTGGCATTAAGGTTCCTGCAAATTGCAACCTTACTGGCTTTTCCATCCCTAATGTGCAGAGGAAAACCATCTCCTGCAACCCAACTCCCCCAGGCTCCCAGCTCTAATAGTTGGCATTGATGTGAAAGAAGGAAGGTTGGAAAGGATTAAGCTCTAAACCACAAACAACTTCTTCACTTTCTTCCAATGGGTCCAGCTTTTAGCAAATGGTAATGCTCACACAATTCAAGTATTCAACTTTCTGAGGTAATCCCAGAGGGACGGAGCAGTTTAACAACCCGCTAATCCAAATCATAAAATATTATCCTCTCCACACATTAATTAGTAGTTGGATGTTGACAGCATATAATTTGAAGCCCACTTGTAAGTTTTGTTTCCAATTATCTTTAATTCTTGCTGAAAGGCAATGCCTCGTTGGTTTGTGCTGGTGTAAAGGCACTGAATATCATTACTGCCTCATTTGTGAGGCTGTTCCCTTAGGAATAGAGAAAGTATAGGCCGTGGGTGCACATCGCTGCTAAACTTCTTATTTTATTTATATATGGGATATAGACAGCGCTGGCTGGGCCAGTATTTATTGTCAATTTCTCCCAGTTGCCCATTGAAAATATAGTGGTTAGCTGCCTTCTTGAACTGCTGCAGTCTGTTTGGGTGAGGATATATCTAAAAGCTGTCAGGGAGGGAATTCCAGAATTTTGACTCAGCGACAGTGAAGGAACAGAAATATATTTCCAAGTCAGGATGTGGAGGTGCCAGCGTTGGACTGGGGTAGACAAAGTCAAATATCATACAACACTAGGTTATAGTCCAACTGGGTTTATTTGGAAGTACTAGTTTTTGAAGCACTGCTCCATCATCAGGTAGCTGTGCAGCAGCTATAATTGGTGTTGTGTGGTTTTTAACTATTTCCAACTCAGCATAGTGAGTTGCTTGGAGGGGAACGTGCAGTTGGTAGTGTTCCCATGTTCCTGCTGCCCTTGTCCTTTCTTTGGTAGAGATTATGAGTTTGGAAAGTGCTGTCTAAAGAGCCTTAGTGAATTTCTGCAGTGTATCTTGAACTGGTACACATTGCTGTTACTTCGCATCGATGTTGGAGAGAGTAGATGTTTGCGGATATGGTGCCAATCAAACAGATTGCTTTGTCCTGGATGGTGTCAAGTTCCTTGAGCGTTGTAGGAAATGTATGCATCCAGATAATTATTAGAGTCTTCCATCACACTTCTGACTTGTACATTCACAGGAGCCATCTCTGATGTTTCATCATTTTTGTTTTATCCTTTTATTCATTTCATTGAAAACAGTGAGCTGAAAATGATCTTTGGTTTGTGAACTAGTTGAGTTTTAAGTTAAAAGAAGAGAGAACAAATGAGAATGCTGCCTTCACCAAGTGAGGAGCAAGGAGTTTGGAGAGGATCTAAGAAAAATGCTGATTGCCCACAGGGTGGTAGATATACAAGATGATAGTGGAAGCAGGTACCCTCACAACATTTAAGAAGCATCTGGATGAGTATGTAAAATGCAAGGGCATGGTAGGCTATGGACTAAGTGCAGATAAATAGGATCAGTGCAGTTTAGTGTTTAGTGGTCAGCATAGATATGGTGGGCCAGTGGGCCTTTTCCCACCATGTGTGACCCCATGACTAAGCTGTTGTTTGTCTGTGAAGCATCGCCTGCAAGTTAATTGCAAGTTGCTTCTTGATCAAAAGGATTCCATAGATTCTTTGAGCCTGGGAAGAAAGCAGTATGTTTAAACAGATAGTAGATGTTTGCCATTAACAAGGTCAGTATTTTACTTATCCTTTAACTGTGTTTTTAAATCTCTTAGTTTTCATATGAATGAGACTGAAACCAAATGTTAGTTATTTTAAATCGTAGCCATCAATTAGATTACTTTGTTATTTGATTTTGCTCTGCTAAAGTTACTTCATTGTTAATAAATTAAGCCGTTTGTTTAAACTACAAACCGGTGTCTAGAATTGATTAGATGTGAGCTGGAAATGATTTGGGAACTTTGGGATAGCTTGTGGTCAAAGGAAAAGAGTAGACCAAACAGAGTCTGGGTCTGTTTATTCAAAGAGTCTGGTTTGGAACTTCTGGGGTTGAGTCAGGGTCGTTTGTATGTGGTGTCATGTGGAGGATAACTTAAGGCCTTTTCTTGATTAAGGGGATTCCAACAGATACCAACCCTGAGAAGAGCATTGTGTTTAAACAAGGTAGCAGAAGTTGGCTATTAATGAAATCAACACCTGGGAATTGGTTCTGGCAAGTCTGGAAAAGACCCAATGTTCAAGCAGATGGCAGTTGTTGATTGGTAATCAAGACCTTAGGTAGAGTTGATTAGTTTATCAGGCCAGGATCAGAACTGAAGTTTTTTTTTAAAACTACGGTTTTTGAGGGGTGGTTCTTTGCTGCTGCTGAAGAAAAATCCTTTTCACCTAGAAGATGGTAAAAATATGGAATTTGCTGCCTGAGATAGTGGTAGAGGCAGGTATTCTTGCAACAATTAGGAGGTATCTGGACAAGCATTTAAAATGCCAGGGCATTGCTGTCTGTGGAATAAGTGCAGGTAAATAAGATTAGTGTGCAGAATTATAAAATCTCTACAGTGTGGAAGCAGGTCATTTGGTCCATCAAGTCCACACCGGCCCACCGAAGAGCATCCCAAGCCAGATCCACCCCCGGAACCCTGCATTTCCCATGGCTAATTCACTGAGCCTGCACATTGCGGGACACTATGTGCAATTTAGCATGTCCAATCCACCTAAACTGCGTATCTTTGGACTGGGGGAGGAAATCATAGCACCCAGAGAAGACCCATGCAGACACGGTTGGGGGAGGGGGGGAAATGTGCAAATTCCAGTCACCTGAGGCTGGCATTGAGCCCAGGTCCTTGGCACTGTGAGGTAAGAGTCGAAAAGGGTGGCACTGGAAACATACAGCAGGTCAGGCAGGATCCGTGGAGCAGGTGAGTCATCATTTCGAGGTCAGCCCTTCATCAGGTAACAGTGATAACCACTGAGTCACTGTGCCACCATAGAATATAGAACATGGAACAGAACAGCACAGGAATAGGCCCTTCAGCCTGTAATTTTGTGCCGTACATGACACCATGCAGTTTCATGTTTGTTGACCAGCACAGTCATGGTGGGCTGTCAGGTTTATTCAATGCTGTATGATTCTACAGCTCTGTAATCGTAAAGTCCAGGACTGGTTCTTCAAAAGTCTGGTTAGGAACCATTGCAGTGATTATCTGGTTTAATTTTACCGTGTTGCAAATACTGTGTGTGAAATGCTCAACTGGGTCAGCTGTCTGTCTCCCTGTTATAAATAAAACCTCCTCCAAGAGGCTCAGACTGAGTGAAGGGTTTGGGGTTGAATTTGGGTCTTAGTAAATATGGCATCGGTACCTCTCATTGCCCACTCTTGACCTGTCTCCCATATTCCGATGACTGGAGAAGGCATCAGCAGCATCTCCTCATCTACCCGTATAGAGACCCTTAGTAGGTTAATAAGTGACCACTTAAGACAATCATTGCATATCCAGAATCAAGTGTGCAGAAAAATAAAAGTGAATTCTCTATGTCAGCCAGAGGTTCATGAGCATTAAAACTGCAAGGGGACTTAGCAAAGGAGATAGTTAGATATGCCGGCCTGAGCTAGTACAGAACCTTCACTTGTGATGTCAAGGCATACAAGGTTGTGGGCCAAGTGCTTGAAAATGGGATTAGTGTAATTCGCTGATTGCTTTTGACCAGTGAAGATATGATGGGCCAAAGGGCATTTCTCTGTGCTGTAGACCCCTAAGATTTCATGAGAAAACACCTACATGTCATCTGGTTTTGTGGAGGGTTTCACTCTGTGTGGCTCAGCACATTTTCTCACTCGTCCCAATTCACCTCATTAACTGGGTCCCATGGCTCTATGTCACTCCTTTTGTCTAATGCTAGCCCGATTCTTCAACTTGCATGGGCGTCATTGGACAACGCAGGATTCATATTTAAAAGGCCGGCGGTCAATGCTGGTAGTCCAGAGCTGCTGTACAGTTCATTTACCACTCCCTCTGCCCACACACATGGCACATTAGGACAAATTGGTGTGCCACTTTGCAGGAGGTCCTACTGGATGGGGTGGTGTAGAGAATTGCCATCCTATTCCTCCAGGATCGACAGAGTTGGTGTTACAGAGTCTTACAGCATGGAAAAAGACCCCACCCAGGTCCAACCAGTCCATGCCAAACATAATCCCAAACCAAGCCAGTCCCACTTGCCTGCTCCTGGTCCATATCCCTCCATGCCTTTCCTGTTCATATTGTGATTGCACCCACATTCCACACTCCTTCAGGAAGTTCATTCCACATGTGAACGACCCTCTCTGCAAAATGTTTGTCCCTCATGTTTTTCTTAAATCTCTCCCTCCTCTCACCTTAAAAATATGCTCCCTAGTCTTAAAATCCCCCATCTGAGGGAAAAGCTAACTACCATTAAGTCTACCGATACCCCTCATTATTTTATAAACTTTTACAATAAAGGTATTAAAACTTGAAAGCTTCTCATGGAATTCTTTCAGCCTTTCACTGTAAGTTCAAATTTCTTTCAAAAAGTTATTCATCTCTGTGTGGATTTCAACACCTTGTTAGTACAGTCATATAGTACCTTAGGATGCCCCAACAAGTTTAGAAAACAATCATAAAGTTATAAAACAATACCAAAAGAAAACATGGCACAGCATAGAAATTGACCGTTCAGTCCCTTGAACCAATGCTGGCTCTGTTAAGAACAACTCAGTTAATCCAATAGCCCCGTAATTATTTCCCTTTTAAGTATTGGTGTAATTCTCTTGCAAATGCTACCATTTAAATTTGCTTGCACCACCCGTTTATACAGTGCATTCCACATAATAACTCATTGGGTTTCCTCTTGTCAGCCCTAGGGTTCTTTTGCCAATCACCGTAAATCTGTGTGCTCTAGTTAACATTTCTGCTACCACTGGAAACAACTTTGCAATTGTTATTTTACATACTGTACATGAGCCTCTCTTGACTCTTATAAATGCCTGACAAATACTTCATTAAATATCATCCTTTATAGCACAAACAAATAAAAATATCATCTCTGCAGGTCAAAGAAAGATCAGATGTTAGATGAACCAGATAGCTGGGATTCCATTACATTACATCTTTGGACTCCTGTTGGAGGAGTTGGACTGATGCCAATTTGAGGGCATTTGGATCACCAGAGATGTGTATCATGCTAAAGAGCTGACATTCCACTAATTTTGTTGCGTTCAGTGATAAAGTGGATGTTAGTCAAGTTAGTACGTTAGCAGTGGCAAGGAAACCCTGAAATTCAGCTCTCAAATGTCATTGATGACGAAAGGCTGTAGAGTCAGGTTAGGAATGAAATATGGATGCATTTAATGGTTCAAATGGTCAGCGAGCATGCCAGGTATTTGACAAGAAGCCTAGTTTGAAACATGCAGTTTTCTTGTTTAGTTAAAACAATAGAGAGAGGATTGTACAGGTCACTGATGATGCATGTATCTCCATTCCTTATGTTTGTTCCTGTCGCACAACACTCTCCACTAAGAGCACTAATTGGAAAATCACAGACCAATTAGCCTAACCTTGTCTTGGGTAAGATCCTGAAATCCATTGTGAAAGGTGAGATTTCTGAAAACCTGGAAGTGTGTGGCAAAATAGGGCAAAGTCAGCATGGTTTTAACAAGGAGTGGTCACATCTGACAATTCTTAGAATTATTTGAGGAAGTAATGAGCAGGTTAGACCAAGGAGAGCCAATGATGTTAGCTACCTTGACTTCAAGAAGGCCTTTGACAAGGTGCCGCACAGGAGGCTACTGAATAAGATAAAGGCCCATGGTGTCAGAGCAACGTGCTAGTCTGGATAGAATCTTGGCTGTCTGGCAGAAAGCAGAGACTGGAGATAAAAAAGATCTTTCTCAGAATGGCAGCCAGTGACATAGTTAGGAAGACTAATGCAAGGATTGCATTTAATTTGAGAGGACTTGAATATAAAAGCAGGGATGTACTTCTGAGGTTCTATAAGGCTCTGGTCAGACCACATTCAGAGCATTGTGCATGGTTTTTGACCCCATATCTCATGGAGGATGCACTGGCCGTGAAGTGTGATCAGAAGAGAATAGCCCCAGGAAGTAAAATCTTAACATATGAAAAACGTTTGAGGACTCTGGGTTTATACTTGATGGAGTTTAGAAGGATGAGGGGGGACAGCGAAACATCTAATTGAAACTTACTGAAAACTGAATGGCCTGGACAGAGTAAATGTTGGGAAGACGTTTCCATTGGGAAGAGGGACTAGGATCTGAGGGTATCGTCTTATATTAAAAGGAAGACCTTTTAGAATGGAAATAAGGAGAAACGCCTTCAACCAGAGAGTGGTGAATCTATCAAATTCATTGCCACAGAAGGCTGTAGAGGCCAGGTCATTGAGTATATTTAAGACTGAGATAGATAGGTTCTTGAGTATCAAAGGGATCAAGGGTTACAGGAAGAAAGTGGGAGATTGGGGGTGAGAAACTTATCAGCCATAATTAATTGGTGGAGCAGGCATGATGGGCAGAATGGCCTAATTTCTGCTCCTATGTCTTATGATTTTATGATCTAAATCTTAGATATCTCCCATCTTTAATTCCAACTTTGTGATGACTTCTTGGTAATTTCACCAAGCATTACATTGTCAAGTATTAAGTCCCAACTTGATAAGTATTAAGTAAGAAACATCATTAAAATCATTAGAGGCATTGATAAGGTAGATAGCCAACAGCTTTTCCCCATAGTAGGAGATTTGAAAACTTGAGGGCATGGTTTTAAGGTCAGAAGGGAAAGATATAAAAGAGTCCAGAGACACAATCCTTTTACACAGAGAGTGATGGGCTGCTAAAGGTATGGTGGAGACGAGTACAATTTTGTGATTTAAGAAACATTTGGACAGGCACATGGATGGGACAAGTATGGAGGGATAGGGACTCAATGCAGGCAAATGGTACTGGATTAATTATGAAAACTGGGCAGCATGGAGATGTTAGGTCAAAGGCCCTGTTTCCATACTGTGGACATTTATGACTCTATGTCTAAGTCTGGCCAAATATGAAATCAATTTTGCATCGTAAAATATTTGCAAGACTGGTTTCTCCGTTGGAGCTAAGACTTAAACAACAACAAAATCTTGTATTTATGTAGTACCTTTTACATCATATTAAGTCTCAAATTTGCTTTGAATAGTGTAGAAGGAATTAGCCAGACATCAGAGCCTCATAATTTTCTCTGGCAAGATCACTTGAAACTGAACTTGGGGAGTGGTTTGTCCTGTCCTGGGGTGCTCAGTTGCTGAATTCCTTCCCACAGCCTGTCTCATGGTGGTCGTACCTGCTCACCGACCTTGACCCATGTTATTCTACGTGCTCTTCCATTCTGTTTTCATGCCATCTATGATTCCCACAGCTCCCTAATGGCAACATGGAAAGCTGCATTCATCATGAAGAATAAGCAGCTGTCAGAGTTTTACTTGGCCTCCCAGCATGACAACAAGTGTTCTGTTCTTTTCTGCTCATTTGGATGATGTAATTATGTGATTCCTCTTCTAACATACTTCATCGACTCAGTACACAGTGTTCACCAGCCCTGAAATCTCACTAAGATAAATAACAGAATGTGAGGTGGAATTTGTTTTTTCCAAATTATTGCACATTTTCTTTGTATCTGCTGCAGAGTGGCAGCAACAACATGGGTTCAATTCCCACACTAGCTGAGATTACCATGGAGGATTCTCCTTCTAAACCTTTTCCTCACCTGAGGCCTGGTGCCCCTCAGACTAAACCAGTACCAGTCATAGAAACATAGAAACATAAAAGATAGGAGCAAGAGTAGGCCATTCAGCCCTTCAAGCGTGCTCTGCCATTCAATATGATCATGGATGGTCATCCAACTCAATAGCCTCACCCTGCCTTCTCCTCGTAACCTTTGATGCCA
The DNA here is from genome assembly GCF_020745735.1 of Hemiscyllium ocellatum. Classification (NCBI taxonomy): domain Eukaryota; kingdom Metazoa; phylum Chordata; class Chondrichthyes; order Orectolobiformes; family Hemiscylliidae; genus Hemiscyllium; species Hemiscyllium ocellatum. Next base: position 88,036,499 of record NC_083412.1, read on the forward strand.
TTCCCCCCAAGTGCTATATCTAGCTGCCTCTTGAATACATTCAATGTTTTGGCATCAGCTACTTCCTGTGGTAATGGATTCCACATGAGTCACCACTCCTTGAGTGAAGAAATTTCTCCTCATCTCCATCTTAAATGCTCATAGTGTGACCCCTGGTTCTGGACATACCCACCATCAGGAACATCCTCCCTACATCTACCCTGTCTAGTCCTGTTAGAATTTTATAAGTCTTTATGAGATGCCACCCCCTCACTCATCTGAACTCTGTTGAAAACAATCCTAACCTAGTCGATCTCTGCTCATATATCAGTCCTGTCATCTTTGGAACCGTCCTGGTAAACCTTCACTACACTCCTTCTAGAGCAAGAGCATCCTTCCTCAGAAAAGGAGACTAAAACTGCACACATTATTCTCAGTGTGGCCTCACCAAGGCCTTGTATAACTGCAACAACACAACTCTGCTCTTGCACTCGAAACCTCTCCCAATGAAGGCCAATATATCATTTGCCTTCTTTACTTCCTGCTGTACTTGCATGCTTACCTTCAGTGGGACACCCAAGTCCCATTATACACTCCCCTCGCCCAATTTACAGCTGTTCAGGTAGTCATCTGCCTTATTGCTTTTGCTTTCATTAACTTTACCACTCACCCAACCTGTCAAGATCATGCTGAAGGTCCCTGGCATTGTGAGGCAACAGTGCTAACCATTTGATGGTGCTTTTTTTTAACCCTATGATGGGATAGAAATGAAAGCTATGGAATGAAGCAATTTCCTTTTCAGCTTGGATGCAGCACAAGTATTATATTCTACATGCAAATCAGAGCAGGACTCATCCAATTAATGGTAACATCCTAGGGAGTGTTGCTGAACAAAGAGACCTTGGAGTGCAGGTTCAGTCTCAGGTAGATAGGTATGCTTGCCTTCTTGGACAGAGCATCGAGAATAGGATTTGAGAGGTTGTGTTGTGACTGTACAGGACATTGATTCAGCCACTTGTGGAATATTGCGTGCAATTCTGGTCTTCCTACTATAGAAAGGATGTTGCGAAACTTGAAAGAGTTCAGAGAAGATTTATAAAGATGTTGCCATGGGTGAAGGGTTTGAGCTACAGGGAAAAGCTGAATATTGTTGGGCTATTTTCCCTGGTTTGTCTGAGGCTGAGGGGTGACCTTATAGAGGTTTATAAAATCATGAGGAGCATATATAGAACATAGAACATAGAAGGATACAGCGCAGTACAGGCCCTTCGGCCCTCGATGTTGCGCCGACCGAATCCTACCTAACCTATACTAGCCCAATAACTTCCAAATGCCTATCCAATGCCCGCTTAAATGACCATAAAGAAGGAGAGTTCACCACTGATACGGGCAGGGCATTCCATGAACTCACAACCCGCTGTGTGAAGAATCTACCCCTAACATCTGTCCTATACCTACCACCCCTTAATTTAAAGCTATGTCCCCTAGTAACACCTGACTCCATTAGCGGTAAAAGGTTCTTAGTATCTACCCTATCTAAACCCCTAATCATCTTATACACTTCTATCAGATCTCCCCTAAACCTTCTCTTCTCCAATGAGAACAGCCCCAAGTGCCTCAGCCTTTCCTCATAAGATTTTCCTACCATTCCAGGCAACATCCTGGTAAACCTCCTCTGCACTCGTTCTAAAGCTTCCACATCCTTCCTATAGTATGGCGACCAAAACTGCACACAATACTCCAGATGAGGCCGCACCAGAGTCTTATACAACTGCAACATGACCTCAGGACTCCGGAACTCAATTCCTCTGCCAATAAAGACCAGTACTCCATATGCCTTCCTCACAGCACTATTTACCTGGGTGGCAACTTTCAGAGATCTGTGTACATGGACACCAAGATCCCTCTGCTCATCCACACTACCAAGTAGCCTACCATTAGCCCAGTAATCCATCATCTTGTTATTCCTACCAAAGTGAACGACATCGCACTTAGCTACATTGAATTCCATTTGCCACATTTCCGCCCAGCTCTGCAACTTATCTATATCCCGCTGTAACCTACCACTTCCTTCCTCACTATCCACAACTCCACCGACTTTTGTGTCATCCGCAAACTTGCTTACCCAGCTTTCAAGTCCTTCCTCTAGATCATTTATAAAGATAACAAAAAGCAATGGTCCCAAAACAGATCCTTGTGGTACACCGCTAGTAACTGCGCTCCAAGATGAACATAATCCATCAACTACTACCCTCTGTCTCCTTCCAGCCAGCCAATTCCTAATCCAAACCTCTAATGTATCCTCAATGCCATACCTCTGTAGTTTTAACATTAGCCTACCATGGGGAACCTTATCGAACGCCTTACTAAAATCCATATACACAACATCTACTGTTTTACCCTCGTCCACTTCCTTAGTCACCTTCTCAAAGAACTCAATAAGGTTTGTGAGGCACGACCTGCCCTTCACAAAACCATGCTGGCTATCCCTGATCACGTTATTCCTACCCAGATGTTCATAAATCTTATCCCTTACCATTCTCTCTAAGACTTTGCCCACCACTGAAGTCAGACTCACTGGCCTATAGTTACTAGGGCTATCCCTACTCCCTTTCTTGAACAATGGGACCACATTCGCTATCCTCCAGTCCTCTGGTACTATTCCCGTTGACAATGACGACATAAAAATCCAGGCCAATGGCTCTGCTATCTCCTCCCTAGCTTCCCATGGACAGGGTAAATAGACAGGGTCTTTTACCCTGGAGTGGGGGGGTTCAGAACTAGAAGGCATAGGTTTAAGGTGAGAGCGGAAAGATTTAAAAGGGACCTAACAGACAACGTTTCACGCAAAGGGTGGTGCGTGTATGGAATGAGCTGCCAGAGAAATGGTGGAGGCTGGTACGATTACATTTAAAAGACATCTGGATGGGTATATGAATAGGAAGGGTTTAAAGGGATAGGGATCAAATGCTGGAAAATGGGACTACATTAATTTAGGATATCTGGTCAGCATGGACGAGTTGGACCAAAGGGTCTGTTTCCGTGCTCTACATCTCTGTGACCATTTGACTCTATGTAACCTTTTTACAATCCCAATCCAAAATTAACCAAATAAAGCTCTAGATTGTCACCACAATAACCAATACAATCACATGCTATCTCAATTAACTACAAGTTTAGCTTGCTGAGTCTGATGTATAAGGCAAAGTCACTGTAGTCATGGAATATTGTGTCATATAGTACAGAAGATGCCCTTTCACCTGTCTAGTCTGTACTGTCAACAAAATGGTACTCCCCATACTCATTCCACTTTCTAGCACTAGATCCATAGGACTTTTTAGAGGTTGGCGTTTCCTACCCCAACTACCCTCCCAGGCATTCCAAACACCTAATGCCCTCTGGGTGCAAAAGCTTTTCCTCTGATCTTCTCTAAACCTCCCCTGCTCTCTCATTAAAGAGAGAGAGAGAGAGCTGACTGGTGGTGGTTTAACCTGAGGGTCGCCATGCCTCAGGCAAAGGGCAAGAAGGTGGGACCTCATGGAGACCTCAGCTGATTCAGAAATTGAGTCTGCGCTGATGATGTCACTCTGCACTGTAAACCAGCTATCCAGCCTCTTAAGCTGGATGTACACTGTGATGAAAACAATCATTCTTGTGGGCAATTTGTATGTTAGCAATCTGTACAGTGACATTCAGGGAAAAAGTAGCTTGAATGGGTTACTATGTTTGAGTCTTCCAAACTCTTCCTAAGTCAGTACTCAGAAGCAAGGGGAAGGCGCTCCATCCCAAAAGGAATGCAGTTGCAGGCTCTCACCTGTTAGTTTTCAGGAGGAATCCATGGTGTTAGGGCTCAGATAAATCATTGGCAGCTCTGGAGACTTGAAAGGAGTGAATGAGCCATAGAATCATACGGCATGGAAACAGACCCTTCGATCCAACCAGTCCATGCTGACCATAATCCCAAACTAAACTAATCCCACAGACCAATGCCTGGCCCATATCCTCCCAATCCTTTCCTATTCATGTGCTTATGTAAAGGTCCTTTAACTTCCCCTGGAAGTTCACTCCACACAGGAACTGTTCTCTGTATAAAAAGGTTCTCCTTCATATATGTTTAAAATCTTTTTCCTTTCATCTTAAAAAATGCTTCTCATTTTTAAAGTCCCTACCCTAGGGAAAGGACACCTGCCATTCACCTGATCTATACTCCTCATGATTTTATAAACCTCTATAAGATCACCCCTCAACCTTCTGTGTTCCAGTCAAAGAAGTTCCAGCCCATCTAACCTTTCCTTGTAACTCAAACTCTCCTGTCCTGGTAATTTTTTTCTGAAGACACTCCAGCTTAACATTATCTTTCCTGTAACAGGTGGCCAGAGTTGGGCGGTATTAATAGTTCACCAAAGCCATGTGTGTAGGAAGCCCAAAAGCGTATTTTTCTTCATGATGCTGAGGAAGATTCGAGTTTGGAAAAATCCAGGCAATAGAAGCTTTCTGAAGATCTGTGAAAAGCTGATGGTACGCTTGTGAGTAGAATCCTGAGAAGTGCAGTCTCAACCACACATGCAAATTTTCTTTCCTCTGCTATCTCCAGTAGAATCATAGGATCCTTACAGTGTGGAAAGAGGCCCTTCGGCCCAACAAGTCCACATGGACCGTCCAAGGAGTAACCCACCCAGGCCCATTCCCCAACCCTATTATCCTATGTTTACCCCTGGCTAATGCACCTTACCTACACATCTGGGAACACTTCAGGCAATTTAGCATGACCAATCCACCTAGGCTGGATACTTTTGGATTGGGGGAGGAAATCGGAGCAAACCCACGCAAACATGGGGCAAATGTGCAAACCCCACACAGACAGTTGCCCGAGGCAAGAATCGAACCAAAGTCCCTAGCATGGTCAGGCAGCAGTGCTAACCAATGAGCCACTGTGCCCCCCACCCCAAGCTATCAAGCAGTAGAGCTCCAGACAGTGTGTTTGTCTGACTGCATAGCAACGTTTAAATGTGGAGCTGACGTCAGGGATACCAGCTATTGGCGAGTTGTTCCAGGTACAGTGAGTGGTAGAGTGGGGCCAGTGCTAGGTGAGATGAATGTATGTGGTGGGTAGTTAATGGGTGAGTTGGTATGACACAGCCATTAAATCTTGTGGAGCTAAATCCTTCATGAAACTCAACAAAGCAGCCACAGGTGGAAAAACATAAGGCTGAGTCAAGTGCCTGTGTTTATCTCAGAATGATTCTGGAATGTCTAGTATAAGTTGTGTGTGTGTGTATATGGAAATGTAAGTTGTATTACCATGTTAACTTGGTATGGTAAACTTTATTGTTATTAGTTCAAAGTTGAGGGATCTTGCAACTTTATTATCCTCATACCTGAATCTCACAATTTGTCTACTTTTAAAAAATGGTACTGTTCTCAAGTCAGATCATAACATAAATTTGGTTTGGTTTGAGATCATAATAACCCACAATCACTGCCAAGAGCAGACCAGTACTGTGCTAAAATGACACTCCATTTCACTGCTGCTGCAGTGTGACAAGTCTTCATTTCGCTCATCAAGCAACACCCTGCATCCTGTCTGACTGCCAAACCATGTTAGTTTGTCCTGTACTCTATACTAGTTGGAATCTTTCTAATCCAAATTATATCATCCTCACAATGAAGATTTCTATCCTACCTCTCTGACATTGATTTATAATCCATTTCACAAACGTGATAGACTAATACCCTTTCAATCAATTCTGCAAACTGGCAAACTGATCCAATCCCCTGCAGTTTGAGCTTAGCATGATGTCATCATTATCAATCACTCACTAACAAATGTAATTGTCCACTTAGGAAATTCCATGACACTGATCATGAGTTCTGTGTATCCTTGCGAGTCCAAACTAGCACTATTAATCTGTCTACTCCATGTACAATTCAGAAGCTAACAGTGCTGAGCTGCTCTGTCACTCACCTGTGGATACATACCTGTATATTATGTATTCATTCCCTTCAGTGTTTCCTGTTCCCTCTTCAATCCCACCTTCCACTCAGTATCATTTACAGGCATTCTCCAGCTTGCAAACAGGTTCCATTCTGGAATCAATTCACTATCAAATTTTACACAAGTCAGAACACAACACAGGACAATGTCCAACAGCTGTTCGGGAAGTATGGAAGATTATCACATGTCAGGTTTTTAAAATTATAACCATATATGGGATTATGTTTGTGAGTAGAAGCATTCAGAATTCGACCATTCATAAATCAGGCACACATTGTATATTTCATTTGCTCTCCCCAATGATTTTGTTCTAAACTTCAACCATGTAACGACATGTGTGGCCAAATTAATGCCCTTACACAAATTTTAGAGCTTTTAGATATGCATGGCACATTGTTCTTAAACCCTGCAGAACCTGCAGCTCAACTAAAATACTTTTGAACACAGCTCAACTTGCACTATCCTTACTACTGAGTGTCCGGATTTTTATTGGCTTGCAGTCCAGCAGTACCTCAAAATTAAAATTCTTTGTTTATGAACTTCATTGTGGCTTCACCCTCTCTGTTTCTAGAATCACCTCAAATCCTGACATCTCTACCAGCCTGCAATTCTGTCTAGCTGCATATTCCAAATTATCATCAGTCCCTTCAGCTCGCCAAGGAGAATTCCCTCCCTAAATTTCCCTGTCACCCAGTTTCACTCTCCCCTTTAAGATTCTACTTTAAACTTATGCCTTTGTTCAAGCTATCAGTGTCAAAGTTTGTTCAATAACTCTCTGTCAAGTGTCTTAAGACATCATGTCAAAGGTGCCATTCAAATAAGTAAGTTGTAATTGTTGAGTATCACTTTCTAGTTTAAGTATTTAGGTCACATGAACATCCCGAACTGCATACTAGTACATCATATTCATCATAGTTTCAGATATATTTTGTTTTTATTTCATTTTTTGACTAGTATCGCTCAGTATTGCATCTTTAGCATAGCTTAGGTTGTCAGTATCTGCTTCCACAATTCAGTTTACTTGACACAATGGCCATGATATTCATTTTGCCCACAGTGTTCTCTAGGTTTGTGCCAACTATGACAGTTATGCTTTCTTTAAACTATCTGGCCTCGGCACAAATGCCAATCAGTTCAGCAATCTGAGTGTTCAAGAATTCAGTGCAGCTTCTCATCAATTTTGGTTAAATTCTCTTTCATCCCTGCTCTATCCAGAAGTGACAGGCTTTTTAGTTCCTTATGTTGCTTTCTTGTCCCTTGTCATGGTCCTCCATAACCGTTCAAAGCTGATCATCCACTATCTGGGATCATAGGGAGTGCTCAAACCAGGTTTCCAACCATGAACATAGCGTACTCACCCAATATCAGCACTGGCAAAATTTCCACCAGGAATGAATGGATAGCCACCAGTTATGGATACCCTAGTTAAACATAGAGCATAGAATGGTACAGCACAGGAACTGGTCCTTCAACCCACCATCTCTTTGCTGAATATGATGCCATTCTAAACTAATCCCATCTGCCTGCTCATGATCTCTATCCCTCTATTCCTTGTCTATTCATGTATATGTCTAAGCCTCTTAAATATTGCTATTGCAACTGTTTCTGCCACCTCCCCTGGCAGAAGGTTCCAGGTACCTACTACCCTCGAAGGAAGAAATTTGCCTCATACATCACCTTTAAACTTGCCCCCTCTCATTTAAACCTATGCCCTATAGTACTTGATATTTCCATACTAGGCAAAAGGCAGCAAGTAACAATCCTACACCTCTCATAATTTGATATACTTCTATCAGGTTATCCCTCAACCTCCAGCACTCTAACGAAAACAAAACAAGTTTATTCAACCTTTTGTCAGAAGTAATACACTCCAATCCAGCCAACATCCTTGTAAACCTATTTACACGCTCTCAAAGGTCTCCACGTCCTGCCTTTGGTGTGGGGAAAAGTTTAAAGGTGATGTGTGAGGCAAATTTCTTACTTCGAGGGTAGTAGATAACTGGAACCCCACTGCCAGGGGAGGTGGCAGGAACAGGGAATAGAGGGATGCAGATCATGTGAAGGCTAATGGAATTAGGTGAGAATGGCATCATGATTGGCAAAGAGATGGTGGGTTGAAGGGCCTGCTCCCGTGCTGTACCATTCTATGCTCTATGTTTAACTAGGGTACCCATAACTGGTGGCTATCCATTGGGTTGAAGGGCCTGCTCCCATGCTGTACCATTATATGCTCTATGTTTAACTAGGGTACCCATAACTGGTGGCTATCCATTGATTTCTGCCAGACATTTTGTCAGTGATATGGGTGAGGTACGCTATGTACATGGTTGGAAAGCTGGTTTGGGCACTCCCTCTTTTTGATTCATTATAAGGCCCATTTTAGTCCTCATAATTCCTTGTTTAAGTTCTTTCCTGCTTCCTTCATATTCCTCAAGGGCCTTGTTAGATGTCAATGGCCTAAAACTTTCACATGCTTCCTTTTCCTTTTTGACTAAGTTTTCAATATCCCTTGTATCCAGAATTCCTGCCTAGTACTGTTGTAACCAGCCTTCCTCCAATTCAGTGCTTTCATCCAATGGCCAGTCTTATTCTTATCCATCACTCTATTAAAACTTTCAGAATTATGATCACTGTTCCCAAAATTCTCTGTACTTCAACTTTAATCACCTGGCCAGGTTCATTCCCCAGTACAAGGTCTGGTACTGCCCCTTTCATTCCTGATGAAGGGCTTTTGCCCGAAACGTCGATTTTCCTGCTCCTCGGATGCTGCCTGACCTGCTGTGCTTTGCCAGCACCACTCTAATCAAGACTCTGGTTTCCAGCATCTGCAGTCCTCATTTTTGCCGAGTACTGCCCCTTCCCTAATTTGATGATCTAGATAATGTTTCATGAAACCCTCTAGGATGCATAGAACAAATTCTGTCTCACCTAAGCCCCTGGCAGTAAGGGAGACCTGGTCAATATTGACAAAGTTACAATCACCCATTATAATAACCCTGTTGTATCCTCCATCTTTCCATGACCTGTTTAGGTAGTTGTTGCTTTATCTCCCACTGCTTATTGAGAATAACCCATCATAGTGATTACATCTTTCTTGTTCTTGAGCTTTACTCATATGGATGGACCTCCAAGATGTCCTCTCTTAATACAGCTGTGGCATTCTCCTTTATCAGTAGTGCAACTCCTCTACACCTTTTACATCTCTCACCATCTGGCCTGAAACACCTAATCCCTGAAATAATGAACTTTCAGTCTTCCCTTCCCTCAGCCAAGTTTCTGTAATAACTACAATATTGTCATCTCATGTACTAATCCAAGCTCTAAGATCATTTGTCTCACCTCTTGTATTTCTTGCATTAAAATAAATGCACTTCGAATCACCAGACCCGCTGTGCTCATAAACGTGGCACTGCCTGTTCTTCCTATTAGATTTTCTTGTCTTAACTTCTACCTTCTCCTCAATCACTCAACATGCTGACCCACTCCTTTAATTCCATCCTCCTGCTATGCAAATTTAAACCCTCCTGAGTGGCACTTCTAAACTTTCCTGCCAGGATATTAGTGCCCTGCAGGTTAGGTACAACCTGTCCTTCTTATGCAGATCCCTCCTGCTGTGGGAGAGAACCCAATGCTCTCAATATCTGAATCCCTCCCTCCTATTCCAACTCGAGACACCCATTTAACTGTACTACCTTCCTGTTTCTTACCTCACTAGCACCTGACACATGGAATAAACATGAGATTATATCCCGAGAGGTTCTCCTTTTCAACTTTCTACTTAACTCCCTAAATTCCCTTTGCAGGACTTCAACTCGTGTCCTGCCCATGTTGTTAGTACCAATATGTTGCTCACTCTCCCTTTTCTGAAAATCCTACACCCATTCAGAGACATACTTGTCCCTGACACCAAAGAGGCAACACACCATACTGGAGTCTCGCTCACAGCCACAGAAACCTTTCTCTATGCCCCGTCTGTACAGCCCACTATTGCTACTGCTTACCTACAACTTTGACTCTCCCTGCAACACAAACAGAGCCAGTCATGCTGCCACTGATCTGGCGGCTACTTTCTCCTAAGAGGCCATATCACCAACTGTATCCAACATGGTATACCAGTTTGAGAAGGGGATAGCCACAGGGGACTCCTGCACTGCCTGTCTGCTTCTCCAATTCAAGAGTATGGTGCTGGAAAAGCACAGCAGGTCAGGTAGTATCCGGGGAGCAGGAAAATCGACGTTTCGGGCAAAAGCCCTTCAACATGAATGAGGTTGAGATTTTTGGAGGTCGAGAGATAAATGAGAGGGGGTGGGGCTGGGGGGAAGGTAGCTGAAAGTGCAATAGGTGGATGGAGGTGGGGGGTAAGGGTGGGTGGAGTGCATAGGGTGGGAAGAAAGTTGGACAGGTAGGACAGGTCGTGAGGGCAGTGTTGAGCTGGAAGGTTGGTACTGGGATAAGGTTGGGGGAAGAGGAAATGAGAAAACTGGTGAAATCCACATTGATGCCCTGGGGTTGGAGGGTCCCGAAGCGGAAGATGACACGTTCTTCCTCCAGGCATCAGGTGGTTAGGGTTTGGTGATGGAGGAGGCCCAGGACCTGCATGTCTTTGGCAGAGTGGGAGGGGGAGTTGAGGTGTTCGGCCATGGGGCAGTGGGGTTGGTTGGTGTGAGTGTCCCGGAGATGATCTCTGAAGCACTCTGCGAGTAGGTATCCTGTCTCCCCAGTGTCGAGGAGACCGCACTGGGAGCAACTGATACAATAAATGACATAATCTGCAGCATTTGTAGTTCTCACTTTCACCTACTTGCTCCTGTGAATGGTAACCTTTCTAACTCCCTGAACCTTTGCTGTGACTACATCCCTGAAAGATGAAGATTTCCTTGTTAATGCCAAGGAGCACTGAGGACATTGAGGCACTGCCATTCCTACTTCACATTGAGCTGAGGCAAAATGCATTCCCGTATTAGCAATAATAAAATACTTACTGTCTCACGGGATAGAGTTGAGAGCTGTGGCAATGAGAGGGAGGTCAGTAGCAGCAGTTGGGTTGCCCTTAAATCTATTCACCCATTCAGCCTGTACCACCTTACAGTTATGGATGGCAGTTGTAACTTTTTCATTCCTCCTTCTTTCTCATTAACCCTTGTTACTTGTCCCGTAGAGGAGACTTGTAAAATCTCCAACGTGTTTCTCACCAAAGTGAAAGTTTAAACGTACCAAACTTTGACTCTTTCATTATTGCATTGTTGAGGACCTCCAGTCTCTCTAACACTGGGCAGAAAGTTAGCATCACAATGCCATACAAACAAAGGTAATGTGCCATAGGATTAACATTTTAACAGCTTCACCACACCACACCAAGCACAACTAATCACGTCAGAAAAGGTTGATTTGAAGGCTGAAAAGCCATTCACCACATGACCAAAACCGGATGTACAAAGAAAAATCAGACCCTTCCCTGAATGTTTCACCAATGATTTAATTTACAGGACTCACCAGAAATATTTAACTGCTCCAGAACTGGGGGTATAAGAAATAAGGTAGGTGAACTTGCAGCGTGGGTTGGTACCTGGGACTTCGATGTTGTGGCCATTACAGAGACGTGGGTAGAACAGGGACAAGAATGGCTGTTGCAGGTTCCAGGGTTTAAATGTTTTAGTAGGATCAGACATGGGGGTAAAAAAGGGGGAGGTGTGGCATTACTTGTCAAAGATAGTATTACAGCAATGGAATGGACGATGGAAGAGGACTTGCCATCTGAGGTAGTTTGGGCTGAGGTTAGAAATAGGAAAGGTGAGGTCACCCTGTTAGGTGTTTTCTACAGGCCTCCTAATAGTCCTAGAGAAGTAGAGGATAATATTGCGAGGATGATTCAGGAAAAGAGTGAAGGTAGCAGGGTGGTTATTATGGGGGACTTTAACTTCCCAGATATTGACTGGGAGAGCTATAGCTCGAGTTCATTAGATGGATCGGTGTTTATCCGATGTGTGCAGGAGGGTTTCCTGACACAATATGTAGACAGGCCAACAAGAGGTGAGGCTATACTGGATTTGGTTCTAGGTAATGAACCAGGCCAGGTGTTAGACTTGGAGGTAGGTGAGCACTTCGGGGACAGTGACCACAACTCGGTGACTTTTACTTTAGTGATGGAGAGGGATAAGTGTGCGCCGCAGGGGAAGAGTTATAGCTGGGGGCAGGGAAATTATGATGCAGTGAGGCATGACTTAGGATGTGTGGATTGGAAAAACAGGCTTCAAGAGAAGAACACTAATGAGATGTGGGGATTGTTCAAGGAGCAGCTACTACGTGTCCTCGATAAGTATGTACCAGTCAGGCATGGTGCAAAGGGCCTTGTGAGGCAGCCGTGGTTTAGTAAGGAATTGGAATCCCTTGTGAAAGGGAAGAAGGCGGCATATGTAAAGATGAGGCGTGAAGGTTCAGTTGGGGCGATAGAGAGTTATAAGGTAGCCAGGAAGGATCTAAAGAGAGAGCTAAGAGAAGGGAGAAGGGGACATGAAAAGTCTTTAGCTGGTAGGATTAGGGAAAACCCAAAGGCTTTCTATAGGTATGTCAGGAATAAACGGATGACTAGGGTAGGTATCGGTCCAGTCAAGGATAGTAGTGGGAAGTTGTGTGTGGAGGCGGAGGAGATTGGAGAGACACTAAATCAACACTTTTCATCAGTATTCACTCAGGAACAGGACACTGTTGCTGATGTGAACATGGAGTCACAAATGATTAGAATGGATGGCCTGGAAATATGCAGGGAAGAGGTTCTGGGAATATTGGAAAGGATGAAAATAGATAAGTCTCCTGGGCCTGATGGCATTTACCCCAGGATCCTATGGGAAGCTAGGGAGGAGATAGCAGAGCCATTGGCCTGGATTTTAATGTCGTCATTGTCAACGGGAATAGTACCAGAGGACTGGAGGATAGCGAATGTGGTCCCCTTGTTCAAGAAAGGGAGTAGGGATAGCCCTAGTAACTATAGGCCAGTGAGTCTGACTTCAGTGGTGGGCAAAGTCTTAGAGAGAATGGTAAGGGATAAGATTTATGAACATCTGGATAGGAATAACGTGATCAAGGATAGCCAGCATGGTTTTGTGAAGGGCAGGTCGTGCCTCACAAACCTTATTGAGTTCTTTGAGAAGGTGACTAAGGAAGTGGACGAGGGTAAAGCAGTAGATGTTGTGTATATGGATTTTAGTAAGGCGTTCGATAAGGTTCCCCATGGTAGGCTAATGCTAAAACTACGGAGGTATGGCATTGAGGATACATTAGAGGTTTGGATTAGGAATTGGCTGGCTGGAAGGAGACAGAGGGTAGTAGTTGATGGACTATGTTCATCTTGGAGTGCAGTTACTAGCGGTGTACCACAAGGATCTGTTTTGGGACCATTGCTTTTTGTTATCTTTATAAATGATCTAGAGGAAGGGCTTGAAAGCTGGGTAAGCAAGTTTGCGGATGACACAAAAGTCAGTGGAGTTGTGGATAGTGAGGAAGGAAGTGGTAGGTTACAGCGGGATATAGATAAGTTGCAGAGCTGGGCAGAAATGTGGCAAATGGAATTCAATGTAGCTAAGTGTGAAGTTATTCACTTTGGTTGGAGTAACAAGAAGATGGATTACTGGGCTAATGGTAGGCTACTTGGTAGTGTGGATGAGCAGAGGGATCTTGGTGTCCATGTACACAGATCTCTGAAAGTTGCCACCCAGGTAAATAGTGCTGTGAGGAAGGCATATGGTGTACTGGGCTTTATTGGTAGAGGAATTGAGTTCCGGAGTCCTGAGGTCATGTTGCAACTGTATAAGACTCTGGTGCGGCCTCATCTGGAGTATTGTGTGCAGTTTTGGTCACCATACTATAGGAAGGATGTGGAGGCATTGGAACGAGTGCAGAGGAGGTTTACCAGGATGTTGCCTGGAATGGTAGGAAAATCTTATGAGGAAAGGCTGAGGCACTTGGGGCTGTTCTCATTGGAGAAGAGAAGGTTTAGGGGAGATTTGATAGAGGTGTATAAGATGATTAGGGGTTTAGATAGGGTCGACACTGAGAACCTTTTACCGCTAATGGAGTCAGGTGTTACTAGGGGACACAGCTTTAAATTAAGGGGTGGTAGGTATAGGACAGATGTTAGGGGTAGATTCTTTACACAGCGGGTTGTGAGTTCATGGAATGCCCTGCCAGTAGCAGTGGTGAACTCTCCTTCTTTAGGGTCATTTAAGCAGGCATTGGATAGGCATTTGGAAGTTATTGGGCTAGTGTAGGTTAGGTAGGATTCGGTCGGCGCAACATCGAGGGCCGAAGGGCCTGTACTGCGCTGTATCTTTCTATGTTCTATGTTCTATGTTCTGCTGTGACCAGACAGTCATAGAGTCATACAGCATGGAAACAGACCCTTGGTCCAACCAGCCAACCAAACATCATCGCAAATGAAACTAGTTCCACCTGCCTGCTCCTGGGCCATATTACCCCAAGCCTTTCCTATCCATTTACTTATTCAAATGTCTTTTAAATGTTGTATCCACATCTACCACTTCCTCTGGAAGATCATTGCACATGGGAACCACATCAGTGAAAGGAAATTGCCCCTCATGTCTTTTTAAAATCGCTCTTCTCTCACCTTAAAAATGCGCCCTCTAGTTTTCAACTCCCCCACTCTCAGGAAAAGACCCTTGTCATTCACCTTATCTATGCCCTTCATGATTTTATAACTTTCAATAAGGCCATCCCTTAACCTCCTGTACTCCAGTGAAAAAAGTTCCAGCCTTTCTAATCTATTTTTATATCTCAAACCCTGCATTCCTGGCAACATCCAGATGAATCTTATGTGAACCCTCTCCAGGTTAGTAACATCCTTCCTACAGCAGGGCAGCCAGAACTGCACACAGTCACCCAGAAAGATCTTACCAATGTCCTGTATAACTGCAACATGACATCCCAATTCCCATACTCAAAGGTCTGCACAACAAAGTCAAGTGTGCTAAATGCCTTCTTACCCAGACTGTCAACCCGTGACACAAATATTAATGAATTAAGTACCTGAACCCCTCAGACTCTCTGATCTGCAACACTACCCAGGGCCCTACTTTTAATGGTATAACTCCTTTCCTTGTTTGCATTGCAAAATGCAATACCTCACATTTATTCAAATTAAACTCAGGGCCAGAATGCAAGCTATGGAACAGATGGGTAGTCCTCCTCATTGGAGATCTGCCATCACACTCGTTTCAGGAATTTTCTTCTTTGAAGAAGAAAAGATCACTTGCAAATGATCTTTAGGGAATTTTACATTTGTATGTAAGCATTCTAAGCATGCCAGATTCCCAGAGAAGCTGTTCTATTCAGTTCATCAGAAATTAACTCGTGTTTGATGTGAATAGCGTGTGAATTTACAGCTTTCAGATATTTTCATTAGATTTGCTTCATTGTCTCCAGTGCATTGATAGAAGTTCCACAGACACTATAGAGAAGATTGGTAGAAATAGATTAAGTAGTAAACTTCAAAAACAATTAGATTTGTACTTGAAAAGGAAATATTTTCAGGACAATGAGTAAATTGCAGCAGTAGGAATAATTGTTAAAAGGACCACTTTAGACACGATAGGACAAATGGCCGACTGTCCTACGCTATGAAATAGCATGAGTCGCTTTGGTGATAATTGTACAGATTCTCTATTGTTAAATCAGACGAGTAGGATAGTTCATTCAGAAAACCAAAACCTATGAAAGCTATGAAAGGATTGTCATGGTTGAAATGTCGTCATTTGGTGTTTTGATCAAATAAATCCCCTTGTTTCCTTTTACCTCAGTATAATTTTAGATAAATAAGTAACTTGAGTTTTTGCCTGTTTCTTAGACTGATGCAATGATCTGGTTGTGTGGTATTTAACAGTCATCCTCAGTCAGTAAGAGGGAACTTTGCCACTCCCAGTGTGAGATCCCTAAGTTAAATGTGAATTGTTAACTCTTCTGGTACACTATTTCCTTCAATGATAATGATCCAGATGAGGGAACTAAATGTAATATCTCAACATTTGCAAATGACACAAAGCTGGATGGAAAGGTGAACTATGAGGAGGATGCAAAGATGTTGTAGTGTGATTTAGAAAGGCTGAGTGAGTGGAAAAATGCATGGCGATGCAGTAAATGTGGATAAATGTGAGATTATCCACTTCGGTAGCAAAAGTTAGAAGGCAGATTAATATTTGAATGGCTGTAAATTGAGAGAGATGAATGTTCAACTAGACATGTGTGTCCTCATGTACCAGTCACTGAAAGTAAGATCACAGCTACAAGAGATCTTAGCGGAGGATGTGATTAGAGTATAGTGCTCAATGATCAGCCATGATCACAGTGAATGGCAGAGCAGGCTCAAGTGGTGAATGGTTTATTCCTGTTCTTAACTTCTATGGTTCTGTGTCAGGCACTAAGTGACAAACTTCAGATCACTGGACACCTATCACTGAGTGATAGGTCCTTTAAGGCCCGGGGGAATAATTAATTAATCTTCCTATGGAAATTGTTGAGTCTGAGTTCCTTCAGTAACAGGCAGCTGGATCTCATCATCTGCTGAGCTGGGACTCATCACCTGAGCCCTTTTATAAAGCAGACCCAGTGCCGTGGTTACGTTCATGCCTGTTGCTGTCCATCAATACTCTCGATGCCTTTAGAGAGAGTTGGGCTCCACGGAGGATACAGGGCTTTATTTCCCCCTCCAACTCCATTTTGATGAACTCCTTCACATTCTTGCTATCCCTCCCTTACCTTTGATGGCTCATGTTGCCTGTACTGGGCTTTGCGTGTCAATATCCAATTGCCTATGGAGGTGTTTTACAGGTGGCGGTAAATAGCAAAAGTCAGGGTTGGGATAAAATGTTCGGTTGTGTGGATATAACATAAAGAAAAAAAAAGACAACCAATTAACTCAAAAGAAAAAAGAAATTAAAAGAAACAATAAACCTGACCTAGGGTCAGATATGCAGAACAGTTTCATTCCAGGCCTATGTAAGCTAGGAATAAAGACTCTATTTTGGCACTTAACAGTAAATGATGAACCTTCCCAATCGGGGTTCCTGGGTTATTACAGTCTGAATACTGTCTACTTACTGGGGCCTAAGGAAGCATTTTGGGAAATAATTGAAGTAAAAAAAACTACTTACTGAATGGGCCAGTGCCAGATTTACCACTTACCCAATGAGTGGACTTTTTAAAACTCCAATCATGGGATGTGAGCATTTCAGGCTATATCAGCATTTATTACCAGTCCCTAATTGCCCAGAGAGCAGTTAAGAGTCAGTCGCATTGCTGTGAATAACAAGTTGGCCAGACCAGGTAAGTGCAACAGATTTCCCTCTCTGAAGGACATTGATGAACCAGATATGAGATGTCTGTTTATAATAACCTCCCCGATAGAGATGACATTACCATTGTGTTCTCTACCACAGTACAACATGACTCCCAGGTCTCTCACAGAGGAAAGCCATCTAGTTCCAAAATAAAAGGCTCTTTATTTTTAGACTCTTCCTTAAGTTCTGCTTTGATAGACTGAAGGGGCATCTTATTTCACAGTCCCACTTTATTTGCAGGTTTCTTCCATGCAATGTGCAATCCCTAACTCCCCAAATGGTTTGCTCGACTTTTTCAGAAAGCGGTTAAGAGTCTAGCACACTGCCTCCAATGCATTTACATCCTTTCTTAGGTAAGGAGACAAAAGCTGCACACAGTGTTTGAGATATGATCTTACCAGTGCCCTGAATAACTGAAGTCTCTGGATTACTAGTTCAGTCCCACTGTGCCACAATTTCTCCCTAACATCTAGCTACAATTGATGCAGTTTTTATTTCCAGGTTCTACTCTCTTGTTCATTCACCCACAGAGTTTGAACAGAGCTTGGAAGAAAATACATATTGGTTGGTTGATAATTAAAGGCAATAGGCGTATAAAGCATTTCATTTTATGCTGTTTTCACTTATACATGATCAAAACAGCAATAATGAGGATACTTGTGACAAAGGAGCAATTTTATGATTGTAATCACAAGATGGGGAATGCTATTTGGCCTAACTGAGCTCATCATTCTGTAATGTCAATATATACACACCATTGTGCTACTTCATAAATGAGCTATGTGTTCAAGCGTTAAACAGACTTCAAACAAGACCATTGTGCACCAGCAATGTAATGTGTTGAAGTAGCAGCTTAATATAGATAACAAAAACACAAGATTCTATATTAAGTAAAAGGACAAATTGAGATAAAAGAACAATGACTCAGACTTAGAATCATACAGTACAGAAAGTCCTTTCATCCCATTGAGTCTGTACCACTAAAACTATGCTAAAACAACACTAGCGCCACTTAGAATCCTAGAATCCCTAACAGTGTTGAAGCAGGCCATTTGGCCCATTGAGTCCATGCCAATCTTCCAAAGAGTATCTCATTCAGACCCACCCCCTATTCCACATATGCCATGGCTAAACCCCCAGAGCCTTGCACATCCTAAGGCACTATGGGCATATAGCATGGCCAAATCTGCATACCCTAGAGCTGTGGGAGGAAACCATAGTACTCAGAGGAAACCCACATAGGCATGGGGAAAATGTCCACACAGATAGTTACCCAAGGGTAGAATTGAACCATAGCACTGTGAGGCAGCAGAGCTAACCAATGAGCCACCAAGCCGCTTATGCTACAAAAAGCCCATTGCCTTGAACGTTACGATACTTCAAGTGCTCATCCATGTACATTTGTGAGGCATTCTGCTTCTACACCCTCCCAGGCAGTGCATTCCAGACCCCACCACCCTCTGTGTGAAGAAATGTTTTCCGCAAATTCCAACTTAACGTAGAACATAGAACATTACAGCGCAGTACAGCCCCATGGTGACTCTCGATGTTGCACTGACCTGTGGAACCAATCTGAAGCCTATCTAACCTACACTATTCCATTTGCACACATATGTTTATCCAATGACCATTTAAATGCCCTTAACATTGGTGAGTCTACTACTGTTGCAGGCAGTGAGTTCCACGCCCCTGCCAATCTCTGAGTGAATAAACTACCTCTGACATCTATCCTATATCTAGCATCCCTCAGTTTAAAGCTATGTCTCCTCGTGCTAGCCCTCACCATTCGAGAAAAAAGGCTTTCACTGTCCACCCTATCTAACCCTCTGATTATTTTATACGTCTCAATTAAGATTATTTACAGTGTGGAAACAGGCCCTTCGGCCCAACAAGTCCACACCGACCCGCCGAAGCGCAACCCACCCATACCCCTACATTTACCCCTTTACCTAACACTACGGGCAATTTATCATGGCCAATTCACCTGACCCGCACATCTTTGGACTGTGGGAAAAAACCGGAGCACCCGGAGGAAACCCATGCAGACAAGGGGAGAATGTGCAAACTCCACACAGTCAGTCGCCTGAGTCAGGAATTGAACCCGGGTCTCCGGCGCTGTGAGGCAGCAGTGCTAACCACTGTGCCACCGTGCCGCCCAAAGTCACCTCTCAACTGCCTTCTCTGTAATGAAAACAGCCTCAAGTCCCTCAGTCTTTCCTCATAAGACCCTCTCTCCATACCAGGCAACATCCGAGTAAATCTCCTCTGAACCCTTTCCAAAAGTTTCCACATCCTTCCTACAACGCGGTGACCAGAACTGTATGCAATACTCCAAGTGCAGCTGCGTCAGAGTTTTGTACAACTACAACATGACCTCATGGCTCCGAAACTCAATCCTTCTACCAATAAAAGCTAACACACCATATGCCTTCTTAACAGCACTATCAACCTGGGTGGTAACTTTCAGGAATCTACGTACATGGGCACTGAGATCGCTCTGCTCATTTACCCGACCAAGAATCTTACTATTAGCCCAGTACTCTTTTTTCTTGTTGCTCCTTCCAAAGTAAACCACCTCACATTTTTTCGCATTACACTCAATTTGCCACCTCTCAGCCCAGCTCTGCAGCTTACCTATGTCCCTCTGCCACCAATGACATCCTTCAGCGCTAACCACAACTCCACTGACCTTAGTGTCATCTGCAAATTTACTAACCCATCCTTCTATGCCCTCATCCAGGTCATTTATAAAAATGATAATCAGCAGTGGACCCCAAACAGATCCTTGCAATACTCCACTAGTAACTGAACTCCAGGATGAACATTTCCCATCAACAATACCCTCTGTCTTCTTTCAACTTGCTAATTTCTGATCCAAACAATTAAATCACCCTCAATTCCATTTCTCCGTACTTTGTGCAATAGCTTACCATGGGGAACCTTATCAAACATCTTGCTGAATCCATTTACACCACAGCAACCACTTTGCCCTTTCAAAGAACTCAAAAAGGTTTGTGAGACTCTACCTACCCTTCACAAAACTGCATTGTCTATCCCTAATCAATTTATTCCTTTCTAGATTATTATAAATACTATCTCTTATAACCTTTTCCAACACTTTACCCAAAACTGAAGGAAGGCTCACTGGTCTATAATTACCAGGGTTGTCTCTCTTCCCCTTCTTGAACAAGGGGACAATATTTGCTAACCTCCAGTCTTCTGGCACTATTCCTGCAGACAATGACAAGATAAAGATCAAAGCCAAAGGCTCTGCAATTTCCTCCCTAACTTCCTAGAGAATCTCAGGATAAATCCCATCCAATCCAAGGGATTTATCAATTTTCACAATTTCCAGGATTGCTTACACCTCCCTCTTGCGAACCTTAATCCTGCTTAGTCTAGTAGCCTGTATCTCAGCATTCTCCTCAACAACATTGTCTTTTTCTAGTGTGAATACTGATGAAAAATATTCATTTAGCGCTTCTATCTCCTCGGACTCCATGTGCAACTTCCCACTACTGTCCTTGATTAGCCTTAATCTTACTCTAGTCATTCTTTTATTCTTGAAATACCTCTCGAAAGATTTAGCATTTTCCTTGATGCTATGCACCAACGACTTCTCATGTCCCCTCCTGGCTGTTCTTAGCTCTCTCTTTAGGTCCTTCCTGGCTAACTTGTAACTCTCAAGGACCCTAACTGAGACTTCACGTCTCAACTTTACATAAGCCTTCTTCCTCTTGACAAGAGATTCAACTTTTCTCGTAAATCACAGCCCCCTCACTCGACCACAATTCCTTCCTGCCTGACAGGTACACACTTATCAAGGACCCACAGTAGCCCATCCTTGAATAAGCTCCACATTTCAACTGAGCCCATCCATGCAGTTTCCTTCCCCATCCTATGCAACCTAAATCTTGCCTAGTCACAACAATTGTCTGTCCCCCAGCTATAACTCTTTCCTGCGGTTAATACCTATCCTTTTCCATCGCAAAAGTAAACATAACCTAATTGTGGCCACTATCACCAAAGTGCTGACCTACCTCCAAATCTAACACCTGGCCTGGTTCATTACCCTGGACCAAATCTTACGAGGCCTCACCCTTTGTTGGCCTGTCTACATATTGTATCAGGAAACCCTTCTGCGCCCATTGGACAAAAACTGCCCCATCTAAAGTACTCGGACTACAGTACTTGCAGTCAATATTTGGCAAGTTAAAGGCCCCTGTAATAACTACCCTCTTACTCTCGCTCCTATCCAGAATTATCTGAACGTCCTGCTTTCCACCTTGAAAGTATGCCCCTGTTATTGACATTCCAAATAACCTGCTTTGTATCCCCCCTGTCCATGCCCCTCAAAGTCTTGTACAGCTCCATCAGATTCCCTCTCAAACTTCTCTCCTCCAAAGAAAATGACCTGAGCTTATAACCTGAGCCTCTCTGCGTAGCTGAAATGGCCCATCCCAGGCAACATCCTAGTGACTCTCCTCTACATCCTCTCCAGTTATGATGGAAGAAGTGACCAAAAGCATTGTGGAGAGATAAGGTTGTGGAGAACAATAGTGGGGATATCAGGCTGAGCTTATTGCTCCATTCCCAGTGGGTCTCAAGGCAGGAAGATTTATTTAACCAAAAACTGAAAGAACTGCAGATGCTGGAAATCAGAAACAAAAACACAAATTGTTGGGAAAACTCAGCAACTCTGACAGCATCTGTGGAGAGAAATCAAGAGTTAATATTTCAGGTCCCGGAACCATTCTTCAGAGCAGATGTTCACTCAGAAAACAGAGATATTTTGCAGCTGGTAGGGTGGGTGGAGAGGGGAGAGTAAATAATTGGTGGAGATAGAGCCCAAAGAGAGAGAAAAACAGTTGGACAGACAAAGGACTGGGTCAAGGACAGTCTGGAGGAATGGATAGCTGTTAGTGGGGTTTATTGTAGCTGATAGTAGGTTACATGTGGTAGCAATCCATGTGATAACACAGCCTGGTGCGTGTGGGAGTTGTGGTAAGGACATGGGAGAAGCTGATCAAGACCTTAAGTTATTGAACTTGATGTTAAATCAAAAAGGCTATTGTGTTCCCAAGTGGAAAATGAGGTTCTATTCTTCCAGTTTGCAGTTAGCTTTGCTGGAGCACTGCAGTAAACCTGAGACAGCAGTGTTGGCCAGGGAACAGGGAGGGGTGTGTTAAAGTGACAGGCAATTGGACGTTCAGGTTGTTTTATGCGACAGAATGAAAGTTTCTGCATAATACCTATCATATGACTCTGAAACTGAATGAGTGAGGGAACTGGGGAAGCATTTTCTAAGGTAAATAATGAGGGTAGAGAGAAAAATAAAATGAAGAAACATGGATGCTGGAGATCTGAAACAAATGCAAACTGAAATTGCTGGAGAATCTCAGCTGGACTGGTAGCATCTGTGTAAAGAGAAACAGAGTTAACATTTCAAGGCCAATGACCCAGAGGCTTTTTTTCAGGAATTTATGTATTTTCTTGAAGGCAATGTGATTGAGAAAAGTATTGAGAGGATGGCACAGTGGTTAGCACTGCTGCTTCACAACACCAGCGACAGGGGTTCGAATCCAACCTCAGACGACTGTCTGTGTGGAGTTTGCACATTCTCCCCGTGTCTGTGTGGGTTTCCTCTGGGTGCTCCAGTTTCCTCCCACAGTCCAAAGATGTGCAGATCAGGTGAATTGGCCATTCTAAATTGCCCATAGTGTTCGGGGATGTGTTGGGGATTAGTCAGGAGAAATAGAGGGTAGGGAAATGGATCTGGGTGGGTTACTCTGCAAAGGGTCAGTGTGGACTTGATGGGCTAAGTCGTCTGTTTCCTAAGTCGTATGTAGGGATTCTATGAATCTATGAAACAAGGAAATGAACAGAGCAGCTTTTTCAGTGATGATGAGGTCAGAATTGGGGATGAAATGAGATTGAGGGAATGGTCCTGGGCATACTCGGGAAGGTTTTTGTGAAAGATGAGACTAACGAGGCTCAGAAAATGGAGGGAACTGAGGTGAGATGACTATTGAAGGTTTCAGTGCAAGTTGAAATCGAGGGTAAGTCGTCCTTTGGTGAATACACAAGATGAGATGTCAGTCAGACAGAATGGTAAAAGGGCAAGCTGCTGAAATAAAAGATACAAGAAAAGTATTGGAAATGCCAAAGTGTACCATATATACAGACCAAATGTCTAGTCTGTACAATGCAAGTTTCTGTCAGGAACATTTTAAATTGGAAGGACAATTGATAATGACAGAAAGATCTGTAGAAGAAGTAAGAAGAATCCAAAAGGATTTAATTTTGATTTAGCATAATATTTCATGAACTGAAATTAAAAAAATACAATAGGCAACCTTAGGGAGCCTGTAACTCCCTGAGCAGGGCAAATGTTGCAGTGTTGTAATGTATTAAATCATATTGTTTGGAATACTCACAATCTGTGTTAATGACTACAGCATTAGATTTCACCACAAATATTTCTACCATTCAACATTGGACTGGGTGAAATCCACTTTTTTTAAAATAGGATGTTGGCGTCACAGGCAAGGCCTGTATTGCTGCACATCCCCATTCGCCTGAATGGCTCACTTGAGCCAATTCAAAGGACATCTAAAAGTTACCTCCACTACTTTGGGTCTGACTCATAAAGACTTGAAGAAATATTGAGGGAGCAAATGCTTTTCTCATTGAAACGAAGAAGTGTAAGAGGCGACTTGATAGAGATGTACAAGATGATGAGTGGCATAGAAAGAATGAATAGTCTGAGACTTTTTCCAAAGGCAGAAATGGCTATCACGCAGGGACATAATTTTAAGGTGATTGGAGGAAGGTTGAGGGAGATGTCAGAGATCTGTTTTTTACACAGAGAGTGGTAGTAGAGTCAGATGAATTAGGGACATTTAAGTGACTCTTGGATAGACATATGGATGATAGTAAAATGAAGGGTATATAGGTTAGTTTGATCTTAGAGTGGGATAAAAGGTTGGCACAACATCAAGGGATGAAGGACCCATACTGTGCTGTACTGTCCTATGTTCTATGATAGCAGGAAGGAAATAGTGAGAAAGATGGGTTTTTACAGCAACAATCAATGATGGTTTCATGCTCACCGTTACCAAGACTAGGTTTGTATAAATTCCAGCATCTGCCAGAGCGGGATTTGAGCCTGTGTGATACAATTTGGTTTGATTTATTATTGTCACATGTACTAGGTACAGTAAAAAGTCTTGTTTTGTGTGCAGTGCAGGTCAATCATACAAAGTACACAGGGTAGTAGAGCAATGTTATGGCTGCAAAGAGAAGTTGCACAGACAGCAAAATCAGCATTAAACTTAACATTTAAGAAGTACATTCAGAGGGTCACTAAAACTTGTGGCAGCTGCTCCATGGCACACTTGGGAAAGACCACCATCTAAGGTCTTCCTGCCAAACTTTAAAAAGTTCTGCTCCATTATCAGACCCTTTCATTGCCTGAGGGTATGTAAAGAGCATCCTGTTTGAGTAAGAATTGCCTTTGGTTTGTGCAACTGCAATGAATATCAAACTTCTTTCTTGATATGCAAAGAATGTCTAGGGCTGCTTTACCACCTGTGAATGTAGATAATTTTTTAAAAATGAATACAATGTCTTTTTGCAACTAATACAAGTTAACCTGCCTAATTCTTGAAGAGCAGTGCATTTTCTGATCTCATTCTGCTCAAGTATGAGTCCTGGCATCGATAGAATCTTAATGCTATGCCATCCTATGCCATGATGTTAAGTTGGTGTTCACGTGATCCGTTTGAAAGGCTTCCTGAGGATCTGGCCAGCCAGAAAGGATAGGGGATGAGCAATAAATGCAGGTCCAGCCTGAGAAGTCAGTACCTTCTGAATGACAGAAAAAAATTGCAAATTTTCACATGGGTAGACTGGAATTTTCTAGCCACTCTGGCCCACCAATTCCCAATGTATATGGGCTGGTTGAGTTGTCAACTTTGATGTGGGTTTATTGTTGAGGGTATCATCGTTTGATCTCTCCCACCCACATCTACTGTCACCAAACCCCATGCACCTCCCCCCACACCCCCCCCCCCCCCACTCTGTCTTT
The DNA here is from genome assembly GCF_020745735.1 of Hemiscyllium ocellatum. Classification (NCBI taxonomy): domain Eukaryota; kingdom Metazoa; phylum Chordata; class Chondrichthyes; order Orectolobiformes; family Hemiscylliidae; genus Hemiscyllium; species Hemiscyllium ocellatum. The sequence goes on from NC_083412.1 coordinate 88,061,907, forward strand.
GACTAACTGACTGTTCAAAGCAAATTGCAAAACAAACAGGCTAAAACCTAAATAACTGCGGATGCTGGAAATCAGAAACAAAAACAGAAATCGCTAGAAAAACTCAGGAAGTCAGGCAGCACCTTTGGAGAGAAATCAAAGTTAATGTTTCGGGTCCAGTGACCTTTCGTCAAAACACAGAAGTTCTTCAGACTACCTTAGCTGATTAGATGATTGAAAAGTCTTTTCACCCTGTACTTGATATTTTTATAACTTATATGCAAAAGAATTACAAAGAGACTTTTTTTTAATCACTTGCATCTTAATGCTTCCTGTGGTTTTTTTTTCCTGGTGAGGGGATGATACAGGAACTTGCTGTGTCATTCAGGAATTGAAATGGGCTGTGATGGTCTTTCTCTATATCAAAATGATCAGGCGCCAACGTTCTGCCTACCAAGAGTTGCTGGCCAACCAGATGTCAACTGAAGGGCAGCAGGCATGGGAAGCATAAGAAGCAAAGCTATCCAAAGGTACCAAGTCCCTGATTCAAGGACCTGACATTGTCAAAAGTGAGGGGAGGCTTCCTGAGAACCATCTTCACCTTGTTACTGAACTCCTTCCTCCCTACTTCCCCAGAACCCTCACTTCAGATTCCACACCCACCATCACCCACTAAGGAATCAATGATGATACCAAGCCTTTGTGACCTAGAACCTTTATTATCTATAGAAGAATGAGAGACAATTTCAAATGACCGTCCCAAATTCCTACAAGCAAGGACAGAGGAGATACAGAAAGGATGTTTCCCCTGGCTGTGAGCTCTAGAGCCAATGGAGATAGACTCAGAATAAAATGTTGGTCATTGCAGATTATAATGAAGAGGAACTACTTCACAAAGAGGGTGGTAAATGCTTAGAATTCGCGACCCCAAAGAACTGTGGAAGGTTTTTCATTGATTATGCTCAAGACAAAAATGGATAGATTTCCAGGTATTGTAATAGAATTATTGGATATGGAGATAGTACCAGAATATTTCATTGAAGTCGCTGATCAATCCTGTGTTTCTATGTTCCCAATATAAACCTTCCCAAATCAGAGACTCAGATCAGACAACCAAAATCTTGACCCAAGAGCTAAATTTTATGGAGCGTCTCAAAGGAGGAAACAACAGTAAAGAGGAGAAGTGTAGGGAGGGAACTCCCGAGCCTTGGGCCTAGTCACCTGAAGGCACAGTTACTAATGGTGAAGCAATTACAAATAGGAACTCATTCGAGGCCAAATAACACAGAGTTATCTGAGTGGATTCTGAGGCTGGAGAAGGATTGGGTGGGGAAAAGGCACGGAAAGACTTGAAAATAAGGCTGAGAATTTAAACAGCAAGGCCTTGCCTGTTCAGGATCAATTGTAGATCAGTTAGCCCCATTGGGTTAATGCGAGTTATCAGAAGAAAAGAAGAGCATTGGATGACTCCAAGTTTATCGAAAATGGAGTATGGAGTAGTAGGAGTATTAGAGGTGTTCTTGTGGGTTTTAGGAACAAATAAGCTGAAAAACTGGTGCAGGAAGAGCTGGAACAAAGCCGATTGCATGCAAGTATTGTCAGAAGATCTGACTAAACTCAGTGTGCTTATGAAAGCGATGGCATTGGTTATTAGTGAATTAAAGCAGAGACAGAAAATCATGTCTTCCGATATTCAATTGGAGGAAATTCCTGCTCAATCAATGCTGGATGTTCCACTGCATTTCAAAATGTAATTCAAATTGTATAAAACTTTGAAGTGGGACAAGATGCGATATAAAGAAAGTATTGATACAGCAGATATCATGACCTAGAATGTTCAAAATGGAACTGAAGTTTCTGCTGTAAGCTTCAAATAACAATAACTAATTTCCACATGACAAGATCCCATAGATAGCAATGTGATAATTTGCTTTATTGATGTTATTCAGTAAATATTGCCTGGACACTGGAGAAGATACATTTTGTTCTTCTTTAAATTCAATCACAGAATCTGTTTTGTATTCACCTGAGGGAACAAATAGATCCTCACTATACTAACCCATCCAAATGACAGTGTCTTCACCAATGCAGTGCTCCATAAATACAGTCAGAGTCATCCTGAATATCAACAGTTCCTTTAGCCCACCATGTCTATGCCAACCAACAAATATCAAGCCACACTAATCCCCATTTACCTGAACTTGGTCCATAGCCTCTTATGCTCGACATTTTAAGTGCTCCTTCAGATGCTTCTTATATGTTGCCTCCGCTATCCTCGCAAAAAGCACATTCCATATTTCTTACCATCCTTTGACTGGAAAAAAACCTTGTCAGATTTCCTTTAAACACTTACTCCTCATCTTAAACTTATGCCCTGTGGTCTTAGACACATCTGCCATATGCATGCGGTCAGTTAGTTCAGTTTTCTGATTTGCAATGCAGATCAATGCCTACAGCTTGGGTTCAATTCCTGCACCAGCTGAAGGACTCTCCGTCTCAACTTCTGAGGTGTCCCTAAGGTTAAACCTCCACCACTCCTCTCTTTCTCGCTCTAATGAAAGAATGGCCCTATAGTCTGCCGGGACTACTTTTCCTTTAATAGGCAAAGGCTAACATTCCGGATATGTCATGCAAATATCTCTCTTTATGTCAACTTTCAAGGATGCTGCGATGATGAAGTTATCGTATTTCACCTGTATGGAACATCATAGCCATCATCAGCACAGCCTCAGGTAGATGTCAGAACATGTGAATAAACTTGCTGGGGAACATTATACATGATTGCCCTGCTGTCAGTTCCAGGTCTATTACTTTCCGTGTGTTATTTTTCATTTAATGTCCAGTAAACAGAAAATCTTTCTACTTCAGAAAACAAAGTCCTCATTGTTCTTGCATTAATTCAGCTCAAGCACTAAAATCATCTTCTGAAGCTTGTTCTGACCTGTTAATGTGATTCAGTGGAATTGTCAAAACACTTCCCTAAAATAAGAACAAGAAACCATGACAAGTAAGCCATAAAAGTAGTTTGACTAGGTAGTAACATTGACAAAAAAAATCAAGCCTAAACTAAATTCAACACATCCCATTTTAACTCTTGGAGCATGCCATACCTCCAGTTTGAGTTCAGATAATAATAGCTTCAAAGGTTCGATTTTAAGGTGGGTCCAAAGCATTACTACTCTGAATATATTAAGCCAGGCTTTCTTTTAATTCAACTACTGATCTTATACTCTGATGGCCCAACTACTGTCCAATAACTACTAACCTACCCTATAATACAAAACAAGCTCTAACACTGTGCAAAGCAACACCAATAAAAAAGTAGATCAAAAAAGAAAGAAAAGAAAAAAATCAACACAGAATACAGAACAGTTATGCTCGAGGCAAAGCTCCCAAACAAAGGAACGGGAGCATTGTACATGTACCCATATTAACTCAGGAGACTCCATCCAGGGCCCAGAGCTTGACAAATCTAACCATTCTGACTAAACAAACCTAGTTAAGATAACTGACAAATCTATATCCAAATAACTTAAGTAGGGCTGCCATGTCTTATAAAAATGGTCGGTTTTGTGGTGCTCCATGTTTGTAAAAAAGACCAAGGGAATGTGCTCCATAATTAATTTCTGCCATCCCAGCAAGCCCGGCGGGTTCTCAGACACCCAGTTCATCAGAATATTCTTCCGTACATAGTATGCAAGAATATTAAATAGTTTCTTCCCATGTCCATCTAATGATGGTAAATTCAGTAGACCTAAGAGGAGAGATATCGGGCCTACTTTGACTTCAGCCCTCAATATCCTCCCAATCTCTCCCGCCACAGTGCTGCAATAAACACAGAGGCTGTGGCATGTCCAGAAGCAATGGGTAAGAGTACCTACACTTATTTTACATTTGGGGCACACTGAAAATGCCCCTTTTTTAAACTTCGCCAGACGGCCTGGTGCCAAATGAACCCTGTGCAGAATTTTTAACTGCACATGTCTTATTACAGATTGAGATCTTTCGAGTATTCTCCCATACGTTCTCCCATGTTTCAGAAGAGATCTCCACTCCTAGCTCTTGCTCCCAGACCTCACATAACCGGTTAATATCCTGCCAGGCCCTGCCACCCAGCAGGCGATTGAGGGCACTAACCGCAAGGGTGCTTGTGGAACGTAGCAACAACCTCTCTGTATCGGGCTGTTAGGGCTTAGTGAGAAGTGTAGTCTTCTTCTGGATGAAATCCCTAACCTGAAAAAAACGGAAAAGATCTTTGCTGGGCAACCCGTATTTGTGGCTCAGTTGCTCAAAAGACAACATAACCTCCCCCTCAAACAAGTCTCCCAACGAGAAACTCCCCTTGCTGCCCATAGTTTGAACCCTGAGTCCCTCATCCCTGATCGGAACCCTGGCATGCCAACTATAGACGTAAGTGGCGAAGTCTTGGATAAACAACTCTCACTCTGATGCATCGCCCTCCATGCTTTGACTGTACTAATGACAATGGGGTTCCAGCAGTGGTCCATAACTATCTTCATCTTATCCATGAACAACAGGTTAATAAGAGGGCACTTTGCCTGAGAGGCCTCAATATTGAGCCATATTGAGTTTGGATCGTTACCGACCCAATCACAGACAAAGGAGAGCAGGGAACTCAATTGATACCTCCTGATGTCAGGAAAATCAACTCCTCCCACTCCATGAGGCAACTGCAATTTAGTAAGTTTGATGAGGGGCCGCCCACAATGCCAGACAAAGGAACAAAACCACCCCATAAGCTTCCGCAGCACTGACCTGGGAAACATTTCAGGGAACATACGCATGGGATAAAGCAAATGAGGAAGAATATTCATCTTAGTGAGAGGTATTCAGCCCAGTCATGAAACTGGACAAACCTCTGAAGATCTTGCCTAATAATGTCGAGCAAGTGAGCAAAGTTAGTCAGAAATAACAGATCAAACTTGAGGGTAATAAAAATGCCTAGGTACCTGAACCCTGCCCGTGACCACTTAAAAGGGAACTTAGAGCCGCCTTCAACTTCTGGCACATCCTTAAGATTCCTCAAAGGCATAGCCTCCGATTTTGCGAAGTTAATCTTATATCCTGAAATAGCACCAAATGCATTGATACATTGTATCAAATGGGGTACGGAGGTCATTGGGTTCGATAAAAACAGAAGGACATTATTCGCACACAGTGTAATCTTGTGTGCCCTCGATCCCACTTCTGGAGCGGCTATGTGGACATTCTGACGAATGGCCTCTGCCAGCGGCTCTATCACCAACAAAAACAACAACGGTGAGAGGGGGGCAGCCTTGCCGACTACCCCTACCAATCCTAAAATTCCCAGACTTCACCTTAATGGTGATGACCACGGCCAGGGGGTGGTGATATAAAACCTCCACCCACCCAGCAAAGACCCCACCCAACCCAAACTGTTCTAAGACATAAAAAAGATACGGTCATTCCACCCGGTCAAACGCTTTCGCTGCATCTAAGGAAATCACCAACCCCTGAATCGATCGTTGCTGAAAAACTTGGACCATGTTCAGCAGCTTCTAATATTATTAGAGGACCTATGGCCCCTTATAAAGCCTGTCTGGTCCTCTTTAACAATATGGGGCAACACCCTTTCCAATCCCAATGCCAGGATCTTGGACAGAATCTTGAAATCTGAATTTAACAGATAAATGGGCCTGTATGAGGCACAATCCTCATGAACCTTCCCTTTCTTAAGAGCTCAGGAAATATTAGCTTCTCTCAAAGATGGTGGTAGACATTCTTGCAGATAGGAGTGATTGTACATCTCCAACATCAGCCCTGACCGAATCCCTATGAACTCCTTATAAAACCCACCCAGAAGACCATCAGGGCCAGGTGCTTTCCCACTCTGAAGTTGCCTAGCTGCCTCCTGTATTTCCTGAACTGTCAAGGGGGCATTAAGAAGAGAGGCCTGTTCCAAGGTTACCCCTGGGAGGTCCAAATTCTTTAGAAAGGTTTCCATTTTAGCCCTCCCGTACTCGCACTCTTCAGACCAATACAATTCAGAGTAAAAGCTCCGAAAAGCCTCATTAATCTTTTTAGCATCGTATGTAAGGACCCCAGCGCTGTCTCTTATTGTAGTAATGGATTGGGGAGATGCTTTTTCCGTGTCAGGTATGCTAAATATTTCCCTGGCCTATCACCATATTCGAACAGCTTTTGTCTAGCAAAAGCAAGTTCTTTTCTTTGTGTTTTGTGTCAGTATTGAATTTGAGGCAGCCCGGAGGGCCATGATCCGCTGTAGCTTAGTCACCAAAGACTGCACAAAATGTGCTGCCTCAGCGGTTTTCAACTGTGTCTCAAGTAGACGCTGCTGTTCCTCCTTCTGTCGTTTCCAGCTAGCCGAGTAGGAAATAACTAATCCCCTTAGCAAAGGCCTTCGCAGTCTCCCATAGCAGAGACAGACTACTAGCCGTGCCTGAGTTGATAGTCAAGAATTCATGAAACTCCTTCAAAAAGTATTCCACAAATTTGGAACCATTAAGGAGAAAAGGGTCTAAATGCCAATGCAGCAAACCTAGCTGTTCACTCTTGGTCTTAAACTCCAAATATACTGCTGCTTGATCAGAGATAGCTATATTCCCAATTTTACAACCCATAATCCAATCCAGAAGAGTTGAGGGACCCAGAAAGAGGTCAATTCTCATGTGACATTTACGTGGGTTTGAGAAAAAGGTGAAGTCCCTGCCAGTAGGGTGAAGACATCTCCAGATATCCACCAGCCCCAACTTCTTGCATAAGTCAACCACCTGCTTGGCCTGCAAAGACATAGTTGGGGGCTCACACTGTCTGAAGGAGGTGGCTCAGGAAATCGTGGATGCGTTGGTGATGATTTTCCAGAATTCGATAGATTTGGGATCGGTACCTGAGGATTGGAGAGCGGCTAATGTTATACCACTTTTTAAGAAAGGTGGGAGAGAGAAAGCAGGAAATTATAGACCAGTTAGTCTGACCTCAGTGGTAGGAAAGATGCTGGAGTCTATTATAAAGGATGAGATTACGGCACATCTGGATAGTAGCAACAGGATAGGACAGAGTCAGCATGGAGTTTTGAAGGGGAAATCATGCTTGACTAATCTTCTGGAGTTTTTTGAGGATGTAACTCTGAAGATGGACGAGGGAGATCCAGTAGATGTAGTGTACAAGAACTTTCAGAAAGCTTTTGATAAAGTTCCACATAGGAGGTTAGTGAGTAAACTTAGGGCTCATGGTACTAGATTGGATTGAAAATTGGTTGGCTGATAGGAAACAAAGGGTAGTGATAAACGGCTCCATTTTGGAATGGCAGGCAGTGACCAGTGGGGTACCGCAAGTATCTGTGCTGGGACCGCAGCTTTTTACAATATATGTTAATGATATAGAAGATGGTATCAGCCATAACATTAGCAAATTTGCTGATGATACAAAGCTGGGTGGCAGGGTGAAATGTGATGAGGATGTTAGGAGATTACAGGGTGACCTGGACAAGTTATGTGAGTGGGCAGATGCATGGCAGATGCAGTTTAATGTGGATAAATGTATGGTTATCCACTTTGGTGGCAAGAACAGAAAGGCAGATTACTACTACAATGGAATTAATTTAGGTAAAGGGGCAGTACAGAGAGATCTGGGTGTTCTTGTACACCAGTCAATGAAAGCAAGCATGCAGGTACAGCAGGTAGTGAAGAAGGCTAATAGCATGCTGGCCTTCATAACAAGAGGGATTGAGTATAGAAGCAAAGAGGTGCTTCTGCAGCTATACAGGGCCCTGGTGAGACCACACCTGGAATACTGTGTGCAGTTCTGGTTGCCAAATTTGAGGAAAGACATTCTGGCTATTGAGGGAGTGCAGTGTAGGTTCACGAGGTCAATTCCTGGAATGGAGGGATTACCTTACAGTGAAAGACTGAAGCGACTGCGCTTGTATACCCTTGAGTTTAGAAGACTGAGAGGGGATCTGATTGAGATGTATAAGATTATGAAAGGATTGGACACTCTGGCAGCAGGAAACATGTTTCCACGGATGGGTAAGTGCCGAACCAGAGGACACAGCGTAAAAATACGGGGTAGACCATTTAGGACAGAGATGAGGAGAAACTTCTTCACCCAGAGAGTGATGGCTGTGTGGAATGCTCTGCCCCAGAGGACAGTGGAGGCCCAGTCTCTGAATTCATTTAAGAAAGAGTTGGATAGAGCTCTCAAAGATAGTGGAATCAAGGGTTATGGAAATAAGGCAGGAACAGGATACTGATTAGGAATGATCAGCCATGATCATATTGAATGGCGGTGCAGGCTCGAAGGGCTGAATGGCCTACTCCTGCACCTATTGTCTATTGTCTATTGTCGGATCCGAAAGACAATTAAAATCCCCCCCATAATAATGTGCCGTGTTCTAAGCACTCAACTTAGACACAGCACAAACAAACATTTGAGGGCATGTGCTGGAGGACAGTAGACATTTAAAATGCCATATTCCTCCCCATGTATCAGGGCTTTAAGTATCACAAACTGTCCCTGCTTAGCTTTCACCTGCTCCAATAATGTGAATGGAAGAAGTACCCCCACTCCCCTACTTTTAGTAATAAAGGATGAAAACAATACCCAGTCATAACCCCTCTGTTGTAATTTAAGGCATTCTCCATCATCAAGATGGGTTTCCTGCAACAAAGCAATATCAACCCTTTCTCTCTTAAGGCTAGAAAGCACTTCTTTCCTTTTAACGGGTGAATGACTTCCCTTAATGTTCCAGGTGCACCATTTAATAAGACACTTAGCCATATCACCTTTCAGAGACCCTTGAACCCACCAGAGGGAGAACCCTGCTTACAAAGCACCGAACATAAGTAAATAAAGACTCATAGAACTATATATACAAAAACTACTCCATCATAACTATAAACAACTATTACTACCAAAAAACTATAAAGAAAACCAACTATAAAACCTTGAATGGAAGACTCTTCCCCCTGCCCATAGGGGGCACTCACCCTACCCATCCCCTCCTTCACAGCTCCTTCAAACCCAGACTGTGCCCCAGCCTTAGGCCAGAAAAAAAATACGAGGAGATGATCCTTAAATCAACAGAAAAAAGACAAAGTCAGAATGAGCATTCCATCCATCCCCGGCTTCATGTCACCCCTATTTGTGACTAAAAGAGAAACAAAACAAACAAAAAACAAGGGGAGAGACAACAAAGAACAGCCACAAAACTTCCCATCAGAAAATCCAGTTAATACAAAAAAAGGAACAACTTTTCCAAGGTCTTTTCCCACCTTTCCAAAAAGGAAATTATTGAGAAGAAAGAAAGGAATAAAAAAAAAGGAAGGGAAAACATAGGGAAAGAAGGAAAAGAGAACAAACATTAACCGTATTCTTCAGGCCAGTCCATCTAATTTTAAAGCGTCTGCAAAGTTTTTATCTTTATCTGCTGCGTCAAATTTATAAACTGAATCCTCGTGGCTGAAGTGGAGCACTGCGGGGTATCTCATGGAGTACTGGATGCCCAGGTTCCTCAGCCTCTTTTTAACTTCATCGAAGGACTTCCTCTTTCGAATTACAGATGCAGAGAAATCCTGGGAAAACATGATTTTTGACCCCTTGTACAGCAGTGCCTGCAGATCTTTTCCCAGGGATCTGGAAGCTTCTATGACTTCTTGCTTGTCTTTTTATGAATGGAAGTGCAGAGGTGCTGCACCGACCGTGACCTGTGCACTGTAACCCGATAAGCCCTTTCAATCTGCAGCCTGCTGGACTCAATGTGAAGACCAAAAAACTTAGGCAACCAGCTTTCAAAGAAGCTGTCTGGTTGCTCACTTTCCTCACCTTCAGGGAGCCCGACAGTTTGGAGATTTATCCTGCGACCTTGATTTTCGAGGTCATTGATATGGTCTCGCAAGGCCTGCACCACCCGCTTCAGCATCTGGATCTGACTGGATAATACCCAAAACATTGAATATTTTATTTCAGTCATAGAACGGTTGCAGCATAGAACGAGAGCATTCATCCCATCATGTAATCACCAGCGTTTTGCAAGAAAAACTTACCTAGTCCCACTTCAAGTTTTCCCTGGTGACCTGTGGATTCTTTTCTCTGTAAGTGCTTCACCAATCCCCCTACATTCCTCAATCACACTCATAAGTACTGTGTTCCAGATCTGAACTAATTATTTCATAACAAAGCTTTCCTCACATTGATATTGGTTCTGTTGCCAACCATCTTAAACTGGTGTCCTTTGCTTCTTGTTTCCTCTATCAATGAGAACAGTTTCTCTGTAAATAATTGTTTGAAGCCATCAAGATTTTGAAAGTCATTTTCCTAATGGACCTGTTCAGAGATAATATGATACATTCTGGCTTAGGTGGGACTTTAACCTGGGCCTCTTGCATCACAGAAATTCGATCAAGTTTTTAACTACTTCTATTAAATCTCGCAATCACAAAGGAGAGAAATCTGAGTTCTTCCAATCTATCCATGTAATTGATATCCCTAATCCCTGCAATCATTTTCACCCATCTTTTCTGAAGCTGTTATATCCTTCTATAGTGTGGTGCCCAGTTTTTGACACCGTTCTCCAGTTGAGATTGAACTAGAGATTAATAAATGTAGGTTTGCTCGCTGAACTGGAAGGTTCATTTCCAGACATTTCATTGCCATACGAGGAAACATCTTCAGTGGGCCTCAGGTGAAGCAATGCTGAAAATTCCTGCTTTCTATTTATATGTTTGGGTTTCTTTGGGTTGATGATGCCATTTCCTGTGATGATGTTATTTCCTGTGTTGAAGTCACTTCCTGTTCCTTTTCTCATCTACCACCCCCTGAGAAAAGGAACAGGAAGTGACTTCACCACAGGAGATGACATCACCAACCCAAAGAAACCCAAACATCAAAATAGAAAGCAGGAATTGCCAGCATTGCTTTGCCTGAGGCCCACTGAAGATGTTACCTAGTAGGGTAACAAAGCATCTGGAAATGAACCTTCCAGCTCAGCGAGCAAACCTACATCCAAAGCCTCAACCTGAGCTACAAATCTTCCCAAAACTCACTAGAGATTAATAAAATTTCATTAGCAATGCTACACCTTGAAAAAGCCATCTCCTGCAGTAAACACACTGTCAGACCTGCACGGGGATGCCTTCATTCCACAGAGATGCAAAGCTGAGACCCTGGTGACATAAGTGCACTGAAATTCTGAACAGTTAGCATGAGTTCCCCCCGAATGGCATGTCCATGGAACATATAAATCTGCAATTACATAGTTTATGGGTTTAATTTTGGAAAAATAAAAGACCTCTTTCATTGTAGCTGCATGGATTGAAAAGCTTGAAAGGAAATTGTGTAGGTTTTTGCTTTTAAACCTCAACTCATGTCTTAAAAGTCAGTTCTGTATTGGTTGCCAGCTTGCTCATTGATTATGTTTCATTTTAGGTAACTTCAAAGGTTTATAGGGAAGGAATAGGAAATCCCAGTTCAACAGTGTGGCAGGGAAAGGGTGGAATCTCCTTCGCAGGATTTGTTTTTGCTCTTTGGCACTGGTGTGTTTTACAAACTTTACCTTGCAACTATACTCTTTATGGAGTGCATTATTCCCTGCACAAGGTATTATTGGAATGCTAATATTTCAACATTCTCAAGGTTGATGTGAAGTTATTTTGCACTTTTACACATTAAAGGCACCAAAAAAATTTATTTTCTTTTCCTTTCCTCGCTCACCCATTTCTGTTTTCAGATTCTTTTTTGCTTTGTCTTTCTTAAGGAAAATTATTCCTGGATAGAACACTGAACATTGGCCTAGACAGTGAGGCCCTCATTTTGTGAATGAACAAAGAAAAAGAAGATGTCATTGGTTTTGCCCAAATCTATTGCCCGTCTCTAATTGGCCTTTGAGATGTACATGTGATGTAGGTACACTTGCAGTGTTCCAAGTGTGACACAACTGAATGACTTCCTAGATGACTTTAGAGGTCAATTTAGAGATAACCACATTTTTTTAAAGTTCATTCACGGCACGAGGGTATCATTAGTTACACCAGCATTTATTTCCCATCCCTAAATGCTCAAACAGCAGTTAAGAGTCAACTATATTGCCGTGGGTCTAGAGCCATATGTAGGTCAGACAATGTAAGGATGGCAGTTTCCTTCCGTAAAGGACATTAGTGAACCAGGTGGGGTTTCCCAACAATTGACAATGGATTCACTGTCATCATTAGATTCTTAATTCCAGGTTTTCGTTGAATTCACATTCCACCATCTGCCATGGCAAGTTTTGAACCTCCATCCACGGAACATTACCTGGGTCTTTGCATTAACAGCCCAGCCTTAATACCACCATGCCATCACCTTCACATTTCTGTCAGGCAGGCAGAAGTGGGTACTGCAGAGGCTGGAGATTACAGTCAAGATTAGAGTGGTGTTGGAAAAGCAAGTGACCAATTTGTTAGATGAAGGAAGGGATGTTGATGTCATATACATGGACTTTAATAAGGCATTTGATAATGTTCCCCATGGTAGAGAAAGTGAAGTGTGCAGGGTGTTCCAGCTAGGTGGATAAAGAACTGGTTGAGCAAATGGAGACAGAGAGTGGTAGTTGAAGGGAATTTCTCAAAATGGAGAAAGGTGACCAGTGGGGTTCCACAGGGGTCAGTATATGGGCCACTGTTGTTTGTAATATACATAAAGGATCTAGAAGAGGGCACTGTTGGTATGATCAACAAATTTGAAGATGACACAAAGATTGGTGGAGCAGCAGAAAGCATAAGTGACTGTCAGAGAATACAGGAGGATATAGATAGGCTGGAGAGTTTGGCGGAAAAGTGGCAGATGGATTTCAATCTAGACAAATGTGAGGTGATGCATTTAGGCAAGTCTAATTCTTGAGTGAATTATACAATGAATGGAAGAGCCTTGGGAAAAGTTGATGGGCAGAGAGATCCAGGAGTGCAGGTCCATTGTACCCTGAAGGTTGCTTCCTAGATGGATAGAGTGGTCAAGAAGGCATATAGTATGCTTGCCTTTTCACTGGACGGGGTATTGAATTTTTTGCAAGGTTTGTGAAGGTTTGTAACTCAGTTTGAGGTTTAGGGTGCAGGTTTGCTCGCTGAGCTGTAGGTTTGATAGCCAGACGTTTCATCACCTGGCTAGGTAACATCATCAGTGGTGACCTCCAAGTGAAGTGAAGCTGTTGTCTCCTGCTTTCTATTTATATGTTTGTCCTGGATGGGGTTCCTGGGGTTTGTGGTGATGTCGTTTCCTGTTCGTTTTCTGAGGGGTTGATAGATGGTATCTAGATCTATGTGTTTGTTTATGGTGTTGTGGTTGGATTGAGTATAAGAGCTGGCAAGTCATGTTAACATTGTACAAGACATTGGTTCGGCCACATTTAGAATACTGTGTGCAGCTTTGTCACCACGTTACCAAAAGGATGTGGACACTTTGGAGAGGGTGCAGAGAAGGTTTACGAGGATGTTGCCTGGTATGGAAGGTGCTAGCTATGAAGAGACGTTGAGTAGGTTAGGTTTATTTTCACGAGAAAAAAGGAGATTGAGGGGGGACCTGATTGAGGTTTACAAAGTCATGAAAGATATAGACAGGGTGGATATGACCGACAGGTTTTACAGTACATTTGGATCGGCTCAGGCTTGGAGGGCCGGAGGACCTGTTCCTTGGCTGTAAATTTTCTTTGTTCGTTGTCAGGCAGCATCCGAGAAGCAGGAAAAATCAACGTTTTTGGCAAAAGCTCTTCATCAGGAATCATCACCATCATTACCTTCACATTTCTGTTAGTCTGCCATCACATCAATGGGTGAGAACAGAAGGTTTCCCTCATCAATGGACAATAAGGAATGAAGTGGCCTTTACGACAATTCCATTGTTTCATAGCAATGATTACTGAAGCTAACCTTCCATCCCATTTTCATACATTAATCAAATTGAAATTCCTCCAGCTTCTATGGTGGGACTGGAACTCATGTTTCCAGAATAATAGTTCAGGCTTTACTAATCCAGTTAGAATGCCACCATGCCACTGCTGCATGCTTTTGGACATCCTGAGATCATGAAAGGTGCTACATAAGTGTAAATCCTTTATTATTTAACCAGAGCAGGTTTCTCATTCCACCCAGATTCTATTTTACTTGTCAGAAGCAGGAATGAATGTCTCACTGAATGGTGGTTCAGAACAAGATATTCACACTGTTCCATAAATACTGGCCTATTGGGTATATAAGCCAACTGCAGCCTTCCTGCACTAGGACATACATTCTGGATTTTGGAAATCAGAAATGTGATAAAAGGGGTCATATTTATTTATATACAAGTATCAGTTTCAGAGTTTGGATTTTAAAATAATGTTCAGTTACTTTTCTGAAGAGATGAAAAAATATCTAGGTCAAACTGTCCTTCCACAGCAGTGACTTAATCCAGTATGGGTCAGAGATCAGGGCTGTCCATGGAAGATTGGTTATACTGAGCTGGTTTAGAACAGGGAGTGTAAACATTGAAGGTCATTCATTTTCTTTGTGATCTAGGATAACCAACAATTGATCTTTTGTTTAAAAAAATTCAGAAGTTCAAAGTTTTGGGGAATCTCAGTGGAGAGCGGGATCAGAAAAAAGTGTACTTTTCCTCCTACAAAAAGGAGATTGGAAATATTCAGGGAAAGGACAGTCATAAAGCTTAGTTTATGCAACCTCTGGACCAGAAGTGTTTGGTTAGAAATCTGCAGCTTATTAAAAATCTGAGAAAGTCTAAGCTCTTAGTTTTGTGAGTATTCACCATTGAAGATTTCACAGTTTACTGGAAAGAACTGGGTATAATCAGTTATATTAGACTTAAAGATTTAATGCAAAGGAGTAAGTTTGCTGGATGTAAATCACTGTGAATGAGATCAAACCTGGGAACTTAATATTTAGGAATATTTGACCTTTTGAAGAGACAGGGGAGTGGAAAACGTGATGAGGCAACATTGTTTGTAAGAACTAGAATGAGGACAGTTGTGAGAGACAATCTAAGCTTGTATGATGTAAAGTCCATTTGGAGGAGGAAAAGTACAGCAAGAGAAAGCAGACAATTGGTAGGAATAATGTACACACATTCAAACAGCAACAAATAATAGAAGCACTTAAAAAGAATAGAGACATAATTTTGAATGACTTTAATTTTCATGTTGGTTGAGTTAATCAAATCAGAAAGGGTAGCCATGACAACAAATTCATAAAATGCATTAGGGGTAGTTTCCAAGAGCAATATCCCATGGACTCAATGGGGCAACAGACTATCTTAAGTTTGGTAATGGGTGATGAGACAAGTTTAATAAATTACCAAAGAGTAAAAGATCACCTGGGAAGTAGTGATCATTACATGATCAAATTTAATATTCAGTTCAAGAAAGAGAAATTTGCTGTCAGAAACAATTGTGTTTAACTTAAGTAAAGGTAATTATGATTAAATTACGATAAGGTTAGCTAAAGTGAACTGGACAGAATGATAGCATGCAAGCATTGCAGACAGTTGAGGGGGTAATTCATGACTCTCAGCAAAAATGCATCCCAGTAAGGAGGAAAGATTCTAAAAGAGGGATAAACCAACCACGGCTAACCGAGGAAATAAAGGAGAGTATTAAGTCAGAAAGGAATAGTGTATAAGGAGGCCAAGTTAGTGATAATCTGAATAAATTCAGAATCCAGTGAAGGGAAAATAAAAAGATAACAAAGGCAGAGAAAGTAAATTACAAGGGCAAAATTAACAAGGAATATAAAAACTGACAATGAGAGTTTCTTTAAATAAAGAAAAAGGAAGAGAGGACAAAGTGAACAGAACCTCCCCACCCCCACCCACTTAGAAAATGAATCTTGGTAGACAGCTTGGGGAACAAGGAAATGACAGAGGGGTTAAATAGATATCTTACATCAGTCTTTGTAGTGGAAGATACTTCATACATCTCAGTAATACTTAAGAATGCAGGGAAGAAATAAAGTACCATAACCAATACGAGAAAAGTAGTATTAGACAAACTAATAAGGTTAAAGGCAGATAAGTTCCATGGCCCTGGAGACTTACATCCTACGATCATAAATGAGATAGCTACAGAGACAATGAATACATTGATTATAATTTTCCAAGATCCTTGGATTCTGGAGAAGAGTCAGAGGATTAGAAAATGCTAATATGGCACCCCTATTCAAAAAGGGAGGGAGGAATGTGAGTAATTCTAAGCCAAATAGCCTAACACCTATCATTGGAAAAATATTGAATCTTGAATTGGCTAATGGGCAGGAAATATTAAATGAGGATAATGAGTTATTTTTCAGGTTAGTAACTTGTGATCAATGGGGTTCCACAGGGATCAGTGCTGGGACTATAATTGATTATCATATATATATTAATGACTTGGAGCAAGGAGGTGAATGTACTGTAGCCACATTTGCAGATGACACAAAAATTGACCGAAAGGCAGGTTGTGAGAGGGATACAGTCTACAGAGAGATATTGAGAGATTAAAGAAATTGGGGCAAAGTGTTGGGAAATGGTGCATAATGTAGGGAAATATGAAGCTGTTCATTTTGGAAGGGAGAGCAAAAGGTTGGAATATTATTTAAATGGAGAAAAACTGCAGAAAGCTGCTCTACTTTGATCTTTGGGTACTGGTACATAAAACACAGAAAGCTAGCATGCAGGTGCACTGGGTCATCAGGAAGGCTAAGGGAATGTTGGGTCGTATTTCAAAGAGTTTGGATTATAAGAGTAGGGAAGCCTTACTGCAACTCTACAAGGTGCTGGCAAGACCATGTCAGCAGGAGTGTGAGAGATTTTGGTTCCCCTTTTTAAGGAAAGATACAATTGCATTGGAGGCAGTTCAGACAAGGTTTACTGGGGTGATTCCTGATTCAGGGGTTTGAGGGGGGGTAATTATCTTAGAGTCTTGGCACTCTGCTCACTGGATTTCAGAAAAATGAGAAGTGATTGCATTGAAACATCAAGGATTCTTAAGAGGCCTGACAGGCTAAATGCTGAGAGGATGTTTTCCCTCATTGGAGAGTGTCAGACAAGATAACGTAGTCGCAGAATAAAGGGGCATCAATTTAAGACTGAGGTGAGGAGGAATTTCTTCTGTCAGAGGGCAGTAAGTTTTGGAACTCCTTGCACAGAAAGCTGTCTGATTTGTGCCTTTGTGTATAGGCTAAGATAGATATATTCTTGACCAGCAAGGGAATCAAGGGTAATGGGGAAAATGCAAGCAAGTGGATATGATATTGAATGGCCAAGCAGGTCTAATGGGTCAAATGGTCTACTCCTGTTCCTATTTCTTATGGTATTATAAAACATCATTAGATTAGATTACCTACAGTGTGGAAACAGGCCCTTCGGCCCAACACGTCCACACCGACCCATACCGCTACACCTAACACTACAGGCAATTTAGCATGGCCAATTCAACTGACCTGCACATCTTTGGACTGTGGGAGGAAACAGGAGCACCCGGAGGAAACCCATGCAGACACGAGGAGAATGTGCAAACTCCACACAGTCAGTCACCTGAGGCGGGAATTGAACCCAGGTCTCTGGCACTGGGAGACAGCAGTGCTAGCCACTGTGCCACCGTGCCACCATAAATTATGTCACAACTCCTCTGCTTGCATGGGAAGCTTCCATGTAAAGTTGAGGCAGTGTTATGGGTGACTGCACATTGAAACAGGGTGTTGTTCAGGGGAGTAGTTGTTTCATAATGGTGAAGTTTTCAGGGTACAGCGGACCTTCGTGAATGTTGACGCTGACGTACTGCAGATTTTCAATGAGGAGAAAAAACCCCTGAATGCCTCAGATGGAGCTAACCTCCTTCCTCTTGTATTTATGAAGCACTATATGGTTCCCTCCAGAAACATCTCAAAATTGCAATGAATTATCTTTCTTGCAGTGAATGCTGTTTTGCAAGTTTTACTTCACATGTGGATCATTTTGAGGAAAGAATGTTAATCAGAAACCTCTTACAGTTCTTTTTTAGTATCCACCCGAGTTGATTGGCATGAAATTAGCTTAATAGGCTTATCCCATCCCCAAAAGATACAACTGGAAAGGAGTGGTTAGCACTGCTGCCTCACAGCACCAGGGACCTGGGTTCAATTCCACCCTTGGGTGACTCTGAGAGGAATTTGCACATTCTCCCCATGTCTGCATGGGTTTTTTGTAGGTGTTCCAATTTCCTCCCACAGTCTAAAGATGTGCAGGTTAGGTGGATTGGCCATTTGAAATTACTAATAGTGTCCAGGGATGTGCAGACTAGGTGGATTAGCCATGGAAAATGTAGGTTTACAGGAATTGGGTATGAGGGGTGGGACTGGGTTGGATGCTGTTCAGAATGTCGGTGTGGACTCAGTGGGTCAAATGGCCAGCTTCCACATTGTAAGGATTGGATGATTCTATAAAAATAGTGATTGCATTAGTTACTTGGACTGTACCTAGCATTTACAACAAAGAAATGGCCATTTTGCACCAACAGTTTTTAGTTCATGAATAGCATCCTTGCACACTTCTTCATCTAACTCTGTCAACATATCCCATTTCCTTTCAATCCCTCATGTGTTGATCCAGCTTTTACCCATGATAGTTGTCTTAACTCATCCTTACAACACCTGGCATTTGATCCCTAACAATGTAAGCTGATTGTGCGATGAATAGCTGGTATATTTTTCAGCCCACTTCATTGCAGTATTGATGTCCTCGGGATTTTTTCCATGTTTTGGGACCTGCTGATCTGTCCCTCAATCAGAGGATGCTGATATGAGCAGTTTGAGTATTCCACAGGACAGAAGACCATCAGCCAAACCCTCGAAGAAACCTCAAGAGTCTAGACTGAGGGAAAATGACTCTTGATAGTAATTTATATTGTATGTTGGGAAAAATAAAAAGATTAGGAGAAAAGACCGCAAGGCTTTCCTGAATTTGTAGAGCAACAATCAAGTTGCCATGTTGCTATGGCAATCCTACCACAAAGGATTAGCATGAGGCAGCTGCTTTAGGTTACTGTCTCCATCAACCCAATCCAACTGCCAGCATACTAACATAGCTTTACCGGGTATAAAATGTTCCAGAAGCATCCACAATATTATTTTTCAAAAGTTATGAAATTTTAATACTTAAGTCTCTGCAAGTTGATGCGCATCCATGTAATCCTACATGACGCCATGGAAACACTGTCTACGTCTTAAGACCCCTCAAAATTTATTTCAAAAAGTGTTCAGTTTAAATAGGAAAGCACTTCTCCAGCATTTTCCGTTCGATTCAACTTGGGAGAATTAAAGAAACTTTTCCCTGGCTGAGGTTTACAGGAACTGGCACCTTAAAGTCTTTTTTCTCAGAAAGAAATTATTACTCCACACTGTGGGGATTTGGTAATTCTATGGAAATTCAATACCACTGAAATTGTCACTGGGACAAAGTGATAGCTCAACACCAGATATAACATTGGTAACAAAGAAAAGCTTAGGAGATCTAACAGAGGTATCCAAACTCACAAGAATGCTGGAGAATGTGGATAATTTCTTCCACTGATGGAAGGATAGTGAACCAGAGGTGACCATTTGAAGACAATTAGTAAGTGATACAAGTTGGCATGAGGAAAATGCTCTATGTATTGAGTGGTTAGGTTGAGGATGCACTGCCTGAGATTCAATTGTGGCTTGCAAAAGAGGATTAGATCATCATCTGAAGACAAAAACGTTTGCAGGGCAATAGACAAAGACTGGGGAATGACAACAGTGACAACAACTCTCACAAAGTACGAGTTCAAACTTAAAACAGCTGAATTTCCTTAAGAAATGTTCATCATGAATAAAACCAGAAAATGATAGATGCACCCGTTGGGTCAGTCACATTTAGGGGCGGCACGGTGGCACAGTGGTTAGCACTGCTGCCTCACAGCACCAGGGACCTGGGTTCAATTCCCGCCTCAGGCGACTGACTGTGTGGAGTTTGCACGTTCTCCCTGTGTCTGCGTGGGTTTCCTCCGGGTGCTCCGGTTTCCTCCCACAGTCCAAAGATGTGCGGGTCAGGTGAATTGGCCATGCTAAATTGCCCGTAGTGTTAGGTAAGGGGTATATGTAGGGGTATGGGTGGGTTGCGCTTCGGCGGGTCAGTGTGGACTTGTTGGGCCGAAGGGCCTGTTTCCACACTGTAAGTAATCTAATTATGGATGAGAACGAGAGAGGTTAATAGTTCAGTTGGAACTCTGTGCCATTCATCAAATAGCTGCAATTTTTATGGTCAAGGTTTCAATTTGCAAGTGATTCACTGTGTCGTGTTTATGCACTGTTGTCGTTATTCCAGCTGTTTTCAAAATGAGAAATGCCCAAGGGTGTTCAAAACTGTTGGAAATGCTCAGAGGTTTTCATTGGCATTGACCACCCATCTCCCAGTGGAACGCGTGGTTCTTAAGCTATGGCTGTAATGGTCTGAAAACACAAAATAAGTTGCAGAGCAAAGTATAAAATCATATCCATCTTCTGCTGCTGTAATGTACTGGTTTCATTATTATAGGAGTGTAATCCTGTCTGTATCTTCTCGTCAACCTAACATTGGCTACATTATGATAGGATTTACAACACAGTAAATTGAATGTCTCTTTGGGTTAGTATGTACATGTTGTTCTGTAGAGTCAATATTAACAATCTGTGACTGACAGAGTGTTCCTCACCACTACCTGCTGCATTAAATAGATCATCCTTCAGCTGTTATTCCCAGTTTGACGTCACAACCAAATTCATTTTTCTGTCTCCTCCATTAGTTCTAATACAGACAATATATAATCACAACTCTAAACATATACATGCAACTAGAGAAGCCGTTTCTTAGTGTCAGGGGGGCTGATCAGAAATGCATGAATTCACTATCTATATAGACTACCCATCAACCTTCTGACTCAGAAGGCCACAGAAATTCATCAACAGAAGTGGAACAACAACAGTTACGATACCAACAATAAATTATATGGGAATGACACATTCTGGTGAAGGAACATCACCAAAATTTACAGCTAAAACAACAAACATGGGTGAAATAACTGTCGAGACGTCTATATCCCAACACCAAGTCACCCTTTATTTACATGTGCCCCATAGATGGCCTGTGTCCAGCCAACTCAAAACCAGTCCCAAGGCTGAGGAACTTCTCTGAATCTCCTGCTTATATCTGTCAGCCAGGGCTCCCTGATTGGCCCACATTAACAATCTCAGTCAAGGATCTCATAGTCAATGAGATCCACCTGGCCATACTTCCAATCATTAAAGTGCATACCTTTAAGAAAGCTGCTAAATTTCAATACAATGTCAGCAACTCTTAACTATGCCAGTCTGCTAATGTGGAAGCAGGCCATTCAGCCCATCAAGTCCACACTGACCTGCCAAAGAGCATCCCACCAAGACCCACACTCACACCCTATTCCTGTAATTCCATATTTTCCGTGGTAATCTACCTAGCCTGCACATTTTTAGAATGTAGGAGGAAACCAGAGCATCCAGAGGAAACCTGTGCAGACGCAGGGACAATGTGCAAACTCAACACAGACAAGGCTGGGATAACAATGTTAACCACTGAGCCAACATAACACTCATGTGCAATGAGTCATGCATAAATTAGGTTACTTTGGTATCTCAAATGCATATGCTAGTGCATACAGTTTTTTTCATATAAAAAGGGGGATGTTTTGATTGAAATTCAATCATATACAAATGTTTTTCATGGTCTGCTGTAGTCATGGAACCTCAACCATGAGGCACACATATTTTGCAGGTGGCTTTGTTAGATACATTCATTAAAGAACCCAGTCTAGAGTGTGTTGCTGGGAAAGGACAGCAGGTCAGACAGCAACCAAAGAACAAGAGAATCAACGTTTTGGGCATAAGCCCTTCATGTCGATAAATGTATGGTTATCTACTCTGGTGGCAAGAACAGGAAGACAAATTACTATCTAAATGGAGTCAAGTTAGGTAAAGGGGCAGTATAAAGAGAGCTGGGTGTTCTTGTACACCAGTCAATGAAGGCAAGCATGCAGGTACAGCAGATAGTGAAGAAAGCTGATAGCATGCTGGCCTTCATAACAAGAGGGATTGAGTATAGAAGCAAAGAGGTTCTTCTGCAACTGTACAGGGCCCTGGTGAGCCTGCACCTGGAATATTGTGTGCAGTTCTGGTCTCCAAATTTGAGGAAAGACATTCTGGCTATTGAGGGAGTGCAGCGTAAGATCATGAGGTCAATTCCTGGAATGGCGGGACTATCTTATGGGAAAGATTGGAGCGACTGGGCTTGTATATATAGCCTTGAGTTTAGAAGACTGAGAGGAGATCTGATTGGGACTTATAAGATTATTAAAGAATTGGATACTCTGGAGGCAGGAAACATGTTTCCGCTGATGGGTGAGTCCCAAACCAGAGGACACAGCTTAAAAATAAGGGGTAGGCCATTTAAGACAGAAATGAGGAGAAACTTCTTCACCCAGAGAGTGGTAGCTGTGTGGAATGCTCTGCCCCAGAAGGCAGTGGAGGCCCAGTTTCTGGATTGGTTGAAGAAAGAATTGGATAGAGCTCTCAAGGATAGTGGAGTCAAGGGTTATGGAGATAAGGCAGGAACAGGATACTGATTGAGGATGATCAGTCATGATCATAATGAATGGTGGTGCAGGCTCGAAGGGCAAAATAGTCCACTCCTGCACCTATTGTCTATTGTATATTGTCTTTTATCAGGAATGTGCTTTCCCAGTAACACACTCTCAACTCTGATCTCCAGCATCTGCAGTCCTCACTTTCTCCTCATTAAAGACTCCACTCTGGCCATACTGCTGTCTGAAGAGTAGGGAGTAGAGGTCATGCACTTAGATTCTGAAGTTAGCTCCTTCTGCCTACAGAGTTGAAGAGTATGGAGCTGGAAAAATGCAAACAGATTAGGCAGCATCCAAGGAGCAGGAGAATCAATGTTTCGAGTATAAGCTCTTCATCAGGAATGAGTGGGTGGCCCAAGGGGGCTGAGAGATACAGGGGAAGGGGGGTAGGCTGGGGGAAGATCACTGGGAATCTGATAGGTCGACGAAGGTGGGGGCGATGGCAATAGATTGGAGGGGAGGGTGGAGCAGATAGTTGGAAAGGAAGATGGACAGGTAGAACAGCTCAAGATGGTGGTGCCGTGTTGGAAAGTTGGCTCTGGGATAAGGTGGGAGGAAGGGAAATGAGGAAACTGGTGAAATCCACATTGATCCCGTGTGGTTGGAGGGTTCCAAAGCAGAAGATGATGCATTCTTCCTCCAGTCGTCAGCTGGCTAGAGTTTGGCAGGAGAGGAGGCCCAGGGCTTGCATGTCCTCGGTGGAGTAGTAGGGGGAGTTAAAGTGTTTGGCCGCAGGGTGGTGAGGTTGTTTAGTGCGTTGCCCTGGAGATGTTCTCTGAAACATTCTATAAGTTGGCTTCCTATCTCCCCAATGCAAAGAACACCACACCGAGAGCAAAGGACACAGTAGATGACGTGTATGGAAGTACAGGTAAATATACTGTGTCCGATGTTCTCGATGTAGTCTTCTCTACTTTGGGGAGACAGGACGGCAATGTGCAAAATGTTTCAGAGAACATCTCTGGGACAAAGCACTAAACAACCCCACTGCCCTGGGGCCGAACACTTTAGCTCCCCCTCCCATTCCACCAAGGACGTGCAAGTCCTGGGCCTCCTCCTCCACTGACAAACTCTAACCACCCAATGCCTGGAGGAAGAATGCATCATCTTCCACCTTGGTACTCTCCAACCAAGCAATGTCGATTTCACCAGTTTCTTCATTTCCCCTCCCCCCACCTTATCCCAGATCCACCCTTCCACCTTCCTTCCCACCTATCCACTCCATCCTTCTTTCCAACCTATCACCATCACCCCCCCACCTCCACCTATTGTGTTCCCAACTACCTTTCCCCCAGCCCACCCTTGACCCATTTATCTCTCAGCCCCTTTGGGCCCTCCAATTCCTGTTGAAGGGCCTCTGCGGGAAACATCGATTCTCCTGCTCCTCGGATGCTGCCTGACCTGCTGCGCTTTAGCCGCACCACATTTTTCGACTCTGATCTCCAGCATCTGCAGTCCTCACTTTCTCCTTCTGCCTCCAGTTGTGTGCCAACTCATACTGAAAGAGATAACCAAGCCTTTCAATGAATGTTTGGGTGACATTGACTAACTGACAGAAAGAGAGAATTTTTGCTTTCATTTTTAAGGATTAGCCAATTTAACTCCTGGAATTCAACATGTGGATAATGAATGTTGAAATGTGACATGTTAGTGCATCCTTACATACAGCAGAATGGTCCACAGAAATAATTTCTGAAGCTTTTGAGCTGTCAGGCAAAGGACAGGGAAATGGTTAAATGTCTAATATAAATAGAAAGTGCTGAAAAAATACTAAAGAGGTCTGGCAGCATCTGTGAACAGAGAGAGAGAGAGGGCGGGGGGAGAGAGAGAGAACTTTTAGAGTCTAATATGATTTCCCCAGTTCTGAATAAGAGTCTTTAGACTCAATGCGTTAACTGGTTTTCCCTGTCCACAACTGTTGTCAAACCCACTGACTTTCTCCAGCATTTTCTGTTTTATTTCTGACTCACAGCATCTGCAGTATTTTGTTTTAATAGCTTGTTAAATATCGCCTGATTTCTGAACAGGAATGTACTTTCAAAAGGACGTTTTATGAAGAAAAATTACTATATATAGCATTGTATGTTTTGTTTTTGCACCAGATAAGCTCTTGGCAGGTAAAATGTATGGAAATATGTGTAATTACCAAAAACAACTCAATTTAAATTGAAACAGCATGTGCATTAAATATTTTTAGCAACTTATATCAAATTAAGAATTTATTTTTCCTTGAGATGTAGATTCTTGTTCTGAAGGTTGCTGTTTCTTTCAGGTGTAACCAGGTTCAACAAGGTCTCCGTGTCCTACATTGATCCCTTGTCTGATTCACTAGTGTTAAAGAACTTACTAGGTCCTGGGTAAAACACCCCACAGGAATGGTAGGTGATGTGGGTTCATGTGTCCAGCCTTGGCACTGTGAACTGAAGTTAGTCTTTGATCTGATCCCCTCATGTACCTGAGTGTTGGCTAGACAAGGTAGGGATGGCAGATTTCCTTCTCCTAACAAGAAATGCCTAAAGTGCATGCATAAACCAGATGGATTTTTACAGAAATTGACTGTGATTACATGGTGGCCATTAGACAAGCTTCTTTCTTAATTCCAACATTTGGTTTAATTTAATTCAAATTTCACCAGCTGCCATGTTGAGATTTGAACTCATGACTCCAGAACATTGGCCTACAGTTCTGAATTATTAGCTCAGTAACATTATCAGACACCATTGCCATCCCAGTAATCCAGGAATATGGAGTTCCCATTGTTAACAGAACTGTTAATGTGTTGATATATGATTATCTTCAGGAAACAAGACGGGAGTCAACCAATTGATCCGTGACTTGTAAGTTGAGGCTATGCTTGGCCTCCATGATGCTTCTATGAGACATTGATACTGAGGTAGTGCCACAGATCAATGAGCACTTGAGCAATGGGCATGACTGACTACCAGATGACAAATGATGCCCTCTGATATAATGGCTCATGACTTTCATAAGAACCAACCAGCACTTTTTGTTTCTTTATTCATTCACGGGATGAGTGTGTTGCTGGCTAGGCCAGCATTTAATGCCAATCCTAAATTGCCCAGAGGTCAGTTAAGGTTAAACCACATTGCTGTGTATTTGGAGTCACATGTTTTCAAATCCCTCCATTGTCTTATCCACCTTTATCTCCCTAATCCCATTCAGCTCCACAATTCCGAGTTATGTGAAACAAAAACAGAAAGTGCTGGTGAAACCCAGCAGTCCTGGGAGCCTCTGTGGAGTGAAAGCAGAGTTAATATCTCGAATCCAGTTACCCTTCTTCAGAACACAGACTATAAATACTAACTCTGCTCTCTCTGCATAGATGCTGTTAGACCTGCTGAGTTTCTCTAGCACTCTCTGCTTTTGTTTCAGATTTCCAGCATCTACAGATCTTTGTTGTGTTTGCCTGAGTTATCTGTAGTTTTCGAATTCTACCCTCCAGAGTATCCACAACTTTAATCGCTCCACCACCGGTGACAGTGTCTTTAGTTATCTTAACCGTAAATTCTGAGATAATCTGCTTTAGACCTCTTCATCTAGCTCTTTCCCCTAACATGCTTCCTCAATTCTATCTCTTTCAGCAATCTTTTGATCATCTAACCTATGAACTCCTGCATTATTTGGTTCAATGTTTTCTTTACATAATCAATGTACTGCGTGTGTGAAAAGTTAGCTGGAAATATAAAAACAGGTAATAAAATGGAAATGAGTTTTAAAAAATGAATGTTGCTCCCCTAGACATTAAGTCTGGGAATTTTCTAATGAAATATAATAGAATGACACATGATTTGAACAGCTAATGTACAAGAAGGAATCGGGAACAGTACTTGATCAATCAGCCCCTCAAACCTAACCCACTATTCAATCAAATCATGACTGCTCTGATTGGGTTCTAACGTGAAAACAGCTGCTCATGCTTACTTCTGATATGTTTTGACTTCCTTTCTTGTCAAGAATCAATCTAACTCAACCTTAAAATTATTCAATGATTCAGCCTGGGTAAGGGAGATCCTCAGACTTAAGTCCCTCTGAGAGAAAAATGTTCTCCTCATCTCCATCTCACCTTTATACTGTACCCCTTAGTCCCTGTCTCCCAAAAGGAGAAACAGCCTCTCAGTATCTCCTCACTTGCATCCCTCAGGATCTTCTATTTTACAATAAAATCATCTCTTGTTCTTCTCAATCCTAAATGCAGAGACAACCCCCTTAACCTCACAGGGAGCGCGGTGAAAGTGATCACGTAATCTGTTCTGTGACATTGATTATGGGATAAATATCAACCATAACACTAGGGGAATGCGAAAACCTTTGCATAATATAGTGGTGAGGGTCCCTTTAATTCACTTAAGGGGGCAGTTGGAACTTTGGTTCAATGTATTGTCCAAAAGATGGCACCCCTGATGCCTCATTCAGAGCTGCAACAAATTATGAGGCTGGATTTTGTCCTCTAGTCTCTAGTGTGGGACTTGAAGTCAAAGCTCAGGGACTTGGAGATGTGGGTGCCAGCAACGAGGTACATTTTCTTTAATTATTTGTTCATTTTTTCCACTCACTCATTAAGGAAACGAATGGAATGCTTGCTTTTAGATCCAGTGGATTGAAGTGTAAGGACAGAGAAGTTGTGCTGTAGTTATACAAAACCCTGGGTAGACTCCATTTAGTGTTGTGAGCAAATCTGCAACATCTTCGGGGGAATGTGTTGGCTTTGGAGGGAGGGGCTTTGGAGACAGAGGAATATAGTTTACAAGAGACACATCAGGGGTTAACTTATCAGAAGGAAATATATAAATAAGGCCTATTTTCTCTGGAATTTGGAAGGTTGAGGGGTGTTCTGGTCAAAGTCTTGAAAGTGCTAACAGGAAAAGACAGTGAAAGGATAAACTATTTCCATTGGTTAGGGAATCTAGAACTCGGAGGGCATAGTCTAAACATTAGGGCCAGACCATTCAGAAGAGATATTAGGAAGCACTTCTGCACACAGAGGGTGGTAAATGTTCGGAACTCTCTTCCACAAATATCAACTGATGTTAGATCAGTTGTTAATTTTAAATCTGAGATGAACAAATTTTCATGCAGCAATGGTATTAGGAGATACAGGCCAAAGATAGCTATGTGGAGTTAGGCCACAAATCAGCCATGATCTCACTGAATGGTAGAACAGGCTCGAGGGGCTGAATGGCCTAATCCTGTACCTATGTTCCTATGGGACGTGGGCACCACTGGCTGGACCAGCATTTATTGCCAATCACTAGTTGCAGTTAGAGACAGTTGGAGAATTATAGAATCATACAGAAAGAGGACCTTTAGCCCTCCAAGTCTGCACCAACAAAAATTACTCTAAATCTACACTAGTCCCCCTGGTCTATTGCGTTATGACATTACAATTGTGCATCCAAATAAATTTTGAAGATTGTGAGGTTTCCTGTATTTTCCCAGGCATTATCCCAGATTGCTACCAGCTTGGTCAGCACGGTGGCTCAGTGGTTAGTAAAGCTGCCTCGCAGCACCAAGGACCTGGGTTTGATTCCAGCCTTGGGTGACTGTGTGGAGATTCTACGTTCACTCTGTGTCTGCGTGGGTATTCACCAGGTGGCCTGGTTTCCCCACACAGTCTAAAGATGTATCAGTTAGGTGGATTGGTCATGCTAAATTGCCCAAAGTGTTCAAGCTGGGTGGATTAGCAATGGTTGTGGGATCAGATGGGTATGGGTGGGATGCTCTTTGGAGTCCAGTGCAGACTTCATGGGATGAATGGCCATTATCTGTATTGTAGGGATTCGAAGAGCCCACAAGGTGAAATTCCTTTTCCTCAAATCCCCTCTGCACCTTCTGCGTTTCTTCGTAAAATTATGCCTGTTCAGTATTGATCCTTCAGCTAAGGGAACCAGCTGTTTTCTCTCGACTCTGTCCTTACCCTTCATAATCTTACACACCTCAATCACCTGGGCAGCTTGGTGGCTCAGTGGTTAGCACTGCTGCCTCACAGCATCAGGAAGTTGGATTCTATTTCAGCCGTTTGTGTGGAGTTCGCATGTGTCTGCATGGGTTACCTCCAGGTGCTCCATTTTCCTCCCACAGTCCAAAGATGCGCATGTTAGGTGGATTCGGCCATGCTAAATTGCTGATAGTGTTCAGGGGTGTATAGGCTAGGTGCCTAGTACACTAGGGGAAATATGGAGTAATAGGGTAGGGGAATAAGTCTTGGTGGGTTATCCCTCAGAGTATTGGTGTGGGCTTGTGGGCCAAATGGCTTGTTTCCACACCAGGGATTTTATGATAATCAGGTCATCCTCAACATTCTGTGCTCTAAAAAAGACAACCTGAGTCTACCCAATCTCTCACAGAAGCTGGTGGGCAATAAACGCTGGTCCAGCTGCTGATAGACATAGACCAGTGTCACTCCCATTTCCCATACATCACCCAGAGCATCTTTCTTGAGACTCACAACCTTACTCCAATTGCAGTCTGATTATTTCGACAGTAATTCACTATTGACTTTTGCCTCATTGAAATAGGATTTTGGCAGCACCAAGCTCATTTTGTATGTAGGATCCTTGTAGTCTTTCAGAGATAAAACTTGCAGCCCATCCGATTGAGTTGGAGACAAATCCAGAGTTAACTCCCAGTCATACCTCCCACTCAAGGCTGGTTCTCATTGCTTAGGCCTGGATGCACAGACAGCAGTGGAGAAGATATGAAGAAGTCAAAGCTTAACATTAAATTTAATCCTTACTTACCTAACTGTTTCCAAATCACGTTGCCTGATCTAATTTGTTCTGTGCAGTCTTACTGTCAGCTATGAGCTCGCAAAATCCTGGACTACCTCCAGTCCCTGTGCTGACAGTGGAAATGTTTATCATGAAATAGGATGTGTTAGGGATTTGACCGAGTGCCAACACTCATGATAACAGGCTGAGAAATTCAAAAGTGCTCTCACTCAGACAGATGATTGTTGAAGAATGTGAAAGTTTGGGTGCATTGTAGTTGCTTGTCTAAATTACCTCCAAACTTGCTTTAACGCCAGGCAACTGGCTTGCAAGCAGAAAAAAGGCACATTGGCAACCATACATAACTTTACTGCATCACGGTGCTTCACAGGACTATTAACATACAAATACCGAGGTTTAGGATAGAGAGCAGACGTTGCACAGTCAATAATAAATCAAAGCGAGGCCCTGCTTAGCAGGTTTTGGGAACCAGGGGTTACACTTTACCAGCAGCAGTTAATTAGTTGGCTGTTACTGGGTCTGCCATGATAGATTATGGTATTTACCACTTCCATCAGTAATTGGTACTTGGTAAGAGTTACTTGAGCTAATTGACTCTCATCAATCTTCCTTTGTCTTTGCATTGACATTGAACCTCTATAGTGTGTAAACAAGCCATTCAGCCCATCGAGTCCAAACAGACCATCAGAACAGCGTCCCACCCAGACCCACCCACACCCTATGCCTGTAGCCCCACATTTCCCATGGCTAACCCACTTAGCCTACACTTCCCTGGATATTACAGGCGATGTTGCATGGCCAATCCACCTAACCTGTATGTCTTTGGACTGTGGGAGGGAACCGGAGCGCCTGAAGGAAACCCACGCAGACACAGAGAAAATGCGCAAACTCCAACAGACAATCAAACGAGGGTGGAATTGAAGCCGTGTCCCTGGTGGCGTGAGCCAGCAGTGCTAACCACTACCTTGGGTCTGTCTCGCCATTAGCAGCAGAATAGAATCAACAGAAAATGTACTGTTCCTAGATAACGAGGAACTTTATTGCACAATTCACTTAGTCAGGCATAATTATTACCAACTTAAGAAACTGCTCCAGATGCTTCTGCTCTCTCTGAAAGACAGAATATAACTTCCTGTCTCCATCCACGGAATGTAAGATGTAAACATGAACATTAACACTTTCAGAACTATTTTCATATACCAAACCATCCTGTTAAGGCCAACACTAACAGCTCCAGCCCAACCAATCAGTTAAAAGCTCAGGGATGCCTCCATGAAGTGAGGTAAGTTTTGACAATACTCTTGCAGGATGTGGGCTCATTGAAGGTTAAACACCCTCAACGTCAATTAGATATGGTCTGGGAATACTAGGCGGAGGCAAGCATCTTCATTGGGCAGTAGTTGCTATCACTGTGAGGGCTACCATTATTTCTGTGGTTTCCCTTCTCTGGTTCAAAGTGTGTTTAAAAGGAAGACACTAGTCCATGGAGACTGTTACAGGGTGACCAGAGTTTACCTGACGATCTCCCCATGCGGTAATGTGTGTGTAAACCTCCAATGGGGACAAGAGAGATTTATAAAATCATGAGCGGCATAGATGGGGTAAATAGGCAAGGTCTTTTCCCTGGAGTGGGAGAGGCCAGAATGAGAGGGCCTAGATTTAGAGTGAGGGGGAAAGAATTGAAAGGGAACTAAGGGGCAAAGGTAACTATCTCATGCAAAGAATGATGCATGCATGGAATGAGCTGCCAGATGAAGTAATGGAGGTTGGTATAATTACAACATTTAAAATGCAGACTTTAGAGGGAAATAGGACTAGATTAATTTAGAATATCTGGCCATCATGGACGAGTTGGACCAAATGGTGTGTTTCCGTGTTGTACATTTCTATGAGACCATTAATTTGTAACATATGCGGCTCCAATGGGTGCTGACACAGATGGCTAACCTGCCACCTATTCCACACCAATCATTCCATCCACCAGCCCATTCCCCATGGGGCTTAGAAACTGTTAGCTAAAATTTGACAAAATGAGTAGCCAAAAATTAAATCAAAGACATAGTTTTTACACAGTGTCCAAAGAGAGCATGGAGATGTAAAGAGGCAAAGAGGTTTAGAATGGGGACTGAAGCCTAGGCAGCTGAAAATACAATCACTAATGTTTAAGCAAACATAATTAGTGATGCTGAAGGAGTTCACAGATGTCAGATATGATGCAGAAAGTTGGAAGGCACGGTGGCTCAGTGGTTAGCACTACTATGTCAAAGCACCAAGAGCCAAGGTTCAATTCCAGCCTCAGGTGGCTGTCCGTCTGGAGTTTGTATGTTCTCTCCATGTCTGTGTAAGTTTCCTCCCATAGTTCAAAGATGTGCCAAGTTAGGTGAATTGGCCATGCTAAATTTCCCATAGTGTCCTGGGAAGTGTAGTTTGGGTGGATTAACCATGGGGAAGCAGGGACAGGGTAGAAGGGGTTGGGGGGTGGGATGCTGTTCAGACAGTCGGTGTGGACGTATTGGGCTGAATGGCCTGTTTCCACATTGTTGGGATTCGTTCAAAAATATGCCGATGCTGAAATATATCTTGGTTAGTGATGCACTAGTACATTCTAAGACAAAAGAAATGTGGTAACAGATCAAGAATGGAAGTTTTTTGACATTAAAAGAAGCAGCTAAATTTGAGTTCCAAAGAAGAGTTACACTGGACTCAAAATGTAATTTCTGTTTCTCTCTCCACAGATGATGCCAGACCAACTGAGTTTCTGTTTTTTTTTCAGTTAAATTTAGCATGTAAGCACAAAATTAAATTTTGGATACAGAGAGAGTATCCAAACATAAATAAGGCCTCAATTGAGGACATGAAAGCACAGCTAAAGTGAACTGGCAAATAAGATTTAGTAAAGGGTCAATGGAAATACAGTTACAGACATTTAAGCCGATATTTTAGAACAGATACATTCCAAGAAGTAAGGAAAATATGAGAGGGCGGGTACCTGCGATCTGTGGATTAACTAGAAGGTTAAAGATGCAAGCCAATCTTCCATCCATTGACTCCATCTTTACTTCTCTCTCCTTGGGAAAGCAGCCAACATTATCAAAGACCCCTCCCATCCCCGTAATAATCTCCTCTGACCTCTTCTGAATGCACTTCTCAAATTTTAAATTCAATGCTGTTCCAGCAGCAGGAAATGTGGGAACGTGGAGCAGGAGGCTGTCGGGAAGGTGAGGAAAAAAGTTTAAAAACTCACTTCTAGCATCAGGGCTTGCCATTGTTGTTCAAGCAACAGGTGGTGCAGGAGCGTCGAGCTGTCAGAGAGGTCACAAGGTTACATATGTGGGCAGTTGTCTTACTTAAAATACTACTCGGGTAGTGACTCCCACCCA